>NC_041388.1:421747228-421796447 GCF_002162155.2 Triticum dicoccoides | reverse complement strand
TCAATTCAAAAATTGTTCATGAATTTGGAACATATTTAAGAATTTAAAACATTGAATAAATTTTAATAGTGTTCATGAATCTCTAAAAATTATTCACGAATTTGAATTTTTAATTAATTTGAAAATTGTCCAAGAATTAGGGAAAAGTTCATAACAGTAAAATTATTCATATACTTTAAAAATGTTGAGGAACTTGAAAATTGATCAAGAATTAGGAAAAAGTTCATAAGATTAAAATTATTCATATATTTTAAAATTGTTGACCAAATTGAAGAAATGTTTACAAATTTTTGAAAATTATTCACAAATTTCAGAAAAGTTCATGAATTTTTTTGACAGAGTTGTAAAAAGCTCAAGGAATTCAAAACTACTCATGAATTCTGAAAAAAATCACGAATTTGAAAAAAAAATACAAAAAACTTAAAATGAAAAAGAGGTAGAAAACCAAACAAAAAACTGGTCAAAAGCTTCCTAAAACCGGACATCTGATAAAATAGTTGTTGTTAACCGGTCCGCTGTCAAATCGGTGAACTGATCTCTAATCACCAAGTGTTCATCTCTCGCATTATATGGGCCGGCCTATTCATCGCGACAGTTCAAAGCAGGGATGTGCGCTGCCTATGATTAGCGAAGTAACCGACTTTATAAGCGCGGAATAGAAAAAAGCACGCCTATTTGTTTCTTCACAGTTTGGCCTTGTTTTTTCCGTGTTGTTTTTTATCCGGTTTTCGCTATTTGTGGGTCGAGTTTTCTTTGCTTTCTTTATATTCCCCCTATTTTCTTATGGTTTTTCTTTTGCCTTGGATATGCCCTTATCAGTGTTAGCTAAAGACTGATTAAGAGCCAAAGACCCATGGTCTGTGTGAAATGCACCGGAGGAGTTTTATCTAGGAACAATTACATTTGAGCCCCTAGTTGTGTCATACCCGTTTGATTTGCCCCCAAATTTAAAAAAAACATTGTTTCTGTCCAAGCTCGTTTGCTCTTCTTATGCTTTTGCTCCCGGGGCCCCTCCTCGTGGCCCTACCTCGGAGATCGTCCCTTTGAATGAGGCAGGCTCATGAAGGCGATCCTGCCAGGCAGGTCCATCGTCCTGAGCCACCTATTCGTGGGGATGAAATCCTCGGCGTCCTCAGCTCCGGCCACCACTTGAGCTCCTGCACCCGTCACATCCCAGCCAGTCTTCAATATCTTGTCAGGTAAGATGGCAAGTATTAGTGCACAAACTCTTTGCAAAATGGCACTAATCAAAGACATTTTCTCAAGAGCAAATGCCACTGATCAGTGCACAAACTCTTTGAGCAAATGCCACTTATCAATGGCACTTGATGTTAGGAAAATGCCACTGATCAGTGGACTTGCCCAACAGCAAGTGCCAATGATCAGGGCATCTGCTTTTCTGCAACTGCCTCTCATGAGTGCACTATCCTAAGCATGGAAACATCTAAAAATAGCAAAAACAAGTGCCAATAGCATCCATGTGCAGCCATGCAAATTTGGCAGCATCCTAAAATGGTCCTACTACAAGCACGTATAACAATCAACACAAACCCTAGCTTGAATATGTATGTTAGCAATATGAACAACAACATTAACATGATCCTAGCTTGAACATGAACATGCCATTTGCATGAACACACATCCTAGCAAGACCCTACCATGCACACAGATCATAGCAAAGTACACTACCATTGGGATTCTAGCATGAACACAGCTAGTAGCATGAACACAGATCCTAGGACACACTAGCAGTAGCAGAAGAAAATTATCCTAGGACACACACTATATGAAACAAGAATAGATTGGTACGATTGGATTCGATTGGGATCGCATCCAATCAGATCTACTCCAATCCTATCTAATCCTATCAATCCACTAACTACTAGCACATGCCAAAGAATTAAACCCCTAATCTACATCTACGAGAAAGCATTGAGGGGTTTGACTCACCGGAGCACGCGCAATCGCAGCGAACCGAGGCCGGGGTGAAAACCCCGGCAGGAAGGACCGAAGGAGAGAGGTGGCGGAGAAGACGAGGAGCCGGCCCTGGCGACGGCCTACGGCATCGGCCCCGTGCTCACCGCCACGCTGGAGGTCGAGGAGGACGGCCCGTCGACAGGAGAAAACCCTTGGACGGGGGTCAAGAAAACCCCCTGTCCAATGGGGTCCCAACAAGCGGCGGCTCCCTCGATGGCGTCGGCGCCGAGCTCAGGACCACGAGGTTCGGAATCCACGTCGGAGCAGGAACGGCCGGCACCACATTGGCCGGCGCTGGTGGTGGCCGGCAGCAGATGGGGGACGACGCTCGCAGCGCCGACGCCAGGTTCAGCCCCGAGTTCTGGAGCCCGGCCAGCCAACACTCCTGTATGCTGGCGATGCGCTGGTCGACGGGGGTCGAAGGGCGGCACGGCGGTGGGCGAGGCGGAGCCATCGGAGGAGAGGAGAGGGAGGGGTGGTGAGGGAGAGAGGGAGCGGTGGGAACAGTGCGACTGGGTGGTGACAGGAGAGTGGGGGCGAGTTATGGGACGTCCCCTCCGTCTCCCACGCTGTCCGAGGCGTGCAACTGCCTCGCACGCGTGGCCGTGCCCAGGCTCGCGAGAAACTGCCGACTCGGCAATTTCCGCCAGGCCAGGCTGCGGGCTGCTTTAAGGTCCGTGCGGGCCACAAACCGCATGCAGCCCAGGCAAACAAACAGGCCCCACACATCCCGTGCAGGTCTGGTTGGACTGCATGTGGGCAACCAAACACGCCCTTGGTGTAACTTCAGTCCTGGTACGAGCTCGCCATGTACATGCAGTTCCTCCGTACCCCGTTGACCCCGTTGGCCTCCACACAGAAGCCGCAGAAGCCGTCCACGAACACGGCGCGGTCGCCGATGTCGTCGACCTCCGCCCACCCCGTGGGGTTCCGGCGGCGGCAGTCCTAGCGGAAGGCCTTGAGGAGCTCCCTCGAGCCGACCGATTCACCGGGGTGTTGTTGCAGCTCTCTCTCACTCAGGACTAGAGGTAGAAGAAGAATCACAATACACTAGAGTTTCACCCGGCTGCACACACCGCCCCGTTACTATTCCAAAAGCTCAAAATTCAATTTACAAACACACTAGTGGCCATGCTTTGTAGTCCTACAGCAGCGTAGGCCCCATGGTTCCGTTGCGCACGTACGCACGAACGCATAGCTATCTCCGCTGCATGCATGCAATCCGCCCGGCACGCGCACGACCCGGCGAGCTCCACCGGTTGATGCTAAGGGCATCTCCAGCCGCGCCCCCAACAGGCCCCCCAGGCCACTTTTTCGACGTCGGCGCTGAAAAAACGGCCCAGTCGCGCCCCCAGGACGCCGAAAATCGTCGGTTCGGACCTTTTTTCCGCCCGGCGGTCACAGGCCGAACCCGGCGCGCTGGGGAGCCGTTGGGGGCTCCGGCGCTAGGGAAAAGCACGCCTGGCCCACACCGACAGGGGAAAAGTCAAGGTTTTCTTCCCCCGACTCGCCTCGCACCCCCCGCGCCCTCGGCCACCACTAGCTATATCCCGGCGACAGCCGCCGCCCTACTCCGCTAGATAGCCATTCCCCGCCGGAAAATAGCAGCACTTCGCCGCGGCAGCCCCTCCCGCAGCAACTGGGCGTTTCCGGCCGCCGTTTCCGGCCGCGGAGGCGCGGTTTAACGGTGGGTACACGCCCACCGAGCGCAAGGTGTTCGGCGTTTTGCCTGCCTCGGCGATGGACTCAGACGAGGAGGAAGAGCTCGCCGCACTGCTGGAGGAGGAAGCCGCGACCGACGTCCAGGAAGAAGAGCATCTCATGGTGCTCGCCGCCCTCGCCCAGCTGCTGGCGAGCAGTGAAAAGCCGCGGCGAGGTGGCTCGGCGCCGGGGCGGGTGAAAGCAAAGAACCGGCATCGTCTGCAAGGCTACTGCATGCTCTACTCCGACTACTTCGCCGATGCTCCACTTCATGGTGAGAGAACATTTCGGCGCCGTTATCGGATGAGCCGAAAGCTCTTCCTCAGGATTGTGAATTCCATCCGGGAGTTCGAGATCAATGGGCACCAATACAACAAGGGGTACTATCTAGCTGACGGCATCTATCCGAGATGGTCGACATTTGTGAAGACGATCTCAAACCCTGTGCCAGGAGGCAAGAACGCCTGGTTTGCGAAAGTTCAGGAGGCTTGCCGGAAGGATGTCGAGCGGGCATTTGGTGTGCTCCAATCTCGATTCGCTGTTGTTCGGTACCCCGCTCAGACCTGGTCGAAAGATCAAATGTGGGAGATCATGACTTGCTGTGTCATCTTGCACAACATGATCATCGAGAGCAAGCAAGAAGACCCAGTGATTGACACTGAACCATACTACAGGCAGGGTCCTCTAGCCGAAGTTGATCACCAGCTACCGGCAACTTGGACTGCCTATCTCAGTATGCGTCAGGAGATCCGAGACCCACAGGTGCATCATCAACTGCAGAAAGATCTGATTGAGCACCTATGGAGGCTCAAGGGGGACGCCTCGTGATGAAATACGAGTTTTTATTTGTTGAACAATATAATTTGTATTGAAAATATAATTTGTAGTATTTTGTTGAAGTATTTGATTGTTCTGTGATGAAATATGTGATAAGAAATAATTGTGTTGATAATTGAACGCCGAGACACGGCGAACCACGCCGAATATGGGCCTATTCTCGCCCATATGGGCCGTTTATCCGCCGAAATTGGGCTGCAAAGTGGGCCAATTTCGGCGCCTGGGGGCGAGCTGGGGGCGACGACTGGGCGCAAACCCGCCCCCAGCGCCGAGTGCATCGTCGGCTCGCCCCCAGGGGGCGATTTTTATGCGTCCTGGGGGGCCAACGGCTGGAGATGCCCTAACAGCCTGCTAACCAACTAGCTAGCTAACTCACACCACCATGCCACACACGCACCCCACGAGCAAACACACACACACACACACACACACACACCCCTACGAACCTGACGCGGCCACACACCGCCCATACACACACATACACCACGCCAACGCTGCGTCCCGCATGTCCCCCGCGCACCGATTGCCCGACGAGCCCGACCGCATCAGTGCGTCCCGCACGTCCCGCGCGCACCCGACGCGCCCCGACGAGCCTGACCATACACGTCGTGGCTTATTCCAACACACACCCTAAGCCACGGTCTAGAGGAGTCCGTCGTCGTCGACGTTGGCGCCAGCCAAAAGAGCCTGCTTCGCCGCTGGTCCTTTCCACAGCTGCGGGCACTCGCGCCGGAAGTGCCCGTTCTCCCCACACTTGTAGCAGCGCCTGCGCCTGTTGCCGCTGCTCCCCGACACCATGCTGCGCCCGTCGTCGTCGTCCCATGCTCTGCCTTGCTGCCACTCCCGCGCTCGCCACTGCGCCGCCGTGAAAAGGAGCTGTTCGTCCGCCCGCTCGCCGCTGTCATGCCGTCGACACCGAACTCGTTCGTCGAACACGCACAGCCGCCCGAGCGCTTCATCGAACGCCATCGTCGTCACATCATGGAACTGCTCGATGCCGGCGACGACAGGGAAGAGCCGATTCGGCACCATATCCAGCAGCTTCTTGACGAGCGCCACGTCGCCCAGCGTCTCCCTGAGGTTGGTGTACCTCGCCGCCATCGCCGCGAGCCTCCCACCGTACACGTCGAGCTCCTCGCCGTCCGCCATCTTCAGGCAGTCAAATTCGCCGCGCAGCGTCACCAGCCTCGCCGCACGGACCTGATCGGCGCCGACGAACCTCACCTTCAGGGAGTCCCATACCTCCTTGGCGGTGAGTTTTGTCGACACCTGCAGCAGCACATTCTCCGGCAACGCCCCGAGAAGCAACGCGCGTGCCGTCTTGTCCTTCCGTGCGTTCACCGCCGCATCGCCCGGCACCACCGCCTCCCATACGGTGTGGACCTCGAGGATTGCCTGCGCCTTGATGGCCCAGACCTTGTAGTTGTCCGCGATCACCATCGGCATCGCCATCGTCGCCGATCCGCCCACGCCGCCGCCGTGTGGGACGAGCGCCATGGTCGCCGGTGATCGCCCAAACCAAAGCTCTGATACCAATTGTTGTTGCATGATACGTCTCCATCGTATCTACTTTTCCAAACACTTTTGCCCTTGTTTTGGACTCTAACTTGCATGATTTGAATGGAACTAACCCGGACTGACGCTGTTTTCAACAGAATTGCCATGGTGTTATTTATGTGCAGAAACAAAAGTTCTCAGAATGACCTGAAACTTCATGTAACATCTTTTCAGAAATAATAAAAAATCCTTGCAAAAGATGAAGACCAGGGGGGCCACACCCTAGCCACGAGGGTGGGGGCGCGCCCCCTACCTCGTGGCCCCCCTGGAGCTCCTCCGACCTCGACTCCAACTCTATATATTTGCTTTCGCGGATAAAAAAATAAGAGAGAAGGATTCATCGCGTTTTACGATACGGAGCCACCGCCAAGCCCTAAAACCTCTCGGGAGGGCTGATCTGGAGTCCGTTCGGGGCTCCGGAGAGGGGAATTCATCGCCATCGTCATCATCAACCATCCTCCATCACCAATTTCATGATGCTCACCACCGTGCGTGAGTAATTCCATCGTAGGCTTGCTGGACGGTGATGGGTTCGATGAGATTTATCATGTAATCGAGTTAGTTTTGTTAGGGTTTGATCCCTAGTATCCACTATGTTCTGAGATTGATGTTGCTATGACTTTGCCATGCTTAATGCTTGCCACTAGGGCCCGAGTGCCATGATTTCAGATCTGAACCTATTATGTTTTCATCAATATATGAGAGTTCTTGATCCTATCTTGCAAGTCTATAGTCACCTATTATGTGTTATGATCCGTTAACCCCGAAGTGACAATAATCGGGATACTTACCGGTGATGACCGTAGTTTGAGGAGTTCATGTATTCACTATGTGTTAATGCTTTGGTCAGGTACTCTATTAAAAGGAGGCCTTAATATCCCTTAGTTTCTGCTAGGACCCCGCTGCCACGGGAGGGTAGGACAAAAGATGTCATGCAAGTTCTTTTCCAAAAGCATGTATGACTATATTCGGAATACATGCCTACATTACATTGATGAATTGGAGCTAGTTCTATGTCACCCTAGGTTATGACTGTTACATGATGAACCGCATCCGGCATAATTTTCTATCATCAATCCATTGCCTACGAGCTTTCCATATATTGTTCTTCACTTATTTACTTTTCCGTTGCTATTGCTATCGTCTCTACAAAATACCGAAAACATTACTTTTTCTACCATTACCTTTTGCTATCGCTACCACTACTATCATATTACTTTGCTACTAAACACTTTGCTGCAGATATTAAGTTTCCAGGTGTGGTTGAATTGACAACTCAGCTGCTAATACTTGAGAATATTCTTTGGCTCCCCTTGTATCAAATCAATAAATTTGGGTTGAATACTCGACCCTCGAAAACTATTGCGATCCCCTATACTTGTGGGTTATCAAGACTATTTTCTGGCGCCGTTGCCGGGGAGCATAGATCTATTCTTTGAGTCACTTGGGATTTATATCTGCTTATCATTATGAAGAACTTGAGAGATCCAAAAACCAAGATTTATCCCTCAACTACGAGGGGAGGTAAGGAACTGTCATCTAGCTCTGCACTTGATTCACCTTTTGTTTTGAGTAAGCTTGTGACACCTAAACCTGCTTCTGCTATTCGTTCTGATATGTCGCATATTATTGATGATGCCACTTCTGCTATGCATGATACTTATGATGAAACTACTTCTATGCTTGATACTACTATGCCACTTGGTGAGTTTCTTGATGAACAACTTGCTAGGGTTAGAGAGAATGAAAATATTGAATCTGATAATAATGATGAAAGTGATGATGAAGACTCTTCCCCTAATAAATATGAATCGCCTGTTATTCCTGAGGGTTATGTTTTTGAAAAAGAACCTGATTTAGCTATTTTAGCTTGCAAAGATAGATACGAACTCAAGAGGTTATTAGCTAATTGGAAGCAGCAATCTCTTAATGCTAGAATGAAACCTTATCCTGCTTTTGCCACTTCACCTATCTGTGTTACTGATAAGGATTATGAATTCTCTATTGATCCTGATATAATTACTTTGGTTGAATCTGATCCTTTTCATGGCTATGAATATGAAACTGTTGTGGCACATCTTACTAAATTAAATGATATAGCCACCGTGTTCACCAATGATGAGAGAACTCGTTACTTTTATATCCTTAAAATATTTCTGTTCTCATTAAAGGGTGATGCTAAGATATTGTTTAATTCTCTGGATCCTGGTTGTGTGCGGAGTCCCCAGAATATGATTTATTACTTCTCTGCTAAATATTTCCCTGCTCATAAGAAACAAGCTGCCTTAAGGGATATATGTAATTTTGTGCAAATTGAAGAAGAGAGTCTCCCACAAGCTTGGGGGACGCTTCTCAAGTTACTTAATGCTTTGCCTGATCATCCTGTTAAGAAAAATGAAATACTTGATATCTTTTATAATGGACTAACCGATGCTTCCAGAGATTACCTGGATAGTTGTGTTGGTTCTGTTTTCAGGGAAAGAACACCGGATGAAGCTGAAATTCTATTAAATAATATGTTGACAAATGAAAATAACTGGACACTTCCTGAGCCTATTCCTGAACCAACTCCGAAGAGAGGTGTTCTATTTCTCAGTCCCGAAGATATGCAAGAGGCAAAGAAATCTATGAAAGAAAAAGGTATTAAAGCTGAAGATGTTAAGAATTTACCTCCTATTGAAGAAATACATGGTCTTAATTTACCGCCTGTTGCGGAAACATATGATCTTAATCCTTCACCTATTGAAGAAACTCATGGTCTTGATAACCCGACACAGGTAGTTAAGGTAAATTCTCTCTATAGATATGATAAAGCTGAAATCCCATTTACTAAGTTTGCTAGACCATGCTTAGATGAGTTTGATAAATTCATGGTTAAGCAAGAAGACTTCAATGCTTATTTTGGTAGACAATTGAAATACAATTCAAATATGCCTGAACACTTGGGTGATTATATGGCTAATGTCAAAGGTGAACTTAAACTTATTAGTAAACATGCTTCTATGGTTACCACTCAAGTAGAACAAGTACTTAAGGCTCAAAATGATTTACTCAATGAATTGAATAGTAAGAATAATGATAATGTTGTTAGAGTTATGACTAGAGATGGTAAAATGACTTAGGAACCTCTGTATCCTGAAGGCCATCGTAAGAGAATTGAGCAAGATTCTCAGAGAAATAATATAGATGCACCCAGACCTTCTAAAAGGAAGAAAAAGAAAAATGATAGGACTTTGCATGCTTCTAGCGAACCTATTGTTGAAAGACCTGAGAATCCAAATGATATTTCTATTTCTGATGCTGAAACACAATCTGGTAATGAACCTGAAACTAGTGATAATGTCAATGATAATGTTCATGATGATGCTCAACCTAGTAATGATAATGATATAGAAATTGAACCTGCTGTTGATCTTGATAACCCACAATCAAAGAATCAACGTTATGATAAGAAGGACTTTGTTGCTAGGAAACACGGAAAGGAAAGAGAGCCTTGGGTTCAGAAACCCATGCCTTTTCCTCCCAAACCATCCAAGAAAAAGGATGATGAGGATTTTGAGCGCTTTGCTGAAATGATTAGACCTATCTTTTTGCGTATGCGATTAACTGATATGCTTAAAATGAATCCTTATGCTAAGTATATGAAAGAAATTGTTACAAATAAGAGAAAGATACCGGAAGCTGAAATTTCCACCATGCTTGCTAATTATACTTTTAAGGGTGGAATACCGAAGAAACTAGGAGATCAATGAGTACCCACTATACCATGCTCCATTAAAAGAAACTATGTTGAAACTGCTTTATGTGATCTTGGAGCCGGTGTTAGTGTTATGCCTCTCTCTTTATATCGTAGACTAGATTTGAATAAGTTGACACCTACTGAAATATCTTTGCAAATGGCTGATAAATCAACTGCTATACCTGTCGGTATTTGTGAGGATGTGCCTGTTGTAGTTGCAAACGTTACTACTTTAACGGACTTTGTTATTCTTGATATTCCCAAGGACAATAGTATGTCTATTATTCTTGGAAGACCCTTTTTGAATACTGCAGGGGCTGTTATTGATTGCACTAAAGGCAATGTCACTTTTCATGTTAATGGTAATGAGCATACGGTACACTTTCCGAGGAAACAACCTCAAGTTCATAGTATCAACGCTATTGGAAAAATTCCATCGATTATTATTGGAGGTTTTGAATTTCCTCTACCTACTATCAGAAAGAAATATGATATTCTTATTATTGGGGACGTGCATATCCCCGTTGAGGTAACATAGTGTTATTCGAAATTTCTCCGGTTCCATGTTATTCGGAATGAGTTCGTTAACAATACTTGATTAACCTTATTAGTGGATTCCTTTTGATGAGCATGAGATGGATGAAACTAGAAGACACAACCTTCTTGAAGGAAATATGCCCTAGAGGCAATGATAAAGTTATTATTTATTTCCTTATATCATGATAAATGTTTATTATTCATGCTAGAATTGTATTAACCGGAAAAATAATACATGTGTGAATACATAGACAAACAGAGTGTCACTAGTATGCCTCTACTTGACTAGCTCATTGATCAAAGATGGTTATGTTTCCTAACCATAGACATGAGTTGTCATTTGATTAACGGGATCACGTCATTAGGAGAATGATGTGATTGACTTGACCCATTCCGTTAGCATAGCACTTGATTGTTTAGTTTGTTGCTATTGCTTTCTTCATAACTTTTCCTATGACTATGAGATTATGCAACTCCCGTTTACCGGAGGAACACTTTGTGTGCCACGTAACGTCACAACGTAACTGGGTGATTATAAAGGTGCTCTACAGGTGTCTCCGAAGGTACTTGTTGGGTTGGCGTATTTCGAGATTAGGATTTGTCACTCCGACTGTCGGAGAGGTATCTCTGGGCCCTCTCGGTAATGCACATCACTTAAGCCTTGCAAGCATTGCAACTAATGAGTTAGTTGCGGGATGATGTGTTATGGAACGAGTAAAGAGACTTGTCGATAACGAGATTGAACTAGGTATTGAGATACCGACGATCGAATCTCGGGCAAGTAACATACCGATGACAAAGGGAACAACGTATGTTGTTATGCGGTCTGACCGATAAAGATCTTCGTAGAATATGTGGGAGCCAATATGAGCATCCAGGTTCTGCTATTGGTTATTGACCGGAGACTTGTCTTGGTCATGTCTACATTGTTCTCGAACCCGTAGGGTCCGCACGCTTAAGGTTTCGATGACAGTTATATTATGAGTTTATGACTTTTGATGTACCGAAGGAGTTTGGAGTCCCGCATGAGATCGGGGACATGACGAGGTGTCTCGAAATGGTCGAGACGTGAAGATCGATATATTGGACGACTATATTCGGACATCGGAAAGGTTCCGAGTGATTCGGGTATTTTCGGGAGTATCGGGGAGTTACGGGAATTCGTATTGGGCCTTAATGGGCCATACGGGAAAGGAGAGAAAGGCCTCAAAGGGTGGCCGCACCCCTCCCCATGGGCTGGTCCAAATTGGACTAGGGAGGGGGGGGTGCCCCCTTCCTTCCTTCTCCTTTTCCCTTCCCTTTCCTTCCCTCCTACTCCTACTACTTGGAAGGGCTCCTAGTTCTACTAGGAAAGGGGGAATCCTACTCCCGGTGGGAGTAGGACTCCCCTAGGGTGCGCCATAGAGAGGGCCGGCCGTCCCCCTCCTCCACTCCTTTATATACGGGGGCAGGGGGCACCCCAAAGACACAACAATTGATCCTTGAGATCTATTAGCCGTGTGCGGTGCCCTCCTCCACCGTAATCCTTGATAATATTGTAGCGGTGCTTAGGCGAAGCCCTGCGATGGTAGAACATCAAGATTGTCACCACGTCGTCATGCTGACGGAACTCTTCCCCGACATTCTGCTGGATCGGAATCTGGGGATCGTCATCGAGCTGAACGTGTGCTAGAACTCGGAGGTGCCGTAGTTTCGGTGCTTGATCGGTCGGGCCGTGAAGACGTACGACTACATCAACCGCGTTGTGCTAACGCTTCCGCTTCCGGTCTACGAGGGTACGTAGACAACACTCTCCCCTCTCGTTGCTATGCATCACCATGATCTTGCGTGTGCGTAGGAATTTTTTTGAAATTACTACGTTCCCCAACAGTGGCATCCGAGCCTAGGTTTTATGCGTTGATGTAATATGCACGAGTAGAACACAAGTGAGTTGTGGGCGATATAAGTCATACTGCTTACCAGCATGTCACACTTTGGTTCAGCGGTATTGTTGGATGAAGCGGCCCGGACCGACATTACGCGTACGCTTACGCGAGACTGGTTTTATCGCCGTGCTATGCACACAGGTGACTAGCGGGTGTCAGTTTCTCCAACTTTAGTTGAACCGAGTGTGGCTACGCCCGGTCCTTGTGAAGGTTAAAACAGCACCAACTTGACAAACTATCGTTGTGGTTTTGATGCGTAGGTAAGAACGGTTCTTGCTCAGCCCGTAGCAGCCACGTAAAACTTGCAACAACAAAGTAGAGGACGTTTAACTTGTTTTTGCAGGGCATGTTGTGATGTGATATGGTCAAGACGTGATGAGATATAAGTTGTTGTATGAGATGATCATGTTTTGTTGAAGATATCGACAACTGGCAAAAGCCTTATGGTTATCTCTCTATTGCATAAGATGCAAGTGCCAAATAATTGCTTTACTTTATCGCTATGCGATAGCAATAGTTGCAAGAGCAATTGTTGGCGAGACAACCATGTGACGACACATTGATATAGATCAAGATGATGGAGATCATGGTGTCATGCCGGTGACGATGGAGATCATGACATTGCTTTGGAGATGGAGATCAAAGGCACAAGATGATGATGGCCATATCATGTCACATATTTTGATTGCATGTGATGTTTATCTTTTATACATCTTATTTTGCTTAGTTCGATGGTAGCTTTATAAGATGATCTCTCACTAATTATCAAGGTACAAGTGTTCTCCCTGAGTATGCACCATTGCGAAAGTTCTTCGTGCTGAGACACCACGTGATGATCGGGTGTGATAGGCTCTACGTTCAAATACAACGGGTGCAAAACAGTTGCACACGGTTAAACTTGACGAGCCTAGCATATAACAGATATGGCCTCGGAACATGGAGACCGAAAGGTCGAGCATGAATCATATAGTAGATATGATCAACATAGTGATGTTCACCATTGAAACTAATCCATCTCACGTGATGATCAGACATGGTTTAGTTGATATGGATCACGTGATCACTTAGAAGATTAGAGGGATGTCTGTCTAAGTGGGAGTTCTTAAGTAATATGATTAATTGAACTTAAATTTATCATGAACTTAGTCCTAGTAGTATTAGCATATCGATGTTGTAGATTAATAGCTCGCGTTTAGCTCCCCTGTTTTATTTTTGATATGTTCCTAGAGAAAACTAAGTTGAAAGATGTTAGTAGCAATGATGCGGATTGGATCCGTGATCTGAGGTTTATCCTCATTGCTGCACAGAAGAATTATGTTCTTGATGCACCGCTAGGTGACAGACCTATTGTAGGAGTAGATGCAGACGTCATGAACGTTTGGCTAGCTCAATATGATGACTACTTGATAGTTTAGTGCACCATGCTTAACAGCTTAGAATCGGGACTTCAAAGATGTTTTGAACGTCATGGAACATATGGATGTTCCAGGAGTTGAAGTTAATATTTCAAGTAAATACCCGAGTTGAGAGATATGAAGTCTCCAACAAGTTCTATAGCTAAAAGATGGAGGAGAATAGCTCAAGCAGTGAGCATGTGTTCAGATTGTCTGGATACTACAATCGCTTGAATCAAGTGGGAGTTAATCTTCCAGATAAAATAGTGATTGACAGAATTCTCTAGTCACCATCACCAAGTTAGTAGAACTTCTTGATGAACTATAGTATGCAAGGGATGACGAAAACGATTCCCGAGCTTTTCATGATGATGAAATCAATGAGGGTAGAAATCAAGAAAGAGCATCAAGTGTTGATGATTAATAAGACCACTAGTTTCAAAAAAAGGGCAAAGGGAAAGAAAGGGAACTTCAAGAAGAACGGCAAGCAAGTTGCTGCTCAAGTGAAGAAGCCCAAGTCTGGACCTAAGCCTGAGACTAAGTGCTTCTACTGCAAAGGGACTGGTCACTAAAAGCGGAACGGCCCCAATTATTTAGCGGATAAGAAGGATGGCAAAGTGAACAATGCTATATTTGATATACATGTAATTGATGTGTACTTTACTAGTGTTTATAGCAACCCCTCAGTATTTGATACTGGTTCAGTTGCTAAGAGTAGTAACTCGAAACGGGAGTTGCAGAATGAACAGAGACTAGTTAAGGGTGAATTGACGATGTGTGATGGAAGTGGTTCCAAGATTTATATGATCATCATCGCACACTCCCTATACTTTTGGGATTAGTGTTAAACCTAAATAAATGTTATTTGGTGTTTGCGTTGAGCGTGAATATGATTTGATCATGTTTATTGCAAAACGGTTATTCATTTAAGTTAGAGAATAATTGTTGTTCTGTTTAAATGAATAAAACCTTCTATGGTCATACACCCAATGAAAATGGTTCGTTGGATCTCGATCGTAGTGATACACATATTCATAATATTGAAGCCAAAAGATGCAAAGTTAATAATGATAGTGCAACTTATTTGTGGCACTGCCATTTAGGTCATATTAGTGTAAAGCTCATGAAGAAACTCCATGCTGATGGGCTTTTGGAATCACTTGATTATGAATCATTTTGATGCTTGCGAACCATGCCTCATGGGCAAGATGACTAAGACTCCGTTCTCCGAAACAATGGAGCGAGCAACTGACATATTGGAAATAATACATACTGATGTATGCAGTCTGATGAGTGTTGAGGCTCGCGGCGAGTATCGTTATTTTCTGACCTTCACAGATGATTTGAGCATATATGAGTATATCTACTTGATGAAACATAAGTCTGAAACATTTGAAAAGTTCAAAGAACTTCAGAGTGAAGTGGAAAATCATCGTGACAAGAAAATAAAGTTTCTACGATCTGATCGCAGAGACAAATATTTGAGTTATGAGTTTGGTCTTCAATTAAAACAATGGGGAATAGTTTCACAAAATCATGCCACCTGGAACACCACAGCATAATGGTGTGTCCGAACGTCATAACCGTACTATTATTGGATATAGTGCAATCTATGATGTTTCTTACCGATTAATCACTATAGTTTTGGGGTTATGCATTAGAGACAGCTGCATTCACGTTAAAAAGGGCACCATCTAAATCCGTTGAGGCGACACCGTATGAACTGTGGTTTGGTAAGAAACCAAAGTTGTCGTTTCTTAAAGTTTGTTGCAATGCTTATGTGGAAAAGTTTCAACCTGATAAGCTCAAACCCAAATCGGAGAAGTGCGTCTTCATAGGATACCCAAAAGAAAATGTTGGGTACACCTTCTATCATAGATCCAAAGGCAAGTTATTCATTGCTGAGAATGGATCCTTTCTAGAGAAGGAGTTTCTCTCGAAAGAAGTGAGTGGGAGGAAAGTAGAACTTGATGAGGTAACTGTACCTGCTCCCTTATTGGAAAGTAGTTCATCATAGAAATCTGTTTCTGTTACTCCTACACTAATTAGTGAGGAAGCTAATGATGATGATCATGTAACTTCAGATCAAGTTACTACCGAACCTCGTAGGTAAACCAGAGTGAGATCCGCACCAGAGTGGTACGGTAATCATGTTCTGGAGGTCATGTTACTTGACCATGATGAACCTATGAACTATGAGGAAGCGATGATGAGCCTAGATTCCACGAAATGGCTTGAGGCCATGAAATCTGAGATGAGATCCATGTATAAGAACAAAGTATGGACTTTGATTGACTTGCCCAAAGATCGGTGAGCCATTGAGATTAAATGGATCTTCAAGAGGAAGACGGACGTTGATAGTAGTGTTACTATCTACAAAGCTAGAATTGTCGCAAAAGGTTTTCGACAAGTCCAAGGTGTTGACTACGATGAGAGTTTCTCACTCGTATCTATGCTTAAGTCTGTCCGAATCATGTTAGCAATTGCCATATTTTATGAAATCTGGCAAATGGATAAACAAAACTGCATTCCTTAATGGATTTATTAAAGAAGAGTTGTATATGATGCAACCAGAAGGTTTTGTCAATCCTAAAGGTACTAACAAAATATGCAAGCTCCAGCGATCCATCTATGGACTGGTGCAAGCATCTCGGAGTTGGAATATATACTTTTATAAGTTGATCAAAACATATAGTTTTATATAGACTTGCGGTGAAGCCTGTATTTACAACAAAGTGAGTGGGAGCACTACAACATTTCTGATAAGTATATGTGAATGACATATTGTTGATCAGAGATAATGTAGAATTATTCTGCAAAGCATAAAGGAATGTTTGAAAGGAGTTTTTCAAAGAAAGACCTCGGTGAAGCTGCTTACATATTGAGCATCAAGATCTAGAGATAGATCAAGACGCTTGATAAGTTTTTTAATGAATACATACCTTGACAAGATTTTGAAGTAGTTCAAAATGGAACAGTCAAAGAAGGAGTTCTTGCCTTTGTTACAAGGTGTGAAGTTGAGTAAGACTCAAAACACGACCACGGCAGAAGATAGAGAGAGAATGAAAGTCATTCCCTATGCCTTAGCCATAAGTTCTATAAAGTATGCCATGCTGTGTACCAGACCTATTGTATACCCTGCCCTGTGTTTGGCAAGGGAGTACAATAGTGATCTAGGAGTAGATCACTGGACATTGGTCAAAATTATCCTTAGTGGAATAAGGATATGTTTCTCGATTATGGAGGTGACAAAAGGTTTGTCGTAAAGGGTTACGTCGATGCAAGTTTTGACACTAATCCAGATGACTCTAAGTCTCAATCTGGATACATATTGAAAGTGGAAGCAATTAGCTAGAGTAGCTCCGTGCAGAGCATTGTTGACATAGAAATTTGCAAAATACGTACGGATCTGAATATGGCAGACCCGTTAACTAAACTTCTCTCACAAGCAAAACATGATCACACCTTAGTACTCTTTGGGTGTTAATCACATAGCGATGTGAACTAGATTATTGACTCTAGTAAACCCTTTGGGTGTTGGTCACATGTCGATGTGAACTATGGGTGTTAATCACATAGTGATGTGAACTATTGGTATTAAATCACATGGTGATGTGAACTAGATTATTGACTCTAGTGCAAGTGGGAGACTGAAGGAAATATGCCCTAGAGGCAATGATAAAGTTATTATTTATTTCCTTATATCATGATAAATGTTTATTATTCATGCTAGAATTGTATTAACCGGAAACATAATACATGTGTGAATACATAGACAAACAGAGTGTCACTAGTATGCCTCTACTTGACTAGCTCATTGATCAAAGATGGTTATGTTTCCTAACCATAGACATGAGTTGTCATTTGATTAACGGGATCACATCATTAGTAGAATGATGTGATTGACTTGACCCATTCCGTTAGCATAGCACTTGATTGTTTAGTTTGTTGCTATTGCTTTCTTCATAACTTATATATGTTCCTATGACTATGAGATTATGCAACTCCCGTTTACTGGAGGAACACTTTGTGTGCCACCAAATGTCACAACGTAAATGGGTGATTATAAAGGTGCTCTACAGGTGTCTCCGAAGGTACTTGTTGGGTTGGCGTATTTCAAGATTAGGATTTGTCACTCCGACTGTCGGAGAGGTATCTCTGGGCCCTCTCGGTAATGCACATCACTTAAGGCTTGCAAGCATTGCAACTAATGAGTTAGTTGCGGGATGATGTGTTACGGAACAAGTAAAGAGACTTGTCGGTAACGAGATTGAACTAGGTATTGAGATACCGACGATCGAATCTCGGGCAAGTAACATACCGATGACAAAGGGAACAACGTATGTTGTTATGCGGTCTGACCGATAAAGATCTTCGTAGAATATGTGGGAGCCAATATGAGCATCCAGGTTCCGCTATTGGTTATTGACCGGAGACGTGTCTCGGTCATGTCTACATTGTTCTCGAACCCGTAGGGTCCGCACGCTTAAGGTTTCGATGACAGTTATATTATGAGTTTATGAGTTTTGATGTACCGAAGGAGTTCGGAGTCCCGGATGAGATCGGGGACATGACGAGGAGTCTCTAAATGGTCGAGACGTGAAGATCGATATATTGGACGACTATATTCGACATCGGAAAGGTTCCGAGTGATTCGGGTATTTTCGGGAGTACCGGGGAGTTACGGGAATTCGTATTGGGACTTAATGGGCCATACGGGAAAGGAGAGAAAGGCCTCAAAGGGTGGCCGCACCCTTCCCCATGGGCTGGTCCGAATTGGACTAGGGAGGGGGGGCGCCCCCTTCCTTCCTTCTCCTTTTCCCTTCCCTTTCCTTCCCTCCTACTCCTACTACTTGGAAGGGCTCCTAGTTCTACTAGGAAAGGGGGAATCCTACTCCCGGTGGGAGCAGGACTCCCCTAGGGCGCGCCATAGAGAGGGCCGGCCCTCCCCCTCCACCACTCCTTTATATACGGGGGTAGGGGGCACCCCAAAGACACAACAATTGATCCTTGAGATCTATTAGCCGTGTGCGGTGCCCTCCTCCACCATAATCCTCGATAATATTGTAGCGGTGCTTAGGCGAAGCCCTGCGACGGTAGAACATCAATATCGTCACCACGCCGTCATGCTGACAAAACTCTTCCCCGACATTCTGCTGGATCGGAATCCGGGGATCGTCATCGAGCTGAACGTGTGCTAGAACTCGGAGGTGCCGTAGTTTCGGTGCTTGATCGGTCGGGCCGTGAAGACGTACGACTACATCAACCGCGTTGTGCTAACGCTTCCGCTTCCGGTCTACGAGGGTACGTAGACAACACTCTCCCCTCTCGTTGCTATGCATCACCATGATCTTGCGTGTGCGTAGGAATTTTTTTGAAATTACTACGTTCCCCAGCACTTCTATACCCTCTTCTTACTTTCTGTTATTTATATTAAATAAAATAAAATTAGTATTTTTCTGTCTGTTATCTGAATTATCCGTGCAATATAAAAATACCCCGAAAATAAAAGTTCTCCAAATGCCCTGAAATTTAAATATGATTTTTTCTGGAATATTTGAGAATATTTGGCACTGAGAATACATCAAGGGGGCATCCACCTAGCCACGAGGGTGGAGGGCGCGTCCTACCCCCTGGGGGTGCCCCCTGCGTCATGGGCCCACGGTGGCCCTCCTCCACTTATTCCTGCACCCACACACTTCTTCTTCCTCCCACAAACATGAATATCCAGCTCAAGCATGGGTTCTAGCTCATTTTGCTGCGATTTTTGATCTCCTTGCTCAAAGCACCTCTCACAAAACTGCTTGGGGAGATTGTTCCTTGGTATGTGACTCCTCCATTGGTCCAATTAGTTTTTGTTCTAGTGCTTTATTCATTGCAAATTTGTGCTGCCTAGGTGACCATGTTCTTGAGCTTGCATGTCAAATTTATATGGTCAAAAGTAGCTCTAATGCATGATATAGGATCTAGGCACTTGTAGGAGTTGTTGCTATCAATTTTGTTGATCTTGGTTCACTTTTCTTTGAAGTTACTAAAAAATTCAGAATTTTTAAGAAAATAATGAAGAGATTTTGAGGGGCTCATCGAGCCGAAGCTCGAAGGAAAAGCAAAATGAAAAAGAAGAGATTCCCAAATATAATTTGCCTTGCAACGCGGAGGTTCGGCCGTGTGAAGGGCCTTCCGATGATTTCTTGAGAGCAGCCGGGATTTATGATGATTTTTATGAATTGGCTGAGAATGCAGGCCTCACCGCCTTCCTCCACGACCAACGCGCACAGTATCTCTTACTCACCAATATCTTTGTGCAAAACTTTCATTTCCATGCTAGGAGCTCACCACCTACGGTGGAGTTTTATTTATATGATGAGCATAAGGAGATGTCACTTTATGATTTTTGTCGGGTTTGTTTGATCCCTTTCAAGGGCACAATAGAGGAACCACACCGCAGTGATGTGGATGGGTTTATTGATACCATCACTGTAGGGGAAACGAGGAAGGTTTCCGATGCACGAATCACTAGTATACATTTTCCTATCTGACGCTACTTTGCAATATTCGCTAGTCGTTGCTTAATTGGTCGCGGAAACTGTGGAAATCTTAGTGTTTCTGATATTATTATTTTGTTCCACGGTTTATTCTCTGATAACTCTGTTAGTATGGGCGGTACTATTGCTAAACGGTTAAGTCTGAACCGTACAAAGGGCCCCATCTTTGGAGGTATCTATGCTTCACGTCTAGCTGCACATTTTAACATACCAATTAGGCATTATAAGAAGGAAGAAAAATTGCTGCCCGCTATTTATTTAGATTATAAGAGTATGGTGGCACACGATTTTATTGTTAAGAATAGGGAAGGGGAGCTTAAATACAAATTATTCTTTCATAAACATCATCCTGAGACTATCATCCTGCCTGCTCCTTCCTTGTTTGATTAATCTGCAGGCCAGTACCTTGTTCCGTTAGAGGCTATTCACGTCTACTGGAACCCTACATCAGCCACAGAGCCAGAGCCGGAACCACAAGTTGATCCTCCACGGCAATTTAGTTACCATTAGGATCTGGAAATGATTGCCAACCAGTGGCAGTCAGAGTCTTCTTCTTCGCAGTACGACCCCAACTATTATTATGGATATTCGCCAGGCCAGCCGTGCCCATAGACCAACTTAGGCTAAAAGCCTAAGCTTGGGGGAGTATGTATTTCCCACCGACATTACATTCATGTTCACACACTCATTGCTAGATGTCGGTGCTCATACTTTTTCATTGTATCATCCATGCTAGTTTATTTTCCTTTTTATGCTTTCTTCTTGTGTGTTTAATAAACCTTAAAAAAACAAAAAATTAGTTGTAGCTTTTAATTAGTTTACTTTCCACGATTGTAGTAGTAATTAAAAAAAACCCAAAAAGATTTCCTGTTCTTCTTTTGCTTGTTGGGAGCTTTCCCGTGTAAATAGTTTTTTTTCTTTTTTTTTCTTTGGGGGTCGATAGGAGAAGACCATAATTAAATTGTTGAAGTGGCTCTTATATGCATTATTGTTGATCTGACAAAAGAGCCCATATTGCCTTGTCTTCTCCTGTTTATTGAATGCTTGCAGGTTCCAGCTTAGTCCAATGCACGTGCACTGTTATTATTATTCACATCATTCGGTCATGCAAGTGAAAGGCAATTATGAAGATATATGATGGACTGACTGAGATGAGAAAAGCTGGTATGAACTCGACCTCTCTTGTACTTGTAAATATGATTAGTTCATCATTCCTGATTCAGCCTATTATGAATAAACATGTTTGCAATGACAACTAGAGATCATAGTTTCTTGTGCCATGCTTGATTAGCTAGGAGTTTATAATGGTTTACCTTGCATGCCAACATGCTATTAAAATGGTTGTGATGTGGTATGGTAGGGTGGTATCCTCCTCTGAATGATTTAAGTGACTTGACTTGGCACATCTTCACGCATGTAGTTGAAACAAAATCAACATAGCCTTCACGATATTTATGTTTATGATGGATTATATCCTACTCATGCTTGCATTCGGTGTTGACTAATTTTAATGCATGTTCATGACTGTTGTCGCTCTCTAGCTGGTCGCTTCCCAGTCTTTTGCTAGCCTTCACCTGTACTAAGCGGGAATACTGCTTGTGCATCCAACTCCATAAACCCCAAAGTTGTTCCATATGACTCCACCATACCTACCTATATACGGTATCTACCTGCTGTTCCAAGTAAATTTGTATGTGCCAAACTCTAAACCTTCAAATAAATATCCTATTATGTATGCTCGAATAACTCATGTATCAACTAGGGTTGTCCGTATCTTGCATGTTAGGTGGGTTATTCTCAAGAGGAGTGGACTCCGCTTCTCACTCACGAGAAAATGGCTAGTCATCGGGATGCCCAGTCCCATGCTTTATGCAAATGAAATCAAAACAATTGCAAACAAAACTCCCTTGGGACTCTTGTTAGTTGGAGGCACTCGTTGTTTCGAGCAAGCCATGGATTGATGCTTGTTGGTGGAGGGGGAGTATAAACTTTACCATTCTGTTTGGGAACCGCCTATAATTTGTGTAGCATGGAAGATATCGCCATCTCTTGGTTGTTATGTTGACAATGAATATCGCTCAAAATATTATTCACCTCTATTTCAAAACCGAGCTCTGGCACCTCTATAAATCCCTGCTTCCCTCTACGAAGGGCCTATCTATTTACTTTCATGTTGAGTCATCACCCTCTTATTAAAAAGCACCAGTTGGAGAGTAACACTGTCATTTGCATCCACCACTGTTAGTTTACATTGAGTATGACTTGACTGGATCTCTTTTACCATGAATTACAATGTCTAGTCAGTCCTTGATCTTTAAAGGTGCTCTGCATTTTTGTTTTGCGGTCTCAGAAAGGGCTAGCAAGATACCATCTTGTTATATTATACTATGATTGCTTTGAGAAAGTGCTGTCATCCGAGATTTATTATTATTGCTCGCTAGTTAATTATGCCATTGATATGAGTAAACATGAGACCTATGCATTATTGTGAATATGGTTAGTTCATAATCTTTGCTGAAAACTTGAATGCTAGCTTTACATATTTACAACAACAAGAGCAAACAGAGTTTGTAAAAGTTTTTCTTTATCACTTTCAGTTTGTCAACTGAATTGCTTGAGGACAAGCAAAGGTTTAAGCTTGGGGGAGTTGATACGTCTCTGTCGTATCTACTTTTCCAAACACTTTTGCCCTTATTTTGGACTCTAACTTGCATGATTTGAATGGAACTAACCCGGACTGACGCTATTTTCAGCAGAATTGCCATGGTGTTATTTATGCGCAGAAACAAAAGTTCTCGGAATGACCTGAAACTTCACGGAACATCTTTTCGGAAATAATAAAAAGTCCTTGCAAAAGATGAAGACCAGGGGGCCCATACCCTAGCCACGAGGGTGGGGGTGCGCCTGCTCCCCTACCTCGTGGCCCCCCTGGAGCTCCTCCGACATCGACTCCAACTCTATATATTTTCTTTCGCGGAGAAAAAAAATAAGAGAGAAGGATTCATCGCGTTTTACGATACGGAGCCGCCGCCAAGCCCTAAAACCTCTCGGGAGGGATGATCTGGAGTCCGTTCGGGGCTCCGAAGAGGGGAATCCGTCGCCATCGTCATCATCAACCATTCTCCATCACCAATTTCATGATGCTCACTGCCGTGCGTGAGTAATTTGAAAGTGCAATTATCCCTAGGTGGTTTTGGTAATTGATAACAACATATAGCTCATTGAGCTAATGCTATTCCAAGATAATTATTTCAGGAAAGCTCAATGATTGGCATGGCATGGATGTGAAAGTGGAACCCTCAAAATGCTAAGGACAAAGAATTGGCTCAAGCTCAAAAGTTCAAGACTCTTCATTTTATATTTTAGTGATCCAAGATCACATTGAGTCTTTAGGAAAAGCCAATACTATCAAGGAGGGATGAGGTGTTGCTTAATGAGCCTCTTGCTTTATGTGCTTAGTGATATGCTCCAAAATCCTCAACCACTTTTCCATAGCCACAAATGACCTAAACCCTAAGCCAAACTCGGTCATACCGATTCTGCCAATCTGGCGCCACCGAGTTTCACTTGTCATTTGCCACTGCCAAACCCTAGCAATTCGGTCCTACCGATAAGGATCTCGGTCTCACCGAGATGGGGTTGCAAACTCTCTGTTTCCCTTTCGTAACTTTTCGGTCTCACCGAAAGAGCGAATCGGTCCCAACGAGTTTGCAATGTAAACTCTCTGTTTCCTTCTTGTAACTTTTCGGTCTCACCAAAAGAGCGAGTCAGTCCCACCGAGTTTACCTGACCAACTCTCTGGTTAGCTAATTGCCAAACTCGGTCTCACCGAGTTTGTGCAATCGGTCTCACCGAGATTACGTTATGCCCAAACCCTAACCGAATCGGTCCTACCGAGTTGCATGTCAGTCCCACCGAAATTCCTAACGGTCACTAGGTTTACTATTTCGGTCAGACCGAGTTTTCTGATTCGGTCCCACCGAGATTGGTAGATTGTGTGTAACGGTTGGATTTTGTGTGGAGGCTATAAATACCCCTCCACCTCCTCTTCATTCGTGGAGAGAGCCATCAGAACACATACACCATTCCTACTCATATGTTCTGAGAAAGAACCACCTACTCATGTGTTGAGACCAAGACATTCCATTCCTACCATATGAATCTTGATCTCTAGCCTTCCCCAAGTTGCTTTCCACTCAAATCTTCTTTCCACCAGATCCAAATCCTATGAGAGAGAGTTGAGTGTTGGGGAGACTATCATTTGAAGCACAAGAGCAAGGAGTTCATCATCAACACACCATTTGTTACTTCTTGGAGAGTGGTGTCTCCTAGATTGGCTAGGTGTTGTTGGAAATATGCCCTAGAGGCAATAATAAATTGGTTATTATTATATTTCCTTGTTCATGATAATCGTTTATTATCCATGCTATAATTGTATTGATAGGAAACTCAGATACATGTGTGGATACATAGACAACACCATGTCCCTAGTAAGCCTCTAGTTGACTAGCTCGTTGATCAATAGATGGTTACAGTTTCCTAACCATGGACATTGGATGTCGTTGATAACGGGATCACATCATTAGGAGAATGATGTGATGGACAAGACCTAATCCTAAGCATAGCACTAGATCGTGTAGTTCATATGCTATAGCTTTTCTAATGTCAAGTATCATTTCCTTAGACCATGAGATTGTGCAACTCCCGGAACCGTAGGAATGCTTTGGGTGTATCAAACGTCACAACGTAACTGGGTGGCTATAAAGGTGCATTACAGGTATCTCCGAAAGTGTCTGTTGGGTTGGCACGAATCGAGACTGGGATTTGTCACTCCGTGTAAGCAGAGAGGTATCTCTGGGCCACTTGGTAGGACATCATCATATGCGCAATGTGACCAAAGAGTTGATCACGGGATGATGTGTTATGGAACGAGTAAATAGACTTGCCGGTAACGAGATTGAACAAGGTATATGGATACCGACGATCGAATCTCGGGCAAGTAACATACCGATAGACAAAGGGAATTGTATACGGGATTGATTAAGTCCTTGACATCGTGGTTCATCCGATGAGATCATCGTTGAACATGTGGGAGCCATCATGGGTATCCAGATCCCGCTGTTGGTTATTGACCGGAGAACGTCTCGGTCATGTCTGCATGTCTCCCGAACCCGTAGGGTCTACACACTTAAGGTTCGGTGACGCTAGGGTTATAGAGATATTAGTATGCGGTAACCCGAAAGTTGTTCGGAGTCCCGGATGAGATCCCGGACGTCACGAGGAGTTCCGGAATGGTCCGGAGGTAAAGAATTATATATAGGAAGTGCTATTTCGGCCATCGGGACAAGTTTCGGGGTCATCGGTATTGTACCGGGACCACCGGAAGGGTCCCGGGGGTCCACCGGGTGGGGCCACCTGCCCCGTGGGGCCACATGGGCTGTAGGGGGTGTGCCTTGGCCTATATGGGCCAAGGGCACCAGCCCCAAGAGGCCCATGCGCCAAGAGATGGGAAAAAGAGGAGAGTCCTAAAGGGGGAAGGCACCTCCGAGGTGCCTTGGGGAGGATGGACTCCTCCCCACCCTTGGCCGCACCTTTCCTTGGAGGAAGGGGCAAGGGCTGCGCCTCCCCCTCTTCCTTGGCCCTATATATAGTGGGGAAAAGGAGGAGCAAACCAATCTAAGGCCTGGCGCCTCCCTCTCCCTCCCGTGACACATCTACCTCCTCCCGCAGCGCTTAGCGAAGCCTTGTTGG
Source organism: Triticum dicoccoides (assembly GCF_002162155.2). Taxonomy (NCBI): domain Eukaryota; kingdom Viridiplantae; phylum Streptophyta; class Magnoliopsida; order Poales; family Poaceae; genus Triticum; species Triticum dicoccoides. The sequence continues at coordinate 421,770,484 of NC_041388.1, read as the reverse complement.
AATCCCGCTACTTCCACCACGCCGTCGTGCTGCTGGATCTCCATCAACCTCTCCCTCCTCCTTGCTGGATCAAGGCATGGGAGACTTCTCCCTTCCGTACGTGTGTTGAACGCGGAGGTGCTGTCCGTTCGGCACTAGGATCATCGGTGATTTGAATCACGACGAGTACGACTCCATCAACCCCGTTCACTTGAACGCTTCCGCTTAGCGATCTACAAGGGTATGTAGATGCACTCTCCTTCCCCTCATTGCTGGTTTCTCCATAGATAGATCTTGGTGACACGTAGGAAAATTTTGAATTTATGCTATGTTCCCCAACAGTGGTATCAGAGCTAGGTCTATTGCGTAGATTCTATGCACGAGTAGAACACAAAGTAGTTGTGGGCGTTGATTTTGTTCAATATGCTTGCCGTTACTAGTCTTATCTTGATTCGGCGGCATCGTGGGATGAAGCGGCCCGGACCAACCTTACACGTACTCTTACGTGAGACCGGTTCCACCGACAAACATGCACTAGTTGCATAAGGTGGCTAGCGGGTGTCTGTCTCTCCTACTTTAGTCGGATCGGATTCGATGAAAAGGGTCCTTATGAAGGGTAAATAGCAATTGGCATATCACGTTGTGGTTTTGCGTAGGTAAGAAACGTTCTTTCTAGAAACCCATAGCAGCCACGTAAAACATGCAAACAACAATTAGAGGACGTCTAACTTGTTTTTGCCGGGTATGCTATGTGATGTGATATGGCCAAAAGGATGTGATGAATGATATATGTGATGTATGAGATTGATCATGTTCTTGTCAAGGGAATCACGACTTGCATGTCGATGACGAGACAACTTCAAGAAGACACAATGATGGAGATCATGATGATGATCATGGTGTCATACCGGTGACAAGATGATCATGGAGCCCCAAGATGGAGATCAAAGGAGCTACATGATATTGGCCATATCATGTTACTATTTGATTGCATGTGATGTTTATCATGTTATGCATCTTGTTTACTTAGTACGACGGTAGTAAATAAGATGATCCCTCATTATAATTTCAAGAAGTGTTCTCCCCTAACTGTGCACCGTTGCTACAGTTCGTCGCTTCGAAGCATCACGTGTTAATCGGGTGTGATAGATCCTTTCGTTCACATACAACGGGTGTAAGAAGTTTTACACATGCAAAAACACTTAGGGTTAACTTGACGAGCCTAGCATGTGAAGACATGGCCTCGGAACACAGAGACCGAAAGGTCGAGCATGAGTCGTATAGAAGATACGATCAACATGAAGATGTTCACCGACGTTGACTAGTCCGTCTCACGTGTTAATCGGACACGGCCTAGTTCACTCGGATCATGTAATCACTTAGATGACTAGAGGGATGTCTATCTGAGTGGGAGTTCATAAGATGAACTTAATTATCCTGAACATAGTCAAAAGGATTTTGCAAATTATGTCATATCTCACGCTTTAGTTCTACTGTTTAGATATGATCCTAGAGAAAAAAATTAGTTGAAAGTTGATAGTAGCAATTATGCGGACTAGGTCCATGAACTGAGGATTGTCCTCATTGCTTCATAGAAGGCTTATGTCCTTAATGCACCACTCAGTGTGCTGAACCTCGAACGTTGTCTGTGGATGTTGCGAACATCTGACACACACGTTTTGATAACTACGTGATAGTTCAGTTAAATGGTTTAGAATTGAGGCACCAAAGATGTTTTTTGAAATGTCACGAAACATATGAGATGTTTTGAGGGCTGAAATTGAAATTTCAGGCTCGTGCCCACGTCAAGAGGTATAAGACCTCCGACGATTTTCTTAACCTGCAAACTAAGGAGAAAAGCTCAATTGTTGAGCTTGTGCTCGGATTGTCTGAGTACAACAATCATTTGAATCAAGTGGGAGTTGATCTTCCAGATAAGATAGTGATGTTTCTCCGAAGTCATTACCACCAAGTTGCTAGAGCTTCGTGATGAACTATAATATATCGGGGACATATATGATGATCCTTGAGATATTCATGATGTTTGACACCACAAAAGTAGAAATCAAGAAGGAGCATCAATTGTTGATGGTTGGTGAAACCACTAGTTTCAAGAAGGGCAAGGGCAAGAAGGGATACTTCGTGAAACGGCAATTCAGCTGCTGCTCTAGTGAAGAAACCCAAGGTTGAACCCAAACCCGAGACTAAGTGCTTCTGTAATAAAGGGAACAGCCACTGGAGCAGAATTACCCTAGATACTTGGTAGATTAGAAGGCTGGCAAGGTCGATAGAAGTATATTGGATATACATTATGTTAATGTGTACTTTACTAGTACTCCTAGTAGCACCAGGGTATTAGATACCGGTTCGGTTGCTAAGTGTTAGTAACTCGAAATAAAAGCTACGGAATAAATGGAGACTAGCTAAAGGTGAGCTGACGGGGTGTGTTGGAAGTGTTTCCAATTTTGATATGATCAAGCATCGAACGCTCCCTCTACCATCGAGTTTGGTGTTTGCGTTGAACATAGACATGATTGGATTATGTCTATCGCAATACGGTTATTCATTTAAGGAGAATAATGGTTACTCTGTTTATTTGAATAATACCTTCAATGGTCTTACACCTAAAATGAATGGTTTATTGAATCTCGATCGTAGTGATACACATGTTCATGCCAAAAGATAGTAATGATAGTACCACCTACTTGTGGCCCTGCCACATAAGTCATATCGGTATAAAACACATGAAGAAGCTCCATGTTGATGGATCTTTGGGCTCACTCCTTTTTGAAAAGTTTGGGACATGCGAACCATGTCTATTGGTATATATGCATGAAGAAACTCCATGCAAATGGACCGTTTTGTACTCACTTGATTTTGAATCACTTGAGACATGCAAATCATACCACATGGGCAAGATGACTGAAAGCCTCGTTTTCAGTAAAATGGAACTAGAAAGCAACTTGCTGGAAGTAATACATTTTGATGTGTGCGGTCCAGTGAGTGCTGAGGCATGTAGTGGATATCGTTATGTTCTTCACAGATGATTTGAGTAGATGTTGAGTATATTTACTTGATGAATCACGAGTCTGAATTATTGAAAGGTTCAAGTAATTTCAGTGTGAAGTTGGAAGATCGTCGTGATAAGAGGATAAAAATATCTATGATATGATCATAGAGATGAATATCTGAATTACGAGTTTGGCATAGAATTAAGACATTGTGGAAACTGTTTCACAACTAATACAGCCTGGAACACCATAGTGTGATGGTGTGTCCGAACATCATAACTGCACCCTATTGGATATGATGCATACCATGATGTCTCTTATCGAATTACCACGATAGTTTGTGGGTTAGGCATTAGAGACAACCACATTCACTTTAAAATAGGGCACCACGTAATTCCGATGAGATGACACCGTATGAACTATGGTTTAGAGAAACCTAAGCTGTCATTTCTTAAAAGTTTGGGGCTGCGACGCTTATGTGAAAAAGTTTCAGGCTGATAAGCTCGAACCTAAAGCGGATAAATGCATCTTCATAGGACACCCGAAACAGTTGGGTATACCTCCTGTCTCAGATTCGAAAGCAATAAGGGATTGTTTCTAGAATCAGGTCCTTTCTCGAGGAAAAGTTTCTCTCGAAAGAATTGAGTGGGAGGATGGTGGAGACTTGATGAGGTTATTGAACCGTCTCTTCAACTAGTGTGTGGCAGGCCACAGGAAGTTGTTCCTGTGGCACCTACACCAATTGAAGTGGAAGCTTATGATGGTGATCATGAAACTTCAGATCAAGTCACTATCAAACCTCGTAGGATGACAAGGATGCGTACTACTTCAGAGTGGTACATAATCCTGTCTTAGAAGTCATGTTGCTAGACAACAATGAACCTACGAGCTATGGAGAAGCGATGGTGGGCCTGGATTCCGATAAATGGCTCGAGGCCATATAATCTGAGAGAGGATCCATATATGAAAACAAAGTGTAGACTTTGGAAAAACTACTTGATGGTCGTAAGGCTGTTGAGTGCAGATGGATTTTAAAAGGAAGACGGACAATGATGGTAAATGTCACCATTAAGAAAGCTCGACTTGTCGTTAAGATGTTTTCCGACAAGTTCAAGGAGTTGACTACAGTGAGACTTTCTCACTCGTAGCGATGCTAAGAGTCTGTTGGAATTATATTAGCGATTACTGCATTATTTATGAAATCTTGCAGATAGGATGTCAAAACATTGTTTCCTCGATGATTTTCTTGAGGAAAGGTTGTATGTGATACAACCGGAAGGTTTTGTCAATCCTGAAAGATGCTAATAAGTATGCAAAGCTCCAGCAATCCTGCTGAGGACTGGAGTAAGCATCTCGGAGTTGGAATGTATGCTTTGATGAGATGATCAAAGATTTTGGGTGTATACAAAGTTTATGAGAAACTGGTATTTCCAAAGAAGTGAGTGGGAGCACTATAGAATTTCTGATGAGTATATGTTTTAACATATTGTTGATCAGAAATGACGTAGAATTTTTGGAAAGCATATAGGGTTATTTGGAAAGTGTTTTTCAATGGAAAGCCTGGATTAAGCTACTTGAACATTGAGCATCAAGATCTATAAGGATAGATCAAAACGCATAATGGTACTTTCAAATGAGCACATACCTTGACATGATCTTGAAGGTGTTCAAGATGGATCAGTCAAAGAAGGAGTTCTTGCTTGAGTTATAAGGTATGAAGTTAAGACTTAAAGCTCGACCACGGCAGAATAGAGAGAATAGACGAAGGTCGTCCCCTATGCTTAAGACGTAGGCTCTACAGTATGCTATGCTGTGTACCGCACCTAAAGTGTGCCTTGCCATGAGTCAGTCAAGGGGTACAAGAGTGATCCAAGAACGGATCACAGGACAGTGGTCAAAGTTATCCTTAGTAACTAGTGGACTAAGGAAGTTTCTCGGTTATGGAGGTGGTAAAAAGAGTTCGTCGTAAAGGGTTACGTCGATGCAAGCTTAACACCTATCCGGATAGCTCTGAGTAGAGATACCGGATGCATATAATGGAGCAACAATTTAGAATAGCTCCAAGCAGAACAGTTATTTGGAATAAGCTCCAAATAGAACGTGGTAGCTACATCTAGGAGATGACATAGAGATTTTTAAAGCACACACGGATCTGAAAGGTTCAGACCCGTTGACTAAAACCTCTCTCACAAGCAACATGATCAAACCTAAAACTCATTGAGTGTTAATCACATAGTGATGTGAACTAGACTACTGACTCTAGTAAACTCTTGGGTGTTAGTCACATGGCGATGTGACCTGTGAGTGTTAATCACATGGCGATGTGAACTAGATTATTGACTCTAGTGCAAGTGGGAGACTGTTGGAAATATGCCCTAGAGGCAATAATAAATTGGTTATTATTATATTTCCTTGTTCATGATAATCGTTTATTATCCATGCTATAATTGTATTGATAGGAAACTCAGATACATGTGTGGATACATAGACAACACCATGTCCCTAGTAAGCCTCTAGTTGACTAGCTCGTTGATCAATAGATGGTTACGGTTTCCTGACCATGGACATTGGATGTCATTGATAACGGGATCACATCATTAGGAGAATGATGTGATGGACAAAACCCAATCCTAAGCATAGCACTAGATCGTGTAGTTCATACGCTATAGCTTTTCTAATGTCAAGTATCATTTCCTTAGACCATGAGATTGTGCAACTCCCGGATACCGTAGGAGTGCTTTGGGTGTATCAAACGTCACAATGTAACTGGGTGACTATAAAGGTGCATTACAGGTATCTCCGAAAGTGTCTGTTGGGTTGGCACGAATCGAGACTGGGATTTGTCACTCCGTGTAAGCGGAGAGGTATCTCTGGGCCCACTCGGTAGGACATCATCATATGCGCAATGTGACCAAAGAGTTGATCACGGGATGATGTGTTACGGAACGAGTAAAGAGACTTGCCGGTAACGAGATTGAACAAGGTATATGGATACCGACGATCGAATCTCGGGCAAGTAACATACCGATAGACAAAGGGAATTGTATACGGGATTGATTAAGTCCTTGACATCGTGGTTCATCGGATGAGATCATCGTGGAACATGTGGGAGCCAACATGGGTATCCAGATCCCGCTGTTGGTTATTGACCGGAGAACGTCTCGGTCATGTCTGCATGTCTCCCGAACCCGTAGGGTCTACACACTTAAGGTTCGGTGACGCTAGGGTTGTAGAGATATTAGTATGCGGTAACCCGAATGTTGTTCGGAGTCCCGGATGAGATCCCGGACGTCACGAGGAGTTCCGGAATGGTCCGGAGGTAAAGAATTATATATAGGAAGTGCTATTTCGGCCATCGGGACAAGTTTCGGGGTCATCGGTATTGTACCGGGACCACCGGAAGGGTCCCGGGGGTCCACCTGCCCCGGGGGGCCACATGGGCTGTAGGGGGTGTGCCTTGGCCTATATGGGCCAAGGGAACCAGCCCCAAGAGGCCCATGTGCCAAGAGATGGGAAAAAGAGCAGAGTCCTAAAGGGGGAAGGCACCTCCGAGGTGCCTTGGGGAGGATGGACTCCTCCCCACCCTTGGCCGCACCCTTCCTTGGAGGAAGGGGCAAGGGCTGCGCCTCCCCCTCTCCCTTGGCCCTATATATAGTGGGGAAAAAGGAGGAGCAAACCAATCTAAGGCCTGGCGCCTCCCTCTCCCTCCCGTGACACATCTACCTCCTCCCGCAGCGCTTAGCGAAGCCCTGTTGGAATCCCGCTACTTCCACCACGCCGTCGTGCTTCTGGATCTCCATCAACCTCTCCCTCCTCCTTGCTGGATCAAGGCATGGGAGACGTCTCCCTTCCGTACGTGTGTTGAACGCGGAGGTGCTGTCCGTTCGGCACTAGGATCATCGGTGATTTGAATCACGACGAGTACGACTCCATCAACCCCGTTCACTTGAACGCTTCCGCTTAGCGATCTACAAGGGTATGTAGATGCACTCTCCTTCCCCTCGTTGCTGGTTTCTCCATAGATAGATCTTGGTGACACGTAGGAAAATTTTGAATTTATGCTACGTTCCCCAACAGGTGTCACTTGGGAGCCTCCGACAAGATTGTGGAGTTGAACCAAGGAGTTTGTAAGGGCAAGGAGATCGCCTACTTCGTGAAGATCTACCGCTAGTGAGGCAAGTCCTTCGTGGGTGATGGCCATGGTGGAATAGACAAGGTTGCTTCTTCGTGGACCCTTCGTGGGTGGAGCCCTCCGTGGACTCGCGCAACCGTTACCCTCCGTGGGTTGAAGTCTCCATCAACGTGGATGTAGGATAGCACCACCTATCCGAACCACGGGAAAACATCCGTGTCTCCAATTGCGTTTGAATCCTCCAAACCCTTCCCTTTACATTCTTGCAAGTTGCATGCTTTACTTTCCGCTGCCAATAAACTCTTTGCATGCTTGCTTGAATTGTGTGATGATTGCTTGACTTATCCTAAGATAGCTAAAATCTGCTAAGAACTAAAATTGGGAAAAGGCTAAGTTTTTATTTGGTCAAGTAGTCTAATCACCCCCCCTCTAGACATACTTTCGATCCTACAAGTGGTATCAGAGCATTGGTCTCCATTTGCCTTGATCTCCATAGCTTTTGGTGGTCATAGCCTTGGTTTCACAACCTAGGAGAGTATGGCGTCTAGCGAGGGAAATTATCACCGTAGAGGTCCTTACTTTGATGGCACTAATTTTGCTAGTTGGAAGCATAAAATGAAAATGCATATTCTTGGACATAACCCAGCCGTATGGGCTATTGTTTGTGTTGGTTTGCAAGGTGAGTTCTTTGATGGGAGAGAACCAAACCGTGAAGCTACCGCGGATGAGTTGAAGATGTTGCAATACAATGCTCAAGCTTGTGATATTCTCTTCAACGGATTGTGCCCCGAAGAATTCAACAAAATCAGCCGCCTTGAGAATGCAAAGGAAATTTGGGACACTTTGATTGATATGCACGAAGGTACCGACTCCGTCAAGGAATCCAAGTTGGATGTGCTCCAAAGTCAACTTGACAAGTTCAAGATGAAGGATGGTGAAGGTGTCGCTGAAATGTACTCTAGGCTTGCTCTCATCACAAATGAGTTTGCCGGCTTAGGAAGTGGAGAGATGACCGATAGATTCATCATCAAGAAGATCCTAAGAGCCTTGGATGGGAAGTATGATACCGTGTGCACATTAATCCAAATGATGCCCAATTACAAAGATCTCAAGCCAACGGAAGTAATTGGAAGGATTGTTGCTCATGAGATGTCACTCAAGGATAAAGAGGAACTTCACAACAAATCAAGTGGTGCGTACAAAGCCTCATGTGAAGTCCCCACATCATCAAGTGAGAAACAAAACTTCAATGAAGAATTGAGCTTAATGGTGAAGAACTTCAACAAGTTCTACAAGAGTAGAAACAAAGATAGAAGCCTCAAGTCAAGGTCCTACAATGACAAAAGATCTTCTAGTCGAGAGCGAAACTGCTATAATTGTGGAAGACCCGGACACTATTCCAATGAGTGTACGGCTCCCTACAAGAGAAGAGAAGATTCTCCAAAAAGAAGAAGGAAAGAATCACCATCAAGAGAGAGAAGGAGTAGAGATGATCGTTATGAACGAAGATACTCACGGAGAAGCAAGGATTCGGAAAGGAAGGAAAAATCATCAAGGAGCTACACAAAACGAAGACATCAAGCTCATGTTGGTGAATGGGTATCCGGCTCCGACTCCGACAGCCACTCCGAGAGAAGTTATCACTCCGACTCCGAAGATACTCAAGATGAAGGTGTTGCCGGTCTAGCACTTGTGTCAACCAACTCCTACGACATATTTGACTCACCAAATGAAGGAATTGGAAGATGCCTCATGGCCAAAGGTCCTAAGGTAACACACCCCGAGTATGTTGACTTTAATAGTGATGAAAATGACTTGTTAGGTGATGATGATTTGCTTGTTGACAACTCTAGTGATGAATATTATGGTGAAATATCAATTAATCATGCTAAAACGAATGACAATGATAAGGAGAAGATTGAGGCTCTAACTAAAGAACTAAACACTCTTAAGTTAGCCCATGAAACTATCTTCGAAGATCATCGAGAACTTTTAAGAGCTCATGAGAAATTACGCTTTGAAAAGCTTAATCTTGAGCAAGAGCATGAGTTCTTAAAAGCAATCAATGATGATCTCCGCAAGAAAAGTTCTTCTCACATTGCCAAGCGTTTACTTTTATCCACTTACATGCCTCAAGTCAAGACTAATAACAAGAATAAGAAAGATTCTTCCTCTAGTAGTAACAATGATCATGCTAAATCCAATATTGTTGCTTCTAGTAGTTCTCTCGATTCCATTAATGATTCTCTTAGCCAAGTTACACTTGAGCAAGAAAATAGCTTATTGAAGGAAATTATAGAGAAAGGTGTTTACAAGAGCCTTGCCGAAAGTAAGCAATTCGAGGAAATTGTGCGCAAGCAAGGAATGCACCGGAAGAATCAAGGTGTTGGTTTTGAACGAAAGTTCAATGCCAATGGAGTTGAATGGGAAGAAGATCAATACCCCAAGACAAAGTTTGTTCCTCAACAAGAGAAGTATGACACTTCCTTCAAAAGAACACAAGCTCAAGATGATCTTCCACCACAAGACTACAAGCACAAAGGCAAGGACAAGCTTCAAGAGGAAATTGATGCATTTGAAGAAGCTCCTAAGACCTTAGTCAAGTGGATTCCCAAGACTACTTCAAGTTCCACTACATCAAGTACGACTACAACTCCAAGGATTCCCATCAAGATGGTGTGGATCCAAAAGAAGAAGAACTAGAGAGTTCTAGAGGGTGACTCCGCCAACATACTTCACTCTTATCATTTTGGCAAGAACAAGTGCAATCAACTTCCACATCTTGCACTAGTTCAAGGAGTCACAAACCCTCTTGTTGGTAAGACAAGGGACAAGGTAACCTAAAGTCTTCATGGACATCATCTCGTGTGTGCATCACTCTATGTCTATGGATATCCTTGTTTGTTCCTTGTGGGACTAACCCATGTAGGTATTGAAAGTGCAATTCACTCAAATGGATAGCTCCAAGTGATCTACATCAACATTGAGCATACACATCTTCAACATCTACATGAAGTCATCATCGACAAAACCCAAGGTTAGTTCATCCCTCTAAGGGGGGATATCACATCTAGGGGGAGCTTTACTCTAAGACTTGAGCTAAAGCAACTCTAAAGATGTGAATACAACAATGCTTTATGTAAAAGTGGTAACCCCACTTGAGCTTAAACGATGAGTATGACCTACGATCAAGTGTTCTCACTTGACTCCTAAGTCAATATACTCATATATAGATGACCTAGTCATCGCAAATTGCTTGATAGATGCTAGAATTGGTTGTGCATGCTTTGCCACATATTTCATTTTCCATCTTATTGTGTGAGCATGTTGGTTGCATATTTTACTCATTCGAGGACATCCACTTGTTGTTTTGATTGTTTGGCTTTATCTTCATTTGCCAAGTGGATGGACAAGAATGCCTAAGAACCTCCTCTAGCTATCTATGCTTTTCTCGTCTCAAACTCTATTCATGCTGCATCACAAAACTTGATCAAGTCAGATTCGAACCACTCTGTGTGAGGAGCGCTCGGAGTCCCCGATTCGTCATAGACTTAAACTTCCAAAACCTTTTTATGAATCTCAGTCTGACCGATACTCCACTTTCGGTCCTACCGAGTTCATTAAGTTGATCTAGGTTTTCGATCTCGGTGCAACCGATTTGAACTTTTCGGTCACACCGAGTTGCAATAACTGCACACAGTTTTGCATCTCGGTGCCACCGAGTTGTTCCACTCGGTCACACCGACAGGGTCGGGCTATATATAGTGACGGGCAAAATTTTGGAAATTTCTCCGAAACCTCTTCGCCCGTGCATAGCTCGCTCTGCCTCCTGGGTCTCCGGATCGTCTTCTCGCCGCCAGCCGCCTCCAGTCGCTGGTCTTCGCCGCCGTCAACGGAATTCTGCCCCGCCGTTGCCGCCATAGCGAGTCTCCGCCGAACTAGGGTATGGACTCGATCTTTGTGCTATTCTCCAATCCGATTCCTAGCACATTGTGATCATCATGATTCTTGCCACGTTTGATAAACTCCTATCCAGTCAATGCACTCGTAGATTAGGTTTAATTCGAGAATTTTAGGGTTAGGTTTCGGCCGAAACCATCTCGGACCCACCGAGTTGAAAAACTCGGTCCCACCGATCTGGCTTATGCCATTGCACAAGTGAAACTCGGTCTGACCGAGAGTCACTTATCGGTGCGACCGATTTTGAAATTCTGTGAAACCCTAGCAGTCTCGGTGCCACCGAACTGTAACTCGGTCCGACCAAGTTCACTAGTTCTGGTGCCAAAACTGCTTCGGTGTCACCGAGTTTGAAAATCGGTAGATCCGAGATGATTTCAGTGGGAAACTAAAACTAAGTTTTTGAATTAATCTTTTGCAAAAATCTCTGCTTTTTGTGATGCTCATCCACTCTATCTCATCTATAATCTATTCACAGGGTCAGCAGTCAGTTGCAACATGTCTGATCAAAGTGATAGCCAAAATTTGTCTGAGCAGCAAGTTGTGATGAGTGAGGGCACTAGCCCCTCAAGTTCTTCTGATGATGGCAGCAGGAGTACCCCCAGCAATCTGCCCAAGGCTGCCACACGTCAAAGAAATAAGAGAACCTCAGATTCTGAAGATGAGGACTATGTGGCAGAGGAAGAGGCCACATCGAAGAGAGCTGAGCCAGCTCAAGGCACAAAGCCAGGGCTGAAAATCAAAAGGCCAGCAGGCAGGCAACCAATGTCAAAGGCCAGAATGTCAATTGATAAGCCTGCACCTGCTCCCATTGAGCCCATTGCTGCTGAGGGCAAAAAGAGGAAAGAGAGGGTGAAGAAGACTGTGGCTAGAGTCCTTGGCAAGGCCTCCATCATGGATGAGGAGGAAGAAGAAGAGGTTGTTGCACCAGCACCCAAGGCAGCCAAACCTACGGGAGATGCTATAAGGTCAGGAACAGCTGCATCTAAGCCCAAGGAAGCACCCAAGGCTGCATCTAAGCCAAAGAGTGCACCTAAGAGAAACACCAGAAGCATCCCAGCTGCAGAAAAGAACAAGGCCCTAGTGCCTGAAGCTACTGAAGAAGAAGAGGAAGATAGTGTCCTTAGAAAGCTCAAGCCCAAGATCCCAGACCACAACGATGCTCATCCTGTGGCTGAGGACATGAAGCTCAGGAGAGACTCTGGGCTGAGGAAGTGGAGAGAAGAAGATCCGTATGCTTCTAGGAGAAGGACTGCCGTGGATTACAGATTTCATACCAAGGAGCAGAAAGATTTCTATGAGACTGTTTTGCTTGATAAGAAGCCAATCGTTTGCGACATGAGATGGGTCGACTGGACCTACATAAAGGAGCATGAAGAGTACTACCCCGGAGTATTTGACAGCTTTAGTGCGTGTGGAGTTGCAGACTTTGTTGGGAAGAAGCTCACAAAGTGGAACGAGGAGCTGATCATGCAATTCTACTCCACAGCACACTTTTATCCGGATGGTAGGATCACTTGGATGTCAGAAGGTACAAGGTACCAATCCACTGTTGAGGAATGGGCGAAGTTGATCAATGCCCCAGAGGAGCAAGCTGATGACTTGGACATTTACGCCAAGAAAAAGATGGATCACAACTCCATGCCCAACATGTACAAAGATATCCCGAATGAAGCACTTGACACATTCAAATTTGGCTCAGTGCATTACCTTCTATCAGGACTACCAACGATCAATTGGATACTAAGGCACACTCTGTTGCCTAAGTCTGGAGATCACAAGATGATCAGAGGTCACGCGATCAACTTGCTTCATGTCTTTGACGTGCCTCAGAAATTTAAGGTCATGAGTCTCATTGTGGAAACCATTAAGAGGACAGCTGCTGATCAGAAGAGGAGTTGTGGGTATGCCCCACAGATTCAGGAGCTCGTCAACTCCAAGATGGGCACAGGTGTATATTTATTGGATAAGGAACACCTGCCCATTTGTCCAAATTTTGAGGATAACCAAGTGGTTATGACTGAGAATGAGCCCTCATCTGTCCAAGCACAAGCTAAGAAAGAGAAGGCGAAGAAGGAGAAAGCTGCCAGGATGCCTACTCAAGCGGAGGCATCTGATTACTTCCTGAAAACCAAACAAGAGCAGCTTGGTTACCTGATAGCGTCCACCCTGCGGATTGAGCAGAGTATAGCCACCCTGACTCAGAACCAGGCGAGCCTAGAGAGAATCATGGAGCAGAGATTCTATGACTTGGACATCAAGGTGACTGAGATACAGACTGCCGTGGAGCAGCTCCAGGATGACATGAACGAGAGGAGAGGCAGGACCACGACTGATGCTTTTGCCAGGGTGCCACGAGGTCCGAGGTCGTCTGCACTGCCAGTTGCTGACACTAGAGCTACAACGTCTGCACCAGCTACAGCCTCAGTTCCACCAGCTCCAGCATCAAATTCAGCCTCAACTCCTACCACATCTACTGAAGGCTTCGTCCTTGGCGTGCTCCGGACTCCACCACGACCTGAAGATCAAGCCTGAGCGTCGACTTAGCACTATGCATTTTCTAGGAACTTTTTGGTAACTTGTTGCCAAAGGGGGAGAAAATGTATAGATCATAGGCTTCGAGAGAGAGTGTTGCTTTTTCTTCTCTCTTGTTTTATTTGGTGGTTTTTCGAATTTTTGTTTGCTTGTGTGTGAGATACTACGTCCTTATGCCTGTGAGACATCGATGATCAAGTGTTTGATCATAAGCTACACTTAATGTTTGCTTAATGCTTGCTTAAATATTATCATTCTATCTATTGTCTGTGATCATTCACTATTCTTGGTGATGAGTGCATGTATTTCAATCTTATCATTTTTGAGCGCTCCACCAAGATGTATGTGACATGGAAGAGTAACCCATGATTCTAACTCCTTGTGCATTTGCAGTCCAAAGCAAATTTGAAATATGCACAAATTTAGGGGGATCTCTTATTTGTCACATACTTCTCAAAGCGACGATGTATTTCATGATTATTATAATTTGTCAAAGCTTTGATCTATATGTTGTCATCAATTACCAAAAAGGGGGAGATTGAAAGTGCAACTATCCCTAGGTGGTTTTGGTAATTCATAACAACATATAGCTCATTGAGCTAATGCTATTCCAAGATAATTATTTCAGGAAAGCTCAATGATTGGCATGGCATGGATGTGAAAGTGGAACCCTCAAAATGCTAAGGACAAAGAATTGGCTCAAGCTCAAAAGTTCAAGACTCTTCATTTTATATTTTAGTGATCCAAGATCACATTGAGTCTTTAGGAAAAGCCAATACTATCGAGGAGGGATGAGGTGTTTCTTAATGAGCCTCTTGCTTTATGTGCTTAGTGATATGCTCCAAAATCCCCAACCACTTTTCCATAGCCACAAATGACCTAAACCCTAAGCCAAACTCGGTCATACCGATTCTGCCAATCCGGCGCCACCGAGTTTCACTTGTCATTTGCCACTGCCAAACCCTAGCAATTCGGTCCTACCGATAAGGATCTCGGTCTCACCGAGATGGGGTTGCAAACTCTCTGTTTCCCTTTCGTAAATTTTCGGTCTCACCGAAAGAGCGAATCGGTCCCACCGAGTTTGCAATGTAAACTCTCTGTTTCCTTCTTGTAACTTTTCGGTCTCACCGAAAGAGCGAGTCGGTCCCACCGAGTTTACCTGACCAACTCTCTGGTTAGCTAATTGCCAAACTCGGTCTCACCGAGTTTGTGCAATCGGTCTCACCGAGATTACGTTATGCCCAAACCCTAACCGAATCGGTCCTACCGAGTTGCATGTCAGTCCCACCGAAATTCCTAACGGTCACTAGGTTTACTATTTCGGTCAGACCGAGTTTTCTGATTCGGTCCCACCGAGATTGGTAGATTGTGTGTAACGGTTGGATTTTGTGTGGAGGCTATAAATACCCCTCCACCTCCTCTTCATTCGTGGAGAGAGCCATCAGAACACATACACCATTCCTACTCATATGTTCTGAGAAAGAACCACCTACTCATGTGTTGAGACCAAGACATTCCATTCCTACCATATGAATCTTGATCTCTAGCCTTCCCCAAGTTGCTTTCCACTCAAATCTTCTTTCCACCAGATCCAAATCCTATGAGAGAGAGTTGAGTGTTGGGGAGACTATCATTTGAAGCACAAGAGCAAGGAGTTCATCATCAACACACCATTTGTTACTTCTTGGAGAGTGGTGTCTCCTAGATTGGCTAGGTGTCACTTGGGAGCCTCCGACAAGATTGTGGAGTTGAACCAAGGAGTTTGTAAGGGCAAGGAGATCGCCTACTTCGTGAAGATCTACCGCTAGTGAGGCAAGTCCTTCATGGGCGATGGCCATGGTGGAATAGACAAGGTTGCTTCTTCGTGGACCCTTCGTGGGTGGAGCCCTCCGTGGACTCGCGCAACCGTTACCCTCCGTGGGTTGAAGTCTCCATCAACGTGGATGTAGGATAGCACCACCTATCTGAACCACGGGAAAACATCCGTGTCTCCAATTGCGTTTGAATCCTCCAAACCATCCCCTTTACATTTTTGCAAGTTGCATGCTTTACTTTCCGCTGCCAATAAACTCTTTGCATGCTTGCTTGAATTGTGTGATGATTGCTTGACTTGTCCTAAGAAAGCTAAAATCTGCCAAGAACTAAAATTGGGAAAAGGCTAAGTTTTTATTTGGTCAAGTAGTCTAATCACCCCCCCTCTAGACATATTTTCGATCCTACATAATTTCATCGTAGGCTTGCTGGACGGTGATGGGTTGGATGAGATTTATCATGTAATCGAGTTAGTTTTGTTAGGGTTTGATCCCTAGTATCCACTATGTTCTGAGATTGATGTTGCTATGACTTTGCCATGCTTAATGCTTGTCACTAGGGCCCGAGTGCCATTATTTCAGATCTGAACCTATTATGTTTTCATCAATATATGAGAATTCTTGATCCTATCTTGCAAGTCTATAGTCACCTATTATGTGTTATGATCTGTTAACCCCGAAGTGACAATAATCGGGATATTTACCGGTGATGACCGTAGTTTGAGGAGTTCATGTATTCACTATGTGTTAATGCTTTGGTCCGGTACTCTATTAAAATGAGGCCTTAATATCCCTTAGTTTCCGCTAGGATCCCGCTGCCACGGGAGGGTAGGACAAAAGATGTCATGCAAGTTCTTTTCCATAAGCACGTATGACTATATTCGGAATACATGCCTACATTACATTGATGAATTGGAGCTAGTTCTATGTCACCCTCGGTTATGACTGTTACATGATGAACCGCATCCGGCATAATTCTTTATCACCGATCCATTGCCTACGAGCTTTACATATATTGTTCTTCGCCTATTTACTTTTCCGTTGCTATTGCTATCGTCTCTACAAAATACCAAAAACATTACTTTTGCTACCATTACCTTTTGCTACCGCAACCACTACTATCATATTACTTTGCTACTAAACACTTTGATGCAGATATTAAGTTTGCAGGTGTGGTTGAATTGACAACTGAGCTGCTAATACTTAAGAATATTTTTTGGCTCCCCTTGTGTGGAATCAATAAATTTGGGTTGAATACTCTACCCTCAAAAACTGTTGCGATCCCCTATACTTGTGGGTTATCATTGCATCTCTCTCTCACTCAGGACTAGAGATAGAAGAAGGAGCACAATACACTAGAGTTTCACACGGCTGCACACACAGCCCCGTTACTATTCGAAGAGCACAATACTCAATTTACAAACACACTAATGGCCGTGCTTTGTAGTCCTACAGCAGCGTAGCCCCCACGGTTCCGTTGCGCACGTACGCACGAACGCATAGCTATCTTCACTGCACGCATGCAATCCGCCCGGCACGCGCACACGACCCGGCGAGCTCCACCGATTGATGCTAACAGCCTGCTAACCAACTAGCTAGCTAACTCACACCACCACACCACACACGCACCCCACGGACACACACACACACCTACGAACCTGACGCAGCCACACACACATACACCATGCCGACGTTGTGTCCCGCATGTCCTGCGCGCACCAACGCGCCCGACCGCACCAGTGCGTCCCGCATGTCCCGCGAGCTTCCAACACGCCCCGACGAGTCCGTCCACACAAGTAGTGGCTTACTCCAACAGGGGGTGCAGGAGGTGCGTCCTGACAATCACGAGGAAATCGGTGGAGGACACGACAAGCGTGGACTCCACTTTGCGCCGGTCCCACGGGGCTCCCCTGCGCAGGTGCTCCGGCACGAGCATCTTCGGCAGCTGGATCACGGCGGCCACGGCGAAGGTCTCGCTGTCCAGGCCGACCGTCTTGCGGGTCTCCCCGTCGATGAGGTAGAACACGCCACCACAGTAGGTGATGTTGCTGACCTGGTCCAGCTCCGAGCACTCCACCGGGCTCCACGCCCCGTCGCCCGGCCGGCAGAAGAAGGCGGACAAGTACTCCCTAGTCGTCGGCGCTGACCGCTCGATCCCAATCATGACGGCATGTGGCAACCGTTCCCACGCCATGTCGCGGACGATGAATTCAAAGCAGAGCGAGGGTGGCAGCGTCGGTTGGCTGGCCGATGCGCCGGTGAAGGGGTGCAGCAGCGTGGCCGAGAAATCGCTGGTCACGGCGAGCGTCCAGCCTCGCGATGAAGCAAAGAGGAAGTTGTTCCCGCGAGCGGCCGGCACGGGGATGTTGGTGATGGTGTCGTTGGCGAGTGACCAGACGCGGCGGTCGACACGGGTCATTTCAGAAGGCAGCAGGAGCAGGGGCACGCGGTGGCGGGCGGCGTGCACCGCCGAAGCCAAACGCTAGGACGGGCACACGGAGCGGAAGCGCGCCAGGTCGGCGTGCCCGCTGATCCTGCCGGCGATCGCCGCTGCGAGTTCGGCCGGCAGGTCGGACCAGCTCATCGTCATGTCCGTGCCGGCAGCGCCAAGGCGTCTTCTATGTATGGATTTATCGGTTTCTCAAAAAAAGTACGGATTTATCGAACGTCCAAGGAGGAGAGTGGTTTCGAGTACACTGTGTCTATGGCTCTATTCTCGTTTGACTTGAGATTTTGAGAGGAATGCAAAATGGGGCCCAAGTGTCGTGGCCACCGATCCTTTTCACGACCTCATGTTTTTTCATGGAAGAAATATGAACGTCAGCAATACCAAATCAATGGTGCTGATGGGCAGTCGATCATGCATCACTGGGGACTACGCTAGGGTGACCCCTCTCACTGTTCCTGTTCATCATGGCGATTAATCTGCAGCATCATATTATTTAGGCGGCAACGGCCAAGGCCTGCTGCCAACACCGTCAATGGCGACGTCATATTACGGGTGAGTCTCTATGTAGACGACACCATCATTTTCGCCAACCCGGTGTGCGAGGAGATTGCCATGATCCTCAACATCCGCACGGCCTTTAGGAATGCTTCAGGCCTACATGCCAACTTGCAGAAGTCAACTACCTCGCCAATTAGGTGCAACGTCATCAAACTCGATGATGTACTTCGAAGTTTCAGTGATGCCAGGGTCGGTTTCTCCATGAAATATCTGATGATGCCTATCACCATTAATAGGATCCGACATGCCCACCTTTAGTTTATCCTCAACCGAATCCGTGCTCTGGTGGCCGGATGGAAGGGTAGAGCCCTCATGTCATCACAAAATGGTCTCCATTGGCAAGGTGGTCGATGGCTTCAACCTTGCTACTTCTAGCTCTAATGATGTGTGGATGCTAGAAAAGGTTGCAATTTGGCAACAGGGCGAGCTGATCAAATGTCTCCTTATTGTTCCTTCAATCACCCAAGGTTTGAATCACCTTGTCAGTTAGTGGAAGGTCGCTTATAGCGCCTGTGTTACTTGATATTGAGGGACTAGCTGCTTCATTTTCCTTTTTTACTATTAGTCATGTTAAGAGACATGCCAATATCCCCGCTCATCTGTGTGCAAAACTTGCTTGCGCATCGGAAGAGATGGAGTGTTGGATGAGTGTTCCTCTGAGCTTGCTGATCACTAGTCTGTTGGCTAACAGCGCCGGAGCTGTTCCTTCTGAATAAAGCCCTCAATTCCCCGCAAAAAAAGAATCCAAATTAAGAGCTCATACGTTTCTGCGACCTCGACGTGCGTAGCTGGACTTGGATCAGTGGAGATTTGGCATGCACCACGAAGACCGTTGCCAGAACCTACCTGACCGGAAGCTGCTCAGGTTTCCCCAGCGAGAGAGGCTCGGTGGCGAGGCCAGCGAGGTCCAGCATGGAGACGGTGCACCTCCCGTCGCGTTTCGTGGATGGGTGCGAGGTCGCGACGTACACGCAGTTCCGCCGCACCCCGTTGAATCCTTTGGCCTCGACGCAGAACCCCCGGAAGCTGTCCACAAACACCCCACGGTCGCTGATGTCCTCGACCGCCGCCCAACTCGTGGGGTTCCGGCGGTCCCAGCAGAAGGCCCTCGCCCTGCGGAGCTTCACCGGGCCGTCGGATCCTCCCGGGGTCAAGAAATGCGTCCTGCCAATCATGAGGAGCTCGGCGGACGACACGACGAGTGTGGGCTCGGGCTTCAGCCGCGCCGGCGGCGGCTCGATCACGGCGGACACGGCGAAGGTCTCCCTGTCCAGGCCGACCGTCTTGCTGTTGGTTTTTGAACTTGCTAGATCAAAATCACCCAAGAATACGTATGTGCGAGCTAGCAAGCACACAAGCAAGTAGGTTGATTGATGTACAGTAACACTAGCACATGCACGTATCGCCGTAAGCTTTTGTACGTGCACCTGGTCTGGGAAGCTAGCTCTGTAGCGACATGATCGATTCGATCTACAACGGAACTTCTCGACAAGAACGAACGAACGCGAAGGCACTGAATAGGAAGTATATCAACAGGCTCGTTGACATGGCGAGAAGTTTACTCAAGAGCAAGAACCTGCCAGGGACTTTTTGGGAAGAAGCAATCGGACTCCAACGAAGGCAGTGATCGGCAAGACTTCGTATGAAGCAATTTACAGACGGAAGCCGAATGTGTCTCATTTACAGACGTTTGGGTGTGTGGCGCATGTGAAGACGGCGGAGCCGCATCTCTCAAAGCTTGCCGATCGTAGCACCAAGATGGTGTTCATCGGATACGAGAGGAGTTCCGCCACCAAGGGATACCGCTTCTACGATCCACGAACCAAGCGTTTACGGATTTCACACGACATCGTGTTTGAAGAAAACCAAGCGTGGAATTGGAGCGCAGCAGCCGACGATGCTCCAAACAGTAACATATTCACAGTTGAATTTCCAACTGATGATAATGCATGGGAGGACGTCTAGGTGGTTGGCAAGACGCCCAACCAAGGTGACCATAATGGTAGTGATCATCATGGTGCCGACACCGAAGACGACGCGCATGGGTTGCAAGGTGATAGCGACAACGACGCACAAGACACGGGTAGAGATCTCGGCAACGACATCGACAACGAAGCGCATAGTGATGATGACAATCAAGATGATGGTCACGATCACGACGACTACGCCGACGATGTGGATGCCAACGACCCGGCATCTACCACACCCGAGACTCAACCGTCTTCCTCAAGTGCATCGACGCCGACACAATTTGTGTCGCCTCCTTCGCAAGCCACAATGAATTCTTCCGGGCCTCGTCGCTACAAGACCCTCAAGAAAGTCTACAAGTACGCAAAGCCAGTTACGCTCGAGTACTCCGATTTGTGTTTACTCGGAGTTGAGGAGCCGGCGAACTTCGAAGAGGCGAGCAAAAGTTCAAGTTGGATGCACGCCATGGATGAGAAGATGAAGGCGATCGAGAGCAATGGCACATGGACTTTAGTAAACTGACCTCCGAACCAAAAGGCCACAGGTTTGAAGTGGGTTTACGAGTTGAAGAAGGACACGAGAGGTGCCATTGTGAAGTACAAGGCAAGACTCGTTGCAAAGGGCTACGTACAACGTCAAGGAGTTGACTATGAGGAGGTATTTGCACTGGTTGCTCGACTCGAGACAGCGAGGATGCTCCTAGCTTTGGCAGCACAAGAGGATTGGAAGGTTCATCATATGGATGTGAAATCCGATTTCCTCAACGGTGATCCCACAGAAGAAGTGTACGTGGAACAACTCCTCGACTACGATAAGAAAGGAGAAGAAGGGAAAGTTAACAAGCTCAAAAAGGCATTTTATGAGCTGAAGCAAGCGCCAAGAGTTTGGAACTCAAAGTTAGACAGAAGGTTGGTCTCGCACGAGTTCATAAGATGTTCCCTCGACGATCTGAAAGACACTCTACCAAGCACTAAAGAACAGGAGAAGACTGAAGACGTGATCAAGAAGGAGCGTTGGCGTCAAGCATTCGACGAGCCGACGACAAGAAAGACGATCGCTGAAATGCTACAAAAAATAGCAAAAGCAATGTCAAAGATAATGTCTATGAGTAGCAGCACTCCCATTTGGGATCCAGGTCGATATGAACCTAAAGTTTCAAACTATGGACGTGGGACACACCGTGGGCGAACTAGCGGCCGTCCCCGGCCCGGCCACCATGGCAGCAGCAGAACAAGCGAAAGTAGCCGAGGCGAGCTAGTTGTCCATGAGGCGGCGCCTCCATAGCAGAGAAGTGGCAGAGGCAAGACAAGATCGTGCTTCAGCCCCACGCGTCTCTCCATACTCCGGTCGCAGTACGACGCTGGCAACGGCGTGTAGAAGCGGCTGCAGGGCGAGGTCATGGGTCTCCAGCGGGTGGCCGAATTGGCCAGATGCTCACACTAGGTTGCAACTCCTTTGTGGATGCGTTCATTGATAACCTCGTGGACGTGCTCTTTTGTAACGATAAGCTGCACGAGTGGTCTGATGATTTGGTTGTTGGAATTATGTGTCCTGCAACTATATTCAAATTACTTGGAATTGTCAATATTCGGAATACCTCATTATGGAATTATACATGTATTTCTACATGGAATTGCTTTACATGTTTACCATGGAATTGTTACTTGTTGGAATGTACTTAAGTAATATATGCTTAAGGAAGCTGGTCAATTATCAGTGGAATACAATATACTATTTATATTGGAAAGACTGCCCGGCTACACTGATGATTGGAAGGAGCTAGATCGTATAGTTAGATTACAGCCCTAACGTAGATCTACGTAATTAGAGGAATTTACACTCTATTATGACGCCTTGCTCACAAGCGTGTGCTCCGGGGACATAACGGGTAGAATCCGTTAACAGACAAATATGATCGTGGTTGGTAATTTGATCTGGACTCTATCCCGGAAACTAGTTGTAATGACTAGGAATCTTATCTGTATAAGGGGTGGACTCTTTGGAAAGACAGTATAAGAAGGTCCCTACCCCCTAGCCTCAAAGATGTGATTTGTGAGCAGCACCACGGATAAGCGCAGAGGAATAGGGGGTAGACCACAAACCCTAAATTTCCAACATTGGCATCATGAGGAAGGTTCGATACGTGGTCTAACCCTAGTCTGCCAGGACGGCAGCCGCCGGCGCCGACTACCGATCCCGCTGCAACTCTGCGATCGGATCTGCCCATTTCACGTTGTGACTCATGCACGTGGAACGGAAGGAAGGAACCATAGGTCGCCGTATAATGCAATCCGCTGCATAACTCTGTTGTCATGGCCTTCCGCATCACTGTCCGATTCAAGGAATTTCCTTTGGATGTGTTTTTGCGCGGCTGCTGCGTGGATCTATGGCCCGAGTCGCTGATACGTGCAAGTTCACGTGGACGAAGACGGAGGAAGTCAAGTCATACTAGTATACAGGAATCATAATAAGCAACACGTGACATACTCGCTGATACAATGGCAACATAGTAAGCAACAAGTGATGTAGAACGTAAGTCTTAGGAGCGGCATCATGCGTGGCCGCGTGAGCGACCTGCAGTTTCCGAGCAACAAGCTCGTTCAGCTTGGCGAGTCATTAGGGCGAAGGACTGAGACCACGGACAAATGGGCGCCATAGAAAGCGTCGGGTTCAGCAATGTCCAAAAAATTCCAAGGTCACGATGGCCTGCCAACATGTCCGGCTTGGTGCGTGCGGCGTGATGAAGCGGAGTGGAGGATGTATGTTCTTCCTCGACAGGATCGTGTGGAGGAGCTCAGGCAATAAGGCGTAGCAGGAACACAATGGTGGCTGGCTCGACGGCTATAGTGAAAGACC
>NC_041388.1:421685418-421746684 GCF_002162155.2 Triticum dicoccoides | reverse complement strand
TGTCAATGGGATAGATGGAACCGATCTGTTCGACAGCGTGTTCAGCGTGGCCACGCGGTTCCATCTATCCCATTGACATCGCGACATGCGCACCCGCTGGCCTACTCGATCCACCCATCCGCTCGAACTCCATCAGCCCCCCGTGACTTGCCGGTCTTTCACTATAGCCGTCGAGCCAGCCACCGTTGTGTTCCTGCTACGCCTTATTGCCTGAGCTCCTCCACGCGATCCTATCGAGGAAGAACATACATCCTCCACTCCGCTTCATCACGCCACACGCGCCAAGCCAGACATGTTGGCAGGCCATCGTGACCTTGGAATTTTTTGGACATTGCTGAACCCGATGCTTTCTATGGCGCCCATTTGTCCGTGGTCTCAGTCCTTCGCCCTGATGACTCGCCAAGCTGAACGAGCTTGTTGCTCGGAAACTGCAGGTTGCTCACGCGGCCACGCATGATGCCGCTCCTAAGACTTACGTTCTACATCATGTGTTGCTTATACAGGAATCAATCAGGTTGTTTTGCGTACATATGCATGTTTGCCATTGTGGCCGCTGGCCGGCCGCTCGTTGTACTTCCGCGAGTATCATGCTCTGGCCGATTGGATCGTTGACTAACGATGAAGCGTTCTCTAAGGATCTGAGGAATATTGTTGGAAGATTATGGATGAATCTTCATGGAACTTGCTACGACGTGAACACGCTGTCGAACAGATCGGTTCCATCTATCCCATTGACATCGCGACATGCGTACCCGCTGGCCTACTCGATCCACCCGTCCGCTCGAACTCCATCAGCCCCCCCTGACTTGCTGGTCTTTACTATAGCCGTCAAGCCAGCCACCGTTGTGTTCCTGCTATGCCTTATTGCCTGACCTCCTCCACGCGATCCTGTCGAGGAAGAACATACATCCTCCACTCCGCTTCATCACGCCGCACGCGCCAAGCCGGACATGTTGGCAGGCCATCGTGACCTTGGAATTTTTTGGACATTGCTGAACCCGATGCTTTCTATGGCGCCCATTTGTCCATGGTCTCAGACCTTCGCCCCGATGACTCGCCAAGCTGAACGAGCTTGTTGCTTGGAAACTCCAGATCGCTCACGCGGCCACGCATGATGCCGCTCCTAAGACTTACGTTCTACATCACGTGTTGCTTATTATGTTGCCAAGTGCACCTGTACTAGCCGGATGGAAGAACCACATGAACATGTGCGGAAGCGCGTGTTATGAGGGGAGGGATGCATATTACAATCCTAACTATTATCTATTAATTATTTTTTTATTAGATTGTTGATTAACGGACTAACTTGTTTTGGTTGCTAATTTTGTTGCATGTAAATCATAGCAAGGAAAACAAATCTACTCCTTGGAAGAAATTTAGGAGGACTCCAGATCATAAATGCGTGAACGGACTGCACCGAGCAAATGATTATATACTAAATATTGCTATGATGGAAATATTATGCGGAAAATTATGCATACCGGAAAGGGATTTCAGAGAAGTGTTATTGTTGAGCATCACTTGTTTATGGAGGAAGATGGGATTCACTCCAAGGACAAGGAAATTTTCTCTTCATTTGTTGGTATGTCTAATGATAATATTTGCACTATATATTTGTGGGTACTCTTTCAAATAGTTGGATTATAGTGTTGGTTTATATACATCATTCATTGTTGGAATACTATAGCAACTTTATTGGCATGCAACAATTCCAAAGGAAAATTGATGTACTTTGGATTGGAAATTAAGCCATGATACTCCCTTGTGGGGGGAAACTATTATTGTTATAGGACATGTTATTTAGCTTCAATGAGAAGCGGTTTAATTTATTGCACCATCTTGAAATCTATTGATTATGACATACTATTTGAAAAAGGAAGAGTGGAAATATTGCTCAATGGTTAAATTAGTGCATTATGGATTTTAACACAATGGTCTATCTTTCTTGCTGTCCATTGGAAGTTGGCAACCAAATTGTTTATAATTTGACAAAGATAACTCCATATGGAGGAAATACCGACAATGGGAACACATGCTTGGAATCTTATTATCTACATCATCAACGACTTGGTTACATATCTTGGAACTAGATGAAATGGTTTATTGATTCTGGAATCCTAAACTTTAGTGGAAGGACTATGGTATTTTGTGAAGCATATATAATGGTCATTTGGACTCATAAACATTTTTTTGAAGGTGGAAATAGATTTAAAAGGGCTTCATATCATTATTTATTCTAGTACATTTGTGGTACTGTTTTTTAGACACTCCCACTAGAGGTCAAACTATTTATTTTATTACATTCATCGATGATTGCACTTGATATCGTTATATTTTTTCTTTCAAAATACTAGTCGGAAGATTTTATTGCTGGTCACATGTTCTATTGAAGTGGAAAATCAGTTGATTAAATAATATCATAGTTTTAACAACTGATTGGTGGGGGAAGTACACTTCAGGAATATATTGTTTGTAGGTAAAGAGCATGGAACTATTCACCATTGTAATATACCGTTCCACAATTGAATGGAGGATTGGAGGAATTGAATGCCTTTTATACACCCTTGTTTCTTTGGAAGGAAGCATTACATACCGTCGGTTGTTGAAATCATTATCCATCTAGCACAGTCACTTGACTGGAAGGAAATCTTCTATTTTGGCATGAAATTCTCAATTATTACAAAGCACACACCAAGAATTTTTCATGGTTATTCTAGTGGATCAAATGATGTTTCCCTAGTTATCTGGAAAAGGAATACTGGTGGAAAGTAGGAACAAAATTATTTTTATGGATAATGGTGGAATTATTGGCAATCATACTAGAATATAAATTTGACCCCAAACGAGAATACAAGTGAAACTCCCGACACTAACATGGTTAGGAAAAGTGGGAGGAATTAGCTTGGACTGTCATATTTGGATAATTGTTATGAGATTTTGGTGGAAGTCACTCTAAGTTTTAGAGGAATAACAGAAGTCTCTAAAGAGGGCTTGTTTTTTCATCATTCTCAACTAGGGTGGAAGAATTGTGGGAAGCTAACTCAAATGAGGAAGAGCATATTTTGGGAACTTAATATCATACCAAACAACCGCAAGCCTCTTTGTCTGCAAGTGATTTATTTAAGGAGATTTGGCTCACTGGAATATTATAATGTCACTCTTGTCATTCAGTTCTTTGCACAAAGGTAAATATACTTTGTGGAAACTCTCTCTCTCTCTCCTGGAATTTTGGGAAAGAGGAACTAAAGACATGATTTTCTAATTGAATATTAATGTATTGTCTTATAACAAGCTTCACATCAATGGAATATCAGGTCATATGGTTTTCTAAATCAAGCTTGGTGGTCATCTACAAATGTAAGTGTAAAATAGTTTACATTATTATTGTATACATTAACATTCTTTAGTTGTTTGTGCATTGATAAGTCACATTGATGGAAGTGTAAGCTTGGTCGTTTTCTAACTTTCATATGAAAGGAATTTGTGGAGCTTCCAATGTTTCGGGAGTGGAAATACATAGAAATTATTTTGAAGTGTTTCTCTATGGAAAATTGCAAATCTGGTAAAATATCTTTAAATAAATGGAATCATACTCAGTGAGGAACTATATTTGAACTCCTGAGAAAGATGGAATAATAAATGGTACTAGAATTTGTATGTATCTTCATTATATTCTCATACCTTAGCTACCGGCAATTATGCTGCATTCAAGCAGTGGAAGGAAAGACGAGCAGCTAAGGGAATCTCACACATCATATAAGATTGTGGACAGTGCATCAGAACTTGTTGCTTGCCTGATTTTTTATATATATTAAAGGTAAACACATTGAGGAAGTTATTACTGTATCTATGAGATAAGAAATAAGTCCAGGTACGCATATCCAATTTTGTTGTTGTGAAGTACTAATATGGTGCAGGTTCACTGACCAAAGTCAGGAATTTATTTCAAAACATAAGTTACTTATGGAGCTTCATTTACTTAAAGGATTTGATATTTATGTGGTTTTGAAAACTTTATTCAACATGGTTATCATCTAATTGACTCGATGTGAAATCAATCATATTATTGATATATGTGATGGAAAATAATTGATGTGGAATTTTACTTGAGGAAGCAAAATACTCAAGGTACCTATAAAGGTGGAATTACACTCGAGGAAATAATACTCGAGGCACCGAGGACAACTATGCTGGAATAATTAGGCGAAAACTAAAGGTCTCTAGTGATCTTAAGTGTCACAACAAGGAAACATATTGAAGGGAAGTATTGTTGGAAATATGTCCTAGAGGCAATAATAAATTGGTTATTATTATATTTCCTTGTTCATGATAATCGTTTATTATCCATGCTAGAATTGTATTGATAGGAAACTCAGATACATGTGTGGATACATAGACAACACCATGTCCCTAGTAAGCCTCTAGCTGACTAGCTCATTGATCAATAGATGGTTACGGTTTCCTGACCATGGACATTGGATGTCGTTGATAATGGGATCACATCATTGGGAGAATGATGTGATGGACAAGACCCAATCCTAAGCCTAGCACAAGATCATGTAGTTCGTATGCTAAAGCTTTTCTAATGTCAAGTATCATTTCCTTAGACCATGAGATTGTGCAACTCCCGAATACCGTAGGAGTGCTTTGGGTGTGCCAAACGTCACAACGTAACTGGGTGGCTATAAAGGTACACTACAGGTATCTCCGAAAGTGTCTGTTGGGTTGGCACGAATCGAGACTGGGATTTGTCACTCCATACAAACGGAGAGGTATCTCTGGGCCCACTCGGTAGGACATCATCATAATGTGCACAATGTGATCAAGAAGTTGATCACAGGATGATGTGTTACGGAACGAGTAGAAGAGACTTGCCGGTAACGAGATTGAACCAGGTATCGGGATACCAACGATCAAATCTCGGGCAAGTATCGTACCGCTAGACAAGGGAATTGTATACGGGATTGATTAAGTCCTTGACATCGTGGTTCATCTGATGAGATCATCATGGAGCATGTGGGAGCCAACATGGGTATCCAGATCCCGCTGTTGGTTATTGACCGGAGAGTTGTCTCGGCCATGTCTGCATGACTCCCGAACCCGTAGGGTCTACACACTTAAGGTTCAATGATGGTAGGGTTATAGGGAAAGTATGTATGCGGTTACCGAATGTTGTTCGGAGTCCCGGATGAGATCCCGGACATCACGAGGAGTTCCGGAATGGTCCGGAGGTAAAGATTGATATATAGGAAGTATGGTTTTGGCCACCGGAAGTGTTCCGGGCATCACCGGTAGTGTACCGGGACCACCGGAGGGGTCCGGGGGTCCACCAGGTGGGGCCACCAGCCCCGGAGGCCTACATGGGCCAATAGTGGGAAGGGACCAGCCCCTAAGTGGGTTGGGGCGCCTCCCCACCAAGGCCCATGCGCCTAAGGGGAAGAGGGGGCAAACCCTAAGGGCAGATGGGCCTTAAGGCCCATGCCTGGTGCGCCTCCCTCTCCCCCTCCACTTGGCCGCCACCCTAGATGGGATTGGGGCTGGCCGCCGCCCCTAGGGTGGAACCCTAGGTGGGGCGCACCCCTCCCTCTCCCCTATATATACTTGAGGACTTGGGGTTGCCAACAGATGAGTTCCTCTCCTTCTTGGCGCAGCCCTACCCCTCTCCCTCCTCGTCTCTTGCGGTGCTTGGCGAAGCCCTGCTGGAGTACCACGCTCCTCCACCACCACCACACCATCGTGCTGCTGCTGGATGGAGTCTTCCCCAACCTCTCCTTCTCCCCTTGCTGGATCAAGGCGTAGGAGACGTCACCGGGCTGTACGTGTGTTGAACATGGAGGTGCCGTCCGTTCGACACTAGGATCATCGGTGATTTGGATCACGACGAGTACGACTCCATCAACCCCGTACACTTGAACGCTTCCGCTTAGCGATCTACAAGGGTATGTAGATGCACTCTCCTTCTCCTCGTTGCTAGATTACTCCATAGATTGATCTTGGTGATGCGTAGAAAATTTTGAATTTTTGCTACGTTCCCCAACAGTGGCATCATGAGCTAGGTCTATGCGTAGTTACTATGCACGAGTAGAACACAAAGTAGTTGTGGGCGTCGATATTGTCAATTATCTTGCTGTTACTAGTCTTATCTTGATTCGGCGGCATCGTGGGATGAAGCGGCCCGGACCAACCTTACACGCACGCTTACGTGAGACCGGTTCCACCGACTGACATGCACTAGTTGCATAAGGTGGCTGGCGGGTGTCTGTCTCTCCCACTTTAGTCGGATCGGATTCGATGAACAGGGTCCTTATGAAGGGTAAATAGAAATTGGCTTCACGTTGTGGTTTTGGCGTAGGTAAGAAACGTTCTTGCTAGCAACCTATAGTAGCCACGTAAAAACTTGCGACAACTATTAGAGGACATCTAACTTGTTTTTGCAGCAAGTGTTTTGTGATGTGATATGGCCAAAGGATGTGATGTATGAGATGATCATGTTCTTGTAATAGGAATCACGACTTGCATGTCGATGAGTATGACAACCGGCAGGAGCCATAGGAGTTGTCTTAATTTATTTATGACCTGCGTGTCAACATAAACGTCATGTAATTACTTTACTTTATTGCTAACCGTTAGCTGTAGTAGTAGAAGTAATAGTTGGCGAGACAACTTCATGAAGACACGATGATGGAGATCATGATGATGGAGATCATGGTGTCATGCCGGTGACAATGATGATCATGGAGCCCCGAAGATGGAGATCAAAAGGAGCAAAATGATATTGGCCATATCATGTCACTTTTTGATTGCATGTGATGTTTATCATGTTTTTTTGCATCTTATTTGCTTAGAACGACGGTAGTAAATAAGATGATCCCTCATTAAAATTTCAATAAAGTGTTCCCCCTAACTGTGCACCGTTGCGAAAGTTCGTCGTTTCGAAGCACCACGTGATGATCGGGTGTGATAGATTCTAACATTCACATACAACGGGTGTAAGACAGATTTACACACGCGAAACACTTAGGTTGACTTGACGAGCCTAGCATGTACAGACATGGCCTCGGAACACAAGAGACCGAAAGGTCGAGCATGAGTCGTATGGTAGATACGATCAACATGAAGATGTTCACCGATGATGACTAGTCCGTCTCACGTGATGATCGGACACGACCTAGTTGACTTGGATCATGTAATCACTTAGATGACTAGAGGGATGTCTATCTGAGTGGGAGTTCATAAGATGAACTTAATTATCCTGAACATAGTCAAAAGGTCTTCGCAAATTATGTCGTAGCTCGCGCTTCAGTTCTACTGTTTAGATATGTTCCTAGAGAAAATTTAGTTGAAAGTTGATAGTAGCAATTATGCGGACTAGGTCTGTGAACTGAGGATTGTCCTCATTGCTTCATAGAAGGCTTATGTCCTTAATGCACCGCTCAGTGTGCTGAACCTCGAACGTTGTCTGTGGATGTTGCGAACATCTGACATACACATTTTGATAACTACGTGATAGTTCAGTTAAACGGTTTAGAGTTGAGGCATGGTTCGCAAGCATCAACTGATTCATAATCAAGTGATTCCAAAAGCCCATCATCATGGAGTTTCTTCATGCGCTTTACACCAATATGACCTAAACGGTAGTGCCACAAATAAGTTGCACTATCATTATTAACTTTGCATCTTTTGGTTTCAATATTATGAATATGTGTATCACTACGATCGAGATCCAGCGAACTATTTTCATTGGGTGTGTAACCATATAAGGTTTTATTCATGTAAACAGAACAACAATTTATTCTCTTACTTAAATGAATAACCGTATTACAATAAACATGATCAAATCATATTCATGCTCAACGCAAACACCAAATAACACTTATTTAGGTTCAACACTAATCCCGAAAGTATAGGGAGTGTGCGATGATGATCATATCAATCTTGGAACCACTTCCAACACACATCGTCACTTCACCCTTAACTAGTCTCTGTTTATTCTGCAACTCCTGTTTCGAGTTACTAATCTTACCAACTGAACTAGTATCAAATACTGAGGGGTTGCTATAAACACTAGTAAATTACACATCAATAACATGTATATCAAATATACTTATGTTCACTTTGCCATCCTTCTTATCCGCCAATCACTTGGGGTAGTTCCGCTTCCAGTGACCAGTCCCTTTGCAGTAGAAGCACTTAGTCTCAGGCTTAGGACCAGACTTGGGCTTCTTCACTTGAGCAACAACTTGCTTGCTGTTCTTCTTGAAGTTCCCCTTTTTTCCTTTGCCCTTTTCTTGAAACTAGTGATCTTGTCAACCATCAAGACTTGATGCTCTTTCTTGATTTCTACCTTCATCGATTTCATCATCATGAAAAGCTCGGGAGTCGTTTTCTTCATCCCTTGCATACTATATTTCATCACGAAGTTCTACTAACTTGGTGATGGTGACTAGAGAATTCTGTCAATCACTATCTTATCTGGAAGATTAACTCCCACTTGATTCAAGCGATTGTAGTACCCAGACAATCTGAGCACATGCTCACTAGTTGAGCGATTCTCCTCCATCTTTTAGCTATAGAACTTGTTGGAGACTTCATATCTCTCAACTCAGGTATTTTCTTGAAATATTAACTTCAACTCCTGGAACATCTCATATGGTCCATGACGTTCAAAACGTCTTTGAAGTCCCGATTCTAAGCCGCTAAGCATGGTGCACTAAACTATCAAGTAGTCATCATATTGAGCTAGCCAAACATTCATAACGTCTGCATCTGCTCCTGCAATAGGTCTGTCACCTAGAGGTGCATCAAGGGTATAATTCTTCTGTGCAGCAATGAGGATAAACCTCATATTACGGATCCAATCCGCATCATTACTACTAACATCTTTCAACACAATTTTCTCTAGGAACCTATCAAAATAAACATATGAAAGCAACAACGCGAGCTATTGATCTACACCATAGATATGCTAATACTACCAGGACTAAGTTCATGATAAATTAAAGTTCAATTAATCATATTACTTAAGAACTCCCACTTAGATAGACATCCCTCTAATCCTCTAAGTGATCACGTGATCCAAATCAACTAAACCATGTCCGATCATCACGTGAGATGGAGTAGTTTCAATGGTGAACATCACTATGTTGATCATATCTACTATATGATTCACGCTCGACCTTTCGGTCTCCATGTTCCGAGGCCATATCTGTATATGCTTGGCTCATCAAGTATAACCTGAGTATTCCGCGTGTGCAACTGTTTTGCACCCGTTGTATTTGAACGTAGAGCCTATCACACCCGATCATCACGTGGTGTCTCAGCACGAAGAACTTTCGCAACGGTGCATACTCAGGGAGAACACTTCTCGATAATTAGTGAGAGATCATCTTAAAATGCTATCGTCAAACAAAGCAAAAATAAGATGTATAAAAGATAAACATCATATGCAATCAAAATATGTGACATGATATGGCCATCATCATTTTGCGCCTTTGATCTCTATCTCCAAAGTACTATCATGATCTATATCGTCACCGGCATGACACCATGATCTCCATCATCTTGATCTATATCAATGTGTCGTCACATGGTCGTCTCGCCAACAATTGCTCTTGCAACTATTGCTATCGCATAGCGATAAAGTAAAGCAATTATTGGGCACTTGCATCTTATGCAATAGAGAGACAACCCTAAGGATTTTGCCAGTTGTCGATAACTTCAACAAAACATGATCATCTCATACAACAACTTATATCTCATCACGTCTTGACCATATCATATCACAACATGCCCAGCAAAAACAAGTTAGATGTCCTCTACTTTGTGGTTGCAAGTTTTACGTGGCTGCTACGGGCTTAAGCAAGAACCAATCTTACCTACGCATCAAAACCACAATGATAGTTATTCAAGTTGGTGCTGTTTTAACCTTCGCAAGGACCGGGCATAGCCATACTCGGTTCAACTAAAGTTGGATAAACTGACACCCGCCAGCCACCTGTGTGCAAAGCACGTCGGTAGAACCAGTCTCGCGTAAGCGTACGCGTAATGTCGGTCCGGGCCGCTTCATCCAACAATACCGCTGAACCAAAGTATGACATGCTGGTAAGCAGTATGACTTATATCGCCCACAACTCACTTGTGTTCTACTCGTGCATATAACATCAACACATAAAACCTAGGCTCGGATGCCACTATTGGGGAACGTAGTAATTTCAAAAAAGTTCCTACACACACGCAAGATCATGGTGATGCATAGCAACGAGAAGGGAGAGTGTTGTCTACATACCCTCGTAGACCGATAGCGGAAGCGTTATGACAACACGGTTGATGTAGTCGTACGTCTTCATGGCCCGACCGATCAAGCACCGAAACTACGGCACCTCCGAGTTCTAGCACACGTTCAGCTCGATGACGATCCCTGGACTCCGATCCAGCAAAGTATCGGGGAAGAGTTCCGTCAGTACGACGGCGTGGTGACGATCTTGATGTTCTACTGTTGCAGGGCTTCGCCTAAGCACCGCTACAATATTATCGAGGATTATGGTGGAGGGGGGCACCGCACACGGCTAAGAGAATGATCATGAAGATCAACTTGTGTGTCTAGAGGTGCCCCCCTGCCCCCGTATATAAAGGAGCAAGGGGGAGGAGGCCGGCCCTAGGAGGGGCGCGCCATGGAGTAGGATTCCTACTCCTAGTTTGAGTAGGTTTCCTCCTTTCCTAGTCCAACTAGGAGAAGGGGGGAAAGGGGGGAAGAGGGGAAGGAAGGGAGAGAGGGGCCGCGCCCCAAACCCCTTGTCCAATTCGGACTGGGCTTGGGAGGGGCACGCATCACCTCCTAGTCCTTTCCACTAAGGCCCATTAAGGCCCATTGCTTTTTCCTCGTATTCCTGTAACTCCCCGGTACCTCCGAAAATACCCGAATCACTCGGAACCTTTCCGATGTCCGAATATAGTCGTCCAATATATCGATCTTTACGTCTCGACCATTTCGAGACTCCTCGTCATGTCCCCGATGTCATACGGGACTCCGAACTCCTTCGGTACATCAAAACTTATAAACTCATAATATAACTATCATCGAAACCTTAAGCGTGCGGACCCTACGGGTTCGAGAACAATGTAGACATGACCGAGACATGTCTCCGGTCAATAACCAATAGCGGAACCTGGATGCTCATATTGGCTCCCACATATTCTACGAAGATCTTTATCGGTCAGACCGCATAACAACATACGGTGTTCCCTTTGTCATCGGTATGTTACTTGCCCGAGATTCGATCGTCGGTATCTCAATACCTAGTTCAATCTCGTTACCGGCAAGTCTCTTTACGCATTTCGTAATACATCATCTCGCAACTAACTCATTAGTTGCAATGCTTGCAAGGCTTATGTGATGTGCATTACCGAGAGGGCCCAGAGATACCTCTCCGACAGTCGGAGTGACAAATCCTAATCTCGAAATACGCCAACCCAACATGTACCT
The DNA here is from genome assembly GCF_002162155.2 of Triticum dicoccoides. Taxonomy (NCBI): domain Eukaryota; kingdom Viridiplantae; phylum Streptophyta; class Magnoliopsida; order Poales; family Poaceae; genus Triticum; species Triticum dicoccoides. The sequence goes on along the minus strand of NC_041388.1, from coordinate 421,735,202 downwards.
TTGGAGACACCTGTAGAGCTCCTTTATAATCACCCAGTTACGTTGTGACGTTTGGTAGCACACAAAGTGTTCCTCCGGCAAACGGGAGTTGCATAATCTCATAGTCATAGGAACATGTATAAGTCATGAAGAAAGCAATAGCAACATACTAAACGATCGGGTGCTAAGCTAATGGAATGGGTCATGTCAATCACATCATTCTCCTAATGATGTGATCCCGTTAATCAAATGACAACACATGTCTATGGTTAGGAAACATAACCATCTTCGATCAACGAGCTAGTCAAGTAGAGGCATACTAGTGATGTTTAGTTTGTCTATGTATTCACACAAGTATTATGTTTCCGGTTAATACAATTCTAGCATGAATAATAAACATTTATAATGAAATAAGGAAATAAATAATAACTTTATTATTGCCTCTAGGGCATATTTCCTTCATCAACCACACCTAGAAACTTAATATCTGCAGCAAAGTATTTAGTAGCAAAGTAATATGATAGTAGTGGTAATGGTAGCAAAAGGTAATGATAGCAAAAGTAATGTTTTTGGTATTTTGTAGTGATGATAGCAATAGCAACGGAAAAGTAAATAAGCGAAGAACAATATATGGAAAGCTCGTAGGAAATGGATCAGTGATGGAGAATTATGCCGGATGCGGTTCATCATGTAATAATCATAAACTAGGGTGACACAGAACTAGCTCCAGTTCATCAATATAATGTAGGCATGTATTCCGAATATAGTCATACGTGCTTATGGGAAAGAACTTGCATGACATCTTTTGTCCTACCCTCCCTTGGCAGCGGGGTCCTTACGGAAACTAAGGGATATTAAGGCCTCCTTTTAATAGAGTACCGGAACAAAGCATTAACACATAGTGAATACATGAACTCCTCAAACTACGGTCATCACCGATAAGTATCCCGATTATTGTCACTTCGGGGTTAACGGATCATAACACATAATAGGTGACTATAGACTTGCAAGATAAGATCAAGAACTCTCATATATTGATGAAAACATAATAGGTTCAGATCTGAAATCATGGCACTCGGGCCCTAGTGACAAGCATTAAGCATAGCAAAGTCATAGCAACATCAATCTTAGAACATAGTGGATACTAGGGATCAAACCCTAACAAAATTAACTCGATTACATGATAGATCCCATCCAACCCATCACCGTCCAGCAAGCCTACGATGGAATTACTCACGCATGGCGGTGAGCATCATGAAATTGGTGATGGAGGATGGTTGATGATGACAATGGCGACGGATTCCCCTCTCCGGAGCCCCGAACGGACTCCAGATCAGCCCTCCCGAGAGGTTTTAGGGCTTGGCGGCGGCTCCGTATTGTAAAATACGATGATTTCTTCTCCTTGATTTTTTTCTCTCCGAAACCAAATATATAGAGTTGGGGTTGAGGTCGGAGGAGCTTTAGGGGGCCCATGAGGTAGGGGGCACGCCCTAGAGGGGCAGGCGCGCCCCCACCCTCGTGGACAGGTGGTGGGCCCCCTGGTCTTCATCTTTTGCAAGGATTTTTTATATTTTCCGAATAGATGTTCCGTGAAGTTTCAGGTCATTCCGAGAACTTTTGTTTCTGCACATAAATAACACCATGGTAATTCTGCTGAAAACAGCGTCAGTCCGGGTTAGTTCCATTCATATCATGCAAGTTAGAGTCCAAAACAAGGGCAAAAGTGTTTGGAAAAGTAGATACGACGGAGACGTATCAACTCCCCCAAGCTTAAACCTTTGCTTATCCTCAAGCAATTCAGTTGATAAATTGAAAGTGATAAAGAAAAACTTTTACAAACTCTGTTTGCTCTTCTTGCTGTAAATATGTAAAGCCAACATTCAAGTTTTCAGCAAAGATTATGACTAACCACATTCACAATAACGCTTAGGTCTCAAGTTCACTTATATCAATGGCATAATCAACTAGCGAGCAATAATAATAAATCTCGGATGACAATACTTTCTCAAAACAATCATAATATGATATAACAAGATGGTATCTCGCTAGCCCTTTCTGAGACAGCAAAACATAAATGCAGAGCACCTTTAAAGATCAAGGACTGACTAGACATTGTAATTCATGGTAAAAGAGATCCAGTCAAGTCATACTCGATGTAAACTAGCAGTAATGAATTCAAATGACAGCGGTGCTCTCCAACTGGTGCTTTTTAATAAGAAGATGATGACTCAACATGAAAGTAAATAGATAGGCCCTTCGCAGAGGGAAGCAGGGATTTGTAGAGGTGCCAGAGCTCGGTTTTGAAATAGGGATGAATAATATTTTGACTGGTATACTTTCATTGTCAACATAACAACCAAGAGATGGCAATATCTTCCATGCTACACACATTATAGGCGGTTCCCAAACAGAATGGTAAAGTTTATACTCCCCCTTCACCAACAAGCATCAATCCATGGCTTGCTCGAAACAACGAGTGCCTCCAACTAACAAGAGTCCCAGGGGGAGTTTTGTTTGCAATTATTTTGATTTAGGTTGCATAAAGCATGGGACTGGGCATCCCGGTGACCAGCCATTTTTCTCGTGAGTGAGGAGCGGAGTCCACTCCTCTTGAGAATAACCTGCCTAACATGGAAGATACGGACATCCCTAGTTGATACATGAGCTATTCGAGCATACAAAACAGGATATTTATTTGAAGGTTTAGAGTTTGGCACATACAAATTTACTTGGAACGACAGGTAGATACCGTATATAGGTAGGTATGGTGGACTCATATGGAATAACTTTGGGGTTTATGGAGTTGGATGCACAATCAATATTCCCACTTAGTACAGGTGAAGGCTAGCAAAAGACCGGGAAGCGACCAGCTAGAGAGCGACAACAGTCATGAACATGCATTAAAATTAATCAACACTGAATGCAAGCATGAGTAGGATATAATCCACCATGAACATAAATATCATGAAGGCTATGTTGATTTTGTTTCAACTACATGCGTGAACATGCGCCAAGTCAAGTCACTTAAATCATTCAGAGGAGGATACCACCCTATCATACTACATCATAACCATTTTAATAGCATGTTGGCATGCAAGGTAAACCATTATAACTCATAGCTAATCAAGCATGGCACAAGAAATTATGATCTCTAGTTGTCATTGCAAACATGTTTATTCATAATAGGCTAAATCAGGAACGATGAACTAATCATATTTACAAAAACAAAAGAGGTCGAGTTCATACCAGCCTTTCTCATCTCAGTCAGTCCATCATATATCGTCACAATTTCCTTTCACTTGCACGACCGAACGATGTGAATAATAATAATAATAGTGCGTGTGCATTGGACTAAGCTGGAATCTGCAAGCATTCAATAAACAGGAGAAGACAAGGCAATATGGGCTCTTTTGTCAGATAAACAATAATGCATATAAGAGCCACTTCAACAATTTAATCATGGTCTTCTCCTATCAACCCCCAAAGAAAAAAAGGAAAAAAAACTATTTACACGGGAAAGCTCCTAACAAGCAAAAGAAGAAGATGAAATCTTTTTGGGTTTTCTTTTTAATTACTACTACAAGCATGGGAAAGTAAACTAATTAAAAGCTACAACTAATTTTTTTGTTTTTTCTTAAGGTTTATTAAACACACAAGAAGAAAGCATAAAAAGGAAATAAACTAGCATGGATGATACACTGAAAAAGTATGAGCACCGACATCTAGCAATGAGTGTGTGAACATAAATGTAATGTCGGTGGGAAATATGCACTCCCCCAAGCTTAGGCTTTTGGCCTAAGTTGGTCTATGGCCACGGCTGGCCTGGCGGATATCCATAATAATAGTTGGGGTCGTACTACGATGAAGAAGACTCTGACTGCCACTGGTTGGCAATCATCTCCGGATCCCAATGGTAATTAGACTTCCATGGAGGATCAACTTGTGGTTCCGGCTCTGGCTCTGTGGTTGATGTAGGGTTCCAATAGGCATGAATAGCCTCTAAAGGAACAAGGTACTGGCCTGCAGATAAATCAAACAAGGAAGGAGCAGGCAGGGTAATCGTCTCAGGATGATGTTTATCAAAGAACAATTTGTATTTAAGCTCCCCTTCCCTGATTCTTAATAATAAAATCATGTGCCACCATACTCTTTTAATCTAAATAAACACGAGGTAGCAATTTTTCTTCCTTCTCATAATGCCTAATAGGTATGTTAAAATGTGCAGCTAGGCGTGAAGCATAGATGCCTCCAAAGATGGGGCCCTTTGTACGGTCCAGACTTAACCGTTTAGCAATAATACCGCCCATACTAACAGAGTTATCACAGAATAAACCGTGGAACAAAATAATAATATCAAGAACACTAAGGTTTCCACAATTCCCACGACCTATTAAGCAACGACTAGCAAATATTGCAAAGTAGCATAAAACAGGAAAATGTACGCTAGTGATTCGTGCATCAGAAACCTTCCTCGTTTCCCCTACAGTGATGGTGTCAATAAACCCATCCATATCGCTGCGATGTGGTTCCTCTGTCGTGCCCTCGAAAGGGACCAAACAAACCCAACAGAAATCATAAAGTGACATGTCATTATGCTCATCATAAAAATAAAACTCCACCGTAGGTGGTGAGCTCCTAGAGTGGAAATGGAAGTTTTGCACAAAGATATTTGTGAGTAAGAGATACTGATTGCGTTGGTCGTGGAGGAAAGCGGTGAGGCCTGCATTCTCAGCCAATTCATAAAAATCATTATAAATCCCGCTGCTCTCAAAAATTCATCGAAAGGCCATTCACACAACCGAACCTCCGCGGTGCGAGGCAAATTATACTTGGGCTTCTATGCCTTTTCCTTTGAGCTTCGGCTCGATGAGCCCCTCAAAAGTCTCTTCATTATTTTCTGAAAAATTCTGAAAGTTTTAGTAACTTCAAAATAAAAGTAAGCCAAACTCAATAATATTGATAGCAACTACTCCTACAAGTGCCTAGAGCCTATATCATGCATCAAAACTACTTGGAACCATATAAATTTGACCTGCAAGCTCAAGAACATGGTCACCTAGGCAGCACAAATTTGCAATGAATAAAGCACTAGAACAAAAACTAATTGGACCTATGGAGGAGTCACATACCAAGGAACAATCTCCCCAAGCAGTTTTGTGAGAGGTGCTTTGAGCAAGGAGATCGAAAATGGCAGCAAAATGAGCTTGGACTCAGGTTTGAGCTGGTTATTCGTGTTTGTGGGAGGAAGAAGGAGTGTGTGGGTGAAAGGATAAGTGGAGGAGGGCCACCGTGGGCCCACGAGGCAGGGGGGCGCGCCCAGGGGGTAGGGCGCGCCCCTGACCCTCGTGGCCAGGTGCCAGCTCCTCCTGCTGTGTTCTCAATGCCAAATATTCTCAAATATTCTAGAAAAAATCATATTTAAATTTCAAGGCATGTGGAGAACTTTTATTTTCGGGGTATTTTTATATTGCACGGATAATTCAGATAACAAACAGAAAAATACTAATTTTATTTTATTTAATATAAATAACAGAAAGTAAAAGGAAGGTACAGAAGGTTGTGCCTTCTAGTTTCATCCATCTCATGCTCATCAAAAGGAATCCACTAACAAGGTTGATCAAGTCTTGTTAACGAACTCATTCCGAATAATATGGAACCGGAGAAATTTCGAATAACACTATGTTACCTCAACGGGGATATGCACATCCCCAATAACAAGAATATCATATTTCTTCTTGACAGTAGGAAGAGCAAATTCAAAACCTCCAAATATAATCGATGGAATTTTTCCAGAGTTGATACTATGAACTTGAGGTTGTTTCCTCGAGAAGTGTACCGTATGCTCATTACCATTAACATGAAAAGTGACATTGCCTTTAGTGCAATCAATAACAGCCCCTGTAGTATTCAAAAAGGGTCTTCCAAGAATAATAGACATACTATCGTCCTCGGGAATATCAAGAATAACAAAGTCCGTTAAAATAGTAACATTTGTAACTACAATAGGCACATCCTCACAAATACCGACCGGTATAGCAGTTGATTTATCAGCCATTTGCAAAGATATTTCAGTAGGTGTCAACTTATTCAAATCAAGTCTACAATATAAAGAGAGAGGCATAACACTAACACCGGCTCCAAGATCACATAAAGCAGTTTTAACATAGTTTCTTTTAATGGAGCATGGTATAGTGGGTACTCCTGAATCTCCAAGTTTCTTTGGTATTCCACCCTTAAAAGCATAATTAGCAAGCATGGTGGAAATTTCAGCTTCCGGTATCTTTCTTTTATTAGTAACAATTTCTTTCATGTACTTAGCATAAGGATTCATTTTAAGCATATTAGTTAAGCGCAAAAAGATAGGTCTAATCATTTCAGCAAAGCGCTCAAAATCCTCATCATTCTTTTTCTTGGATGGTTTGGGAGGAAAAGGCATGGGTTTCTGAACCCATGGTTCTCTTTCCTTTCCGTGTTTCCTAGCAACAAAGTCTTTCTTATCATAACGTTGATTCTTTGATTGTGCGTTATCAAGATCAACAGCAGGTTCAATTTCTATATCATTATCATTATTAGGTTGAGCATCATCATGAATATTTTAATTAACATTATCACTAGTTTTAGGTTCATTACCAGATTGTGTTTCAGCATCAGAAATAGAAATATCATTTGGATTCTCAGGTGTTTCAGTAATAGGTTCACTAGAAGCATACAAAGTCCTATCATTTTTCTTTTTCTTCCTATTAGAAGGACTAGGTGGATCTACATTATTTCTCTGAGAATCTTGCTGAATTCTCTTAGGGTGGCCTTTAGGATACAAAGGTTCCTGAGTCATTCTACCACCTCTAGTCATAACTCTAACAGCGTTATCATTATTCTTACTATTCAATTCATTGAGCAAATCATTTTGAGCTTTAAGTACTTGTTCTACTTGAGTGGTAACCATAGAAGCATGTTTACTAATAAGTTTAAGTTCACCTTTAACATTAGCCATATAATCACCCAAGTGTTCAAGAATATTTGAATTGTATTTCAACTGTCTACCAAAATAAGCATTGACGTCTTCTTGCTTAGCCATAAATTTATCAAACTCATCTAAGCATGGGCTAGCAAATTTAGTAAATGGGATTTCAGCTTTATCATATCTATAGAGAGAATTTACCTTTACTACCTGTGTCGGGTTATCAAGACCATGAGTTTCTTCAATAGGTAATGAATTAAGATCATATGTTTCTTCAACAAGCGGTAAATTAAGACCGTGTATTTCTTCAATAGGAGGTAAATTCTTAACATCTTCGGCTTTAATACCTTTTTCTTTCATAGATTTCTTTGCCTCTTGCATATCTTCAGGACTGAGAAATAGAATACCCCTCTTCTTCGGAGTTGGTTTAGGAATAGGCTCAGGAGCTGGCTCAGGAGGTGTCCGATTATTTTCATTTGCCAACATATTATTCAATAGAATTCCAGCTTCATTTGGTGTTCTTTCCCTGAAAACAGAACCAACAAAACTATCCAGGTAATCTCTGGAAGCATCGGTTAGTCCATTATAAAAGATATCAAGTATTTGATTTCTCTTAAGAGGATGATCAGGCAAAGCATTAAGTAATTTGAGAAGCCTCCCCCAAGCTTGTGGGAGACTCTCTTCTTCAATTTGCACAAAATTATATATATATCCCTTAAAGCAGCTTGTTTCTTATGAGCAGGGAAATATTTAGCAGAGAAGTAATAGATCATATCCTGGGGACTACGCACACAACCAGGATCAAGAGAATTAAACCATATCTTAGCATCACCCTTTAATGAGAACGGAAATATTTTAAGGATATAAAAGTAGCGAGTTTTCTCATCATTAGTGAACAGGTTAGCTATATCATTTAATTTAGTAAGATGTGCCACAATAGTTTCAGATTCATAGCCATGAAAAGGATCAGATTCAACCAAAGTAATTATATCAAGATCAACAGAGAATTCATAATCCTTATCGGTAACACAGATAGGTGAAGTAGCAAAAGCAGGGTCAGGTTTCATTCTAGCATTTAGAGATTTCTTATTCCATTTAGCTAATAACCTCTTGAGTTCATATCTGTCTTTGCAAGCTAAAATAGCTAAAGAAGCTTCTTCATAAAAAACATAACCCTTAGGAATAACAGGTGAGTCTTCATCATCACTTTCATCAGTATTATCAGATTCAATATTTTCATTCTCTCTAGCCCTAGCAAGCTATTCATCAAGAAATTCACCAAGTGGCACAGTAGTATCAAGCATAGAAGTAGTTTCATCATAAGTATCATGCATAGCAGAAGCAGGTTTAGGTGTCGCAAGCTTACTCAAAACAGAAGGTGAATCAAGTGCAGAGCTAGATGGCAGTTCCTTACCTCCCCTCGTAGTTGAGGGATAAATCTTGGTTTTTGGATCTCTCAAGTTCTTCATAATGATAAGCAGATACAAATCCCAAGTGACTCAAAGAATAGAGTTGTGCTCCCCGGCAACGGCGCCAGAAAATAGTCTTGATAACCCACAAGTATAGGAGATCGCAACAGTTTTCGAGGGAAGAGTATTCAACCCAAATTTATTGATTCGACACAAGGGGAGCCAAAGAATATTCTCAAGTATTAGCAGCTGAGTTGTCAATTCAACCACACCTGGAAACTTAATATCTGCATCAAAGTATTTAGTAGCAAAGTAATATGATAATAGTGGTAACGGTAGCAAAATGTAATGATAGCAAAAGTAATGTTTTTGGTATTTTGTATTGATGATAGCAATTGCAACGGAAAAGTAAATAAGCGAAGAACAATATAGGGAAAGCTCGTAGGCAATGGATCAGTGATGGAGAATTATGCCGGATGCGGTTCATCATGTAATAGTCATAAACTAGGGTGACATAGAACTAGCTCCAGTTCATCAATGTAATGTAGGCATGTATTCCGAATATAGTCATACGTGCTTATGGAAAAGAACTTGAATGACATCTTTTGTCCTACCCTCCTGTGGCAGCGGGGTCCTTACGGAAACTAAGGGATATTAAGGCCTCCTTTTAATAGAGTACCGGAACAAAGCATTAACACATAGGGAATACATGAACTCCTCAAACTACGGTCATCACCGGTAAGTATCCCGATTATTGTCACTTCGGGGTTAACGGATCATAACACATTATAGGTGACTATAGACTTGCAAGATAGGATCAAGAACTCTCATATATTGATGAAAACATAATAGGTTCAGATCTGAAATCATGGCACTCGGGCCCTAGTGACAAGCATTAAGCATAGCAAAGTCATGGCAACATCAATCTCAGAACATAGTGGATACTAGGGATCAAACCCTAACAAAACTAACTCGATTACATGATAGATCCCATCTAACCCATCACCGTCCAGCAAGCCTACGATGGAATTACTCATGCACGGCGGTTAGCATCATGAAATTGGTGATGGAGGATGGTAGATGATGACGATGGCAATGGATTCCCCTCTCCGGAGCCCCGAACGGACTCCAGATCAGCCCCCCCGAGAGGTTTTAGGGCTTGGCGGCGGCTCCGTATCATAAAACGCGATGATTTCTTCTCCCTGATTTTTTTCTCTCCGAAACCAAATATATAGAGTTGGGGTTGAGGTCGGAGGAGCTACAGGGGGCCCACGAGGTAGGGGCGCGCCCTAGGAGGGCAGGCGCGCCCCCACCCTCGTGGACAGGTGGTGGGCCCCTGCCCCCTGGTATTCATCTTTTGCAAGGATTTTTTATATTTCCCGAATAGATGTTCCGTGAAGTTTCAGGTCATTTCGAGAACTTTTGTTTCTGCACATAAATAACACCATGGTAATTCTGCTGAAAACATCGTCAGTCCGGGTTAGTTCCATTCAAATCATGCAAGTTAGAGTCCAGAACAAGGGCAAAAGTGTTTGGAAAAGTAGATACAACGGAGACGTATCACTAGTAAATTTAGGATTTTTTCTGTAAATCTGTATTCAGTGTAAAGTCAGACTAGATTTGAATTCCGAGCGCATTCAGTGTAAATTCTCACAGATTCAGTGTAAATTCTGAGCCGCACATTCAGTGTAAATTCTCACAGATTCAGTGTAAATGCATTAGGTGTAAATTCTCGCAGATTTAGTGTAAATTCCGAGCCGCACATTTGGTGTAAATTCTCATAGATTCATTGTAAATTCTCACAGATTCAGTGCAAAATGCATTCAGTTTAAATTCCGAGCAGCACATTCCACACTAGCTTCATCTTAGAAATTTAATTAGTGCATTTGTACACTTTAAACTGGAGTACATTTCGATTTTGATAACTGATAGCATATTCATGCACTAATTTTGATTTTGGTTTTGTTTTCTATACATGCCAATTGGCTTCTTCAAGAAGGTAGAAGACGCCGTCCACCCCGTGTCGCCGTCGCCAAAAGGTAGAAGGCGCCGTCCACTCCTGTTCAGCCACTGCACCATCGTCCAGCACGTCAAGGCCGACATCGCCTGGAGCTCCTGTTCAAAATTTCAGATTCAGGGATGAGTACCGAAACTACTTTTGGAACTAAGATCTGCTTGGAGCATTTTCAGTTTGCAAAACTGGAGTACAGCAAAAGTGTATTTTCCATTTTCAGTTTGACAATTTCCACTGAATTCAGTCAATAGCAATCATTATAAATGGTGTACACAGGAATCCGTAGTGTTTATTTCCACACATGCATTATCAAATTGGCTGTAAGCCGTAAGGTCGAATGGTTAGTATTTTTGCTCATACAAGAAACTTGCTCAATTCGATTATTTCAGCCCCAATGGCGGTATCTGTAAGACATGGAAGTGTGCAATTTTTCTGTATGTGCTCTCATATTTTTACCCATGCATGTTTTTTCAGTTAGTTCTTCCCACATTTTGGAAAGAACCATGCACAAAGGAAACAAACACTTCATCTGATGGAGTACCTTCTTCAGCTAGCAGTCCAAGATCAGCTAGCAGTACTCTGATGGAGTAACTTCTTCAGAGGGCAAATAGCACCAGCGGCAGCAGTCACGGTGGCAGTCAACAGCAACAACAGAGGAGCAGTAGCATCAACACGGATCAGGAGCAGTAACATCAACACGGATCAGCAACAACAGCACAGGCAGAGGAGCAGTAGCATCAACACGGGAAGAGGAGCCGCAGCGGCACGGGCTAGCTCCACTGGCGGCTGGGGAGAAAGAGAGGAGAAACAAGATGCGGCAGCACGGGCTAGCACCACCGGCGGGCACGCAGGCAGAGAAGGAGCACAACGGCGGCGCGTGGGAGCTCGATGAGGACTCACGGGAGACCATGGAGGATGCGCGCGAGCTGCTGTCCACCAGATCGTGGAGGCCAGCTCCGGCGATGCCCGTAGTTGGATTGCGATGGTGCACGGGAGGCAGCTCAAGGTGGACTCGCAGGAGCATGAGGAGGACTCATGGGAGCTCGAGGACGATGAGAGGGAGCTCCTGCTCCACCGGATCGTGGTGACAAATTCCGGCGACGCCTGCAGGTAATCACCGCGGGAGGGGATCGCGGCGGCACAGGTCTGGGCGGCGGTGGCGGAGCAAGTACTTGGCGACGGCGGCGGCGTTAAAGGTACGTGGCGACGAAGGCGGAACACTTCCTGGTGGGCGGCAATAACGCAGCTTGCCGACGCCGGCCCCTGGAGACGCACGGGCGACGGCGGAGGAAGAAGACGGTGGTGGAGGGAGTTGTTTGTGATTATTTTGAAACTATGAGGGCTTTTTTTTATAAAAATTGGCAATGAACTACGCCTGCAAATAAGATGCTTACACGTTCATCGAATTACAAATTGTGCATTGGTTTAAACATTTAAATCTAGTTATCATATTTTCATTATGATACTAAGGCACGCATCGTAAAGAGAGACTAATGTATTTGGAATCAACTTCATCAATCGGATTGGTTTGCCTATGCGTGGTATAACTTATCAGTATGTGGTGTGAACTTACGCTTCTGCAAATTGAGGCTCTATTTTATCCATTTAATAATCTTTGAGATGTAATGTATACTTGTATAGTTCTTACTAGTATAAGTTTTAGTTGGGCCCTTCCCCTCTTGGTGCCCAGGGCGGTGGCCCCTTTTGCCTAGCCTATTGGCCGGCCCTATTTACAATACATGTCTCCTGCCGGCAACATCCTATGCTTCCTGCATTTATCATATCGATCATCTGGCGAGGAGGTACCTCTTCCTGTTCCGTAACAAGGATAAGGATCGATTCAAGTTTTCAGCAAGGAAGACTGCTTTGGGATACTTGGCCAGTATGATAGGTCAAGATGATCAACATTGGCTCGAAGCTGTGAAGCGAAATTGTTTCTTATGGAGCATCTATCTACACATCGTTGGAGTGACACCCAATTAGTGGGCCCGGAGAGTTATAGCTGTGCAGCACACTAATCTTCTTGTGCTTTACGATGATGCCAAAGGCGCTATGTTCTTGAACGTCAGTCGAAGTCAGCTCGTTCACGGATGGATGTCGTAGATCGTCAATGACATTGACAAGTTCATCAATCCATCTGGAAGAACCTACACCCTAGAGGAGCTTGTGCAGCACCAGAGGTGGAGACTGCCAGGCCTTGGCCATTCTGCAGCCAAGGGCTTTGCGCAGACCCGAAGCACAAGGCAACTGAACTGCCCAACTTTTTCCCTCCCCGCCGTATCTATCACCTGGAGCACGAAGAGTGACACAAACATCTGCTTGACCCAAGATGTTATCAACGTCTGCTCTTCTTATACTATGTCATTTACTCCTCGTGTATGTATGTATGTAGGGATTGGCGATGACTACGCATCACGAGGCCTAACTTTTTTCCTCCTGGAGCATGATGAGTAACAATGAAAACATGGTTGACCCAACATGTTATCACTTGTTACTCTGCTTATATTCCGTCATGTACTCCTCTTGTAGGCCGTCCTCGATTCGCTCAGCGCCTTCTTCGACACCGTTGCCTTCAAACCCTGTGCCGGTTCTGAGTGCTCCCCGTGCGGATCCATCCTGGTGTCCTCCGCATGATCCATGGACCGGGCTTGTCTAGGCATGGCCTATGCCCTGGTCTGCCCCGCTCCCCCCCTTGGTGCTCCACTTGTCTACACCGGCGCTTGGCAACCCAGCCTTCATCCGCATACTGGTGCCCTTGGGTTGCTTACCCCTCGACAGTCAGCGAACGCATATCATGCCACTCCATCATATGCTCCTTACGGTGCTCCTCGTCCTCTCCTGCTAACGGAAGTCTCTTCTAAATGCCCTCGTCGGCTCTCTTGCCTTCACCGGCATATCAGCCGACGCTACTGCCCACACCAACCTCACCTGTATTGCCGAGCTGGGATCAAGCCGCCTTTCTCCAGGCCATGAACAACTTTGCTGCCCAAGGAAACTCAGGTACGGATTGGATTTTTGATTCTGGTGCCTCTAGTCATATGTCTGCATCAAGTAAATTCCTTTCTTCTTGCACTCCTCCATTTCCTTCCATTACTCTTAGTGATGGTTCATCTATTCCCATATTCTGTGTAGGTCAGGCTCAACTTCCCTCTCCCACTAAATGACTTCTTCTTCGATATGTTCTTGTTGCACACGCTCTTATTAAAAACCTAATTTCTGTTCACCAATTTAGTCACGACAATCTAGTTTCTGTTGAGTTCGACCATTTTGGTTTGTCTGTGAAGTATTACCAGACCAAGGCCGAGATCGCCCGCTATAATAGCTCCGGTGAACTCTACTCTCTTCATGGTGTCCCTACCGCCGCTCCTCCTACATCCATGGTGGCCTCCGTCTGTTGGGTAACGTAGTAATTTCAAAAAAATTCCTACGCACACGCAAGATCATGATGATGCATAGCAACGAGAGGGGAGAGTGTTGTCTACGTACCCTCGTAGACCGAAGCGGAAGCGTTGACGCAACATAGAGGAAGTAGTCGTACGTCTTCACGGTCCAACCGATCCAAGCACCGTTACTCCGGCACCTCCGAGTTCTTCACACACGTACAACTCGATGACGCACTCCGGGCTCCGATCCAGCAAAGCTTCGGGGTGGAGTTTTCGTCAGTACGACGGCGTGGTGACGATCTTGATGTTTAACCGTCGCAGGGCTTCGCCTAAGCACCGCTACAATATGATCGAGGTGTAATATCGTGGAGGGGGGCACCGCACACGGCTAAGGAACGATCACGAAGATCAACTTGTGTGTCTATGGGGTGCCCCCTGCCCCCGTATATAAAGGAGTGGAGGAGGGGAGGGCCGGCCCTCTCTATGGCGCGCCCTAGGGGAGTCCTACTCCCACCGGGAGTAGGATTCCCCCTTTCCAAGTCCAACTAGGAGTCCTTCCATGTATTAGGAGTAGGAGACAAGGAAGGGGAAGGGAGAAGGGAAGGAAGGAGGGGGCGCAGCCCCTCCCCCTAGTCCAATTCGGACTATGCCTTGGGGGGGCGCGCGGCCTGCCCTAGGCAGCCCCTCTCTCTTTCCCGTATGGCCCAATAAGGCCCAATACTTCTCCCCCCGTATTCCCGTAACTCCCCGGTACTCCGAAAAATACCCGAATCACTCGGAACCTTTCCGATGTCCGAATATAGTCGTCCAATATATCGATCTTTACGTCTCGACCATTTCGAGACTCCTCGTCATGTCCCCGATCTCATCCGGGACTCCGAACTCCTTCGGTACATCAAAACTCATAAACTCATAATATAACTGTCATCGAAACCTTAAGCGTGCGGACCCTACGGTTCGAGAACAATGTAGACATGACCGAGACACGTCTCCGGTCAATAACCAATAGCGGAACCTAGATGCTCATATTGGCTCCTACATATTCTACGAAGATCTTTATCGGTCAGACCGCATAACAACATACGTTGTTCCCTTTGTCATCGGTATGTTATTTGCCCGAGATTCGATCGTCGGTATCCAATACCTAGTTCAATCTCGTTACTGGCAAGTCTCTTTACTCATTCTGTAATACATCATCCTGCAACTAACTCATTAGTTGCAATGCTTGCAAGGCTTAAGTGATGTGCATTACCGAGAGGGCCCAGAGATACCTCTCCGACGATCGGTGTGACAAATCCTAATCTCGAAATACGTCAACCCAACATGTACCTTTGGAGACACCTGTAGAGCACCTTTATAATCACCCAGTTACGTTGTGACGTTTGGTAGCACACAAGTGTTCCCCCGGTACACGGGAGTTACATAATCTCATAGTCATAGGAACATGTATAAGTCATGAAGAAAGCAATAGCAACATACTAAACGATTGGGTGCTAAGCTAGTGGAATGGGTCATGTCAATCAGATCATTCAACTAATGATGTGATCCCATTAATCAAATGAAAACTCTTTGTCCATGGTTAGGAAACATAACCATCTTTGATTAACGAGCTAGTCAAGTAGAGGCATACTAGTGACACTTTGTTTGTCTATGTATTCACACATGTATTATGTTTCCGGTTAATACAATTCTAGCATGAATAATAAACATTTATCATGAAATAAGGAAATAAATAATAACTTTATTATTGCGTGTAGGGCATATTTCCTTCAGTCTCCCACTTGCACTAGAGTCAATAATCTAGTTCACATCGCCATGTGATTTAACAGCAATAGTTCACATCACCATGTGATTAACACCCATAGTTCACATCGTCATGTGACCAACACTCAAAGGGTTTACTAGAGTCAGTAATCTAGTTCACATATCTATGTGATTAACACCCAAAGAGTACTAAGGTGTGATCATGTTTTGCTTGTGAGAGAAATTTAGTCAACGGGTCTGTCACATTCAGATCCGTAAGTATTTTGCAAGTTCTATGTCTACAATGCTCTACACGGAGCTACTCTAGCTAATTGCTCCCACTTTCAATATGTATCTAGATTGAGACTTAGAGTCATCTAGATTAGTGTCAAAACTTGCATCGACGTAACCTTTTACGACAAACCTTTTGTCACCTCCATAATCGAGAAACATATCCTTATTCCACTAAGGATAATTTTGACCGCTGTCCAGTGATCTACTCCTAGATCACTATTGTATTCCCTTGCCAAAATCAGTGTAGGGTATACAATAGATCTGGTACACAGCATGGCATACTTTATAGAACCTATGGCCAAGGCATAGGGAATGACTTTCATTCTCTTTCTATCTTCTGCCGTGGTCGGGTTTTGAGTCTTACTCAACTTCACACCTTGTAACACAAGCAAGAACTCTTTCTTTGACTGTTCCATTTTGAACTACTTCAAAATCTTGTCAAGGTATGTACTTATTGAAAAAAATTATCAAGCGTCTTGATCTATCTCTATAGATCTTGATGCTTAATATGTAAGCAGCTTCACCGAGGTCTTTCTTTGAAAAACTCCTTTCAAACACTCCTTTATGCTTTGCAGAATAATTCTACATTATTTCCGATCAACAATATGTCATTCACATATACTTATCAGAAATGTTGTAGTGCTCCCACTCACTTTCTTGTAAATACAGGCTTCACCGCAAGTCTGTATAAAACTATATGCTTCGATCAACTTATCAAAGCGTATATTCCAACTCCGAGATGCTTGCACCAGTCCATAGATGAATCGCTGGAGCTTGTATATTTTGTTAGCACCTTTAGGATTGACAAAACCTTCTGGTTGCATCATATACAACTCTTCTTTAATAAATCCATTAAGGAATGCAGTTTTGTTTATCCATTTGCTGGATTTCATAAAATGCGGCAATTGCTAACATGATTCGGACAGACTCAAGCATAGATACGAGTTATAAACTCTCATCGTAGTCAACACCTTGAACTTTGTCAAAAACCTTTTTCGACAAGTCTAGCTTTGTGGATAGTAACACTACTATCAACGCCCGTCTTCCTCTTGAAGATCCATTTACTTGCCGATCATCGGGAAAGTCAATCAAAGTCCATACTTTGTTCTCATATATGGATCTCATCTTAGATTTCATGGCCTCAAGCCATTTCGCGGAATCTGGGCTCACCATCGCTTCTTCATAGTTCGTAGGTTCGTCATGGTCTAGTAACATAACCTCCAAAACAGGATTACCGTACCACTCTGGTGCAGATCTTATTATGGTTGACCTACGAGGTTCGGTAGTAACTTGATCCAAAGTTTTATGATCATCATCATTAACTTCCTCACTAATCGGTGTAGGCATCACTGGAACTGATTTCTGTGATGAACTACTTTCCAGTTCGGGAGAAGGTACAATTAACTTATCAAGTTCTACTTTCCTCCCACTCACTTGTTTCGAGAGAAACTCCTTCTCTAGAAAGGATCCATTTTTAGCAACGAATGTCTTGCCTTCGGATCTGTGATAGAAGGTGTACCCAACTGTCTCCTTTGGGTATTCTATGAAGACATATTTCTCCGATTTGGGTTTGAGCTTATCATGATGAAACTTTTTCTTATAAGCATCGCAACCCTAAACTTTAAGAAACGACAACTTTGGTTTCTTGCCAAACCATAGTTCATATTGTGTCGTCTCAACGGACTTAGATGGTGCCCCTTTTTAATGTGAACGCAGCTGTCTCTAATGCATGATCCCAAAACGATATTGGTAAATCAGTAAGAAACATCATAGATTCTACTATATCCAATAAAGTACGGTTATGATGTTCGGACACACCATTATGATGCGGTGTTCCAGGTGGCGTGAGTTGCGGAACTATTCCGCATTGTTTCAAATGTAGACCAAACTCGTAACTCAAATATTTGTCTCCGCGATCAGATCATAGAAACCTTATTTTCTTGTCACGATGATTTTCCACTTCACTCAGAAATTCTTTGAACTTTTCAAATGTTTCAGACTTATGTTTCATCAAGTAGATATACCAATATCTGCTCAAATCATCTGTGAAGGTCAGAAAATAACGATACCCGCCGCGAGCCTTCACACTCATCGGATCGCATACATCAGTATGTATTATTTCCAATAAGTCAGTTGCTCGCTCCACTGTTCCGGAGAACGGAGTCTTAGTCATCCTGCCCATGAGGCATGGTTCGCAAGCATCAAGTGATTCATAATCAAGTGATTCCAAAAGCCCATCAGCATGGAGTTTCTTCATGCGCTTTACACCAATATGACCTAAACGGCAGTCCCATAAATAAGTTGCACTATCATTATTAAGTTTGCATCTTTTGGTTTCAATATTATGAACATGTGTTTTACTATGATCGAGATCCAACGAACCATTTTCATTGGGTGTGTAACCATATAAGGTTTTATTCAGGTAAACAGAACAACAATTGTTCTCTAACTTAAATGAATAATCGTATTGCAATAAACATGATCAAATCATATTCATGCTCAACACAAACACCAAATAACACTTATTTAGGTTCAACACTAATCCCGAAAGTATAGGGAGTGTGCGATGATGATCATATCAATCTTGGAATCACTTCCAACACACATCGTCACTTCACCCTTAACTAGTCTCTGTTTATTCTGCAACTCCCGTTTCGAGTTACTAATCTTAGCAACTGAACCAATATCAAATGCCAAGGGGTTGCTATAAACACTAGGAAAGTACACATCAATAACACGTATATCAAATATACCTTTGTTCACTTTGCCATCCTTCTTATCCGCCAAACATTTGGAATAGTTCCGCTTCCAGTGACCAGTCCCTTTGCAGTAGAAGCACTTAGTCTCAGGCTTAGGTCCAGACTTGGGCTTCTTCACTTGAGCAGCAGCTTGCTTGCCGTTCTACATGAAGTTCTCCTTCTTCCTTTGCCGTTTTGTTGAAACTAGTGGTCTCGTCAACCATCAACGCTTGATGTTTTTCTTGATTTCTACCTTCGTCGATTTTAGCATCACGAAGAGCTTGGGAATTGTATTTGTTATCCCTTGCATATTATAGTTCATCACGAAGTTCTACTAACTTGGTGATGGTGACTAGAGAATTCTGTCAATCACTATCTTATCTGGAAGATTAACGCCCACTTGATTCAAGCGGTTGTAGTACCCAGACAATCTGAGTACATGCTCACTGCTTGAGCGATTCTCCTCCATCTTGTAGCTATAGAACTTGTTGGAGACTTCATATCTCTCAACTCGGGTATTTGCTTGAAATATTAACTTCAACTCCTGGAACATCTCATATGGTCCATGACGTTCAAAACGTCTTTGAAGTCCCGATTCTAAGCCGTTAAGCATGGTGCACTAAACTATCAAGTAGTCATCATATTGAGCTAGCCAAACGTTCATAACATCTGCATCTGCTCCTGCAATAGGTCTGTCACCTAGCGGTGCATCAAGGACATAATTTTTCTGTGCAGCAATGAGGATAAACCTCATATCACGGATCCAATCCGCATCATTGCTACTAACATCTTTCAACATAATTTTTCTCTAGGAACATATCAAAACAAACATAGGGAAGCAACAACGCGAGCTATTGATCTACAACATAGATATGATAATACTACCAGGACTAAGTTCGTGATAAATTTAAGTTCAATTAATCATATTACTTAAGAACTCTCACTTAGATAGACATCCCTCTAATCATCTAAGTGTTCACGTGATCCAAATCAACTAAACCATAACCGATCATCACGTGAAATGGAGTAGCTTTCAATGGTGAACATCTTTATGTTGATCATATCTACTATATGATTCACGCTCGACCTTTCGGTCTCAGTGTTCCGAGGCCATATCTGCATATTCTAGGCTCGTCAAGTTTAACCTGAGTATTCTGCGTGTGCAAAACTGGCTTGCACCCGTTGTAGATGGACGTAGAGCTTATCACACCCGATCATCACGTGGTGTCTGGGCACGACGAACTTTTGCAACAGTGCATACTCAGGGAGAACACTTTTATCTTGAAATTTAGTGAGAGATCATCTTATAATGCTACCGTCAATCAAAGCAAGATAAGATGCATAAAAGATAAACATCACATGCAATCAATATAAGTGATATGATATGGCCATCATCATCTTGTGCTTGTGATCTCCATCTCCGAAGCACCGTCATGATCACCATCGTCACCGGCACGACACCTTGATCTCCATCGTAGCATCGTTGTCGTCTCGCCAATGTTATGCTTCCACGACTATTGCTACCGCTTAGTGATAAAGTAAAGCATTACAGCGCGATTGCATTGCATACAATAAAGCGACAACCATATGGCTCCTGCCAGTTGCCGATAACTCAGTTACAAAACATGATCATCTCATACAATAAAATTTAGCATCATGTCTTGACCATATCACATCACAACATGCCCTGCAAAAACAAGTTACACGTCCTCTACTTTGTTGTTGCAAGTTTTACGTGGCTGCTACGGGCTTAAGCAAGAACCAATCTTACCTACGCATCAAAACCACAATGATAGTTTGTCAAGTTGATGCCGTTTTAACCTTCGCAAGGACCGGGCATAGCCACACTCGGTTCAACTAAAGTTGGAGAAACTGACACCCGCCAGCCACCTGTGTGCAAAGCACGGCGGTAGAAACAGTCTCGCGTAAGCGTACGCGTAATGTCGGTCCGGGCCGATTCATCCAACAATACCGCCGAACCAAAGTATGACATGCTGGTAGGCAGTATGACTTATATCGCCCACAACTCACTTGTGTTCTACTCGTGCATATAACATCAAACCATAAAACCTAGGCTCGGATGCCACTGTTGGGTAACGTAGTAATTTCAAAAAATTTCCTACACACACGCAAGATCATGGTGATGCGTAGCAACGAGAGGGGAGAGTGTTGTCTACGTACCCTCGTAGACCGAAGCGGAAGCGTTGACGCAACGTAGAGGAAGTAGTCGTACGTATTCACGGTCCAACCGATCCAAGCACCGTTACTCCGGCACCGCCGAGTTCTTCACACACGTACAGCTCGATGATGCACTCCAGGCTCCGATCCAGCAAAGCTTCGGGGAGGAGTTTTCGTCAGCACAACAGCGTGGTGACGATCTTGATGTTTAACCGTCGCAGGGCTTCGCCTAAGCACCGCTACGATATGATCGAGGTGTAATATCGTGAGGGGGGCACGGCACACGGCTAAGGAATGATCACGAAGATCAACTTGTGTGTCTATCGGGTGCCCCCAGCCCCCGTATATAAAGGAGTGGAGGAGGGGAGGGCCGGCCCTCTCTATGGCGTGCCCTAGGGGAGTCCTACTCCCACCGGGAGTAGGATTCCCCTTTCCTAGTCCAACTAGGAGTCCTTCCATGTATTAGGAGTAGGAGACAAGGAAGCGGAAGGGAGAAGGGAAGGAAGGAGGGGGTGCAGCCCCTCCCCCTAGTCCAATTCGGACTAGGCCTTGGGGGGCGCGCGGCCTGCCCTAGGCAGCCCCTCTCTCTTTCCCGTATGGCCCAATAAGGCCCAATACTTCTCCCCCCGTATTCCCGTAACTCCCCGGTACTCCGAAAAATACCCGAATCACTCGGAACCTTTCGGATGTCCGAATATAGTCGTCCAATATATCGATCTTTACGTCTCGACCATTTCGAGAATCCTCGTCATGTCCCCGATCTCATCCGGCACTCCGAACTCCGTCGGTACATCAAAACTCATAAACTCATAATATAACTGTTATCGAAACCTTAAGCGTGCAGACCCTACGGTTCGAGAACAATGTAGACATGACCGAGACACGTCTCCAGTCAATAACCAATAGCAGAACCTGGATGCTCATATTGGCTCCTACATATTCTACGAAGATCTTTATTGGTCAGACCGCATAACAACATACGTTGTTCCCTTTGTCATCGGTATGTTACTTGCCCCAGATTCGATCGTCGGTATCCAATACCTAGTTCAATCTTGTTACCGGCAAGTCTCTTTACTCGTTCCGTAATACATCATCCCTCAACTAACTCATTAGTTGCAATGCTTGCAAGGCTTAAGTGATGTGCATTACCGAGAGGGCCCAGAGATACCTCTCCGACGATCGGAGTGACAAATCCTAATCTCGAAATACGTCAACCCAACATGTACCTTTGGAGACACCTGTAGAGCATCTTTATAATCACCTAGTTACGTTGTGACGTTTGGTAGCACACAAAGTATTCCTCCGGCACATGGGAGTTACATAATCTCATAGTCATAGGAACATGTATAAGTCATGAAGAAAGCAATAGCAACATACTAAACGATCGGGTGCTAAGCTAGTGGAATGGGTCATGTCAATCAGATCATTCAACTAATGATGTGATCCCGTTAATCAAATGACAACTTTTTGTCCATGGTTAGGAAACATAACCATCTTTGATTAACGAGCTAGTCAAGTAGAGGCATACTAGTGACACTTTGTTTGTCTATGTATTCACACATGTATTATGTTTCCGGTTAATACAATTCTAGCATGAATAATAAACATTTATCATGAAATAAGGAAATAAATAATAACTTTATTATTGCCTCTAGGGCATATTTCCTTCACCGTCGACCCTTGGCATCATCGTCTGGGGCATTCCAACCCCGCTGTTTTAGCATCTATGCTTAGTGAATTTTCCATACCATGTAATCATGATTCCCACAATTCTTCATTTTGCGAGTCTTGTCGGTTAGGCAAGCATGTGCATCTTACCTTTAGATCCTCTAGCTCTTCTAGTACTTATCCTTTTGAATTAATACATTGCGATTTATGGACATCACACGTTGCAAGTGTTTCTGGTTTTAAATACTATCTTGTCATGCTAGACGATTTTACTCACTTTGTGTCGGAGTAACCGACCACGGGTACCCCGAGGACGGCAAGACGATATTTCAAGACATCGGGGCTAGCAAAGCCCCTAAGTCCGACTGTCCGACCGCTCCTGCCGACTCCCCGTCCGACTGCTCTGCCCGGCCGGCTGCCGACTGCCGACTACGCCAACCAGCTGGCTGCCGACTGCACCAACCAGCCGGCTGCCGACTGCAGCCCGACCCGACACCGACAAGACACCGACGAGATGACCGTACCCGGCATTATTGATGAATAGTAGTAACCGACCACGGGTACCCCGAGGACGGCAAGACGATATTTCAAGACATCGGGGCTAGCAAAGCTCCTCAGTCCGACTGTCCGGCCGCTCCTGCCGGCTCCCCGTCCGACTGCTCTGCCCGGCCGGCTGCCGACTACGCCTACCAGCTGGCTGCCAACTGCACCAACCAGCCGGCTGCCGACTGCAGCCCGACCCGACACCGACAAGACACCGACGAGACGACCGTACCCGACACTATTGATGAATAGTAGCGACGACATCATCTATAGTGTATCCGTCCTTTGGGCACTGTTTTATAAAGTGCACCAGGGACAAAGAGGCATGCATGCCACGTACATGGGCATGGTGCCCCATGCCCACTTGCCCCCCATGCCACTACCTAGCTTAGGTAGTAAGCTACCCCCATGCCTATATAAGGCACCCATCCATCCATTCACCAGGGAGGCCACGCCACATGCACGAGGCCGGCCACAATGGCTCCCTGGACACTCTCACGCACACACCCACGACCAAGTGCCATTCGGCCACTAGAGCTTGCATGCTCATCCAGCCACCCGCATATATACGAGGCCAGATGCCTATGGCACTGACCTCAGATACAGCTCTAGGAGCAACTCTGTACCAGATATACCAGATACACTCAGACATGCAGCAGTAGGAGTATTATCTCTCCAGAGAGCTCCGAAGCTGGGTAAACCACCGCGTGCTTCTCGCATACCCGCTCCCGGTCCTATCAGCAGCAGTCTTACCCACACACTAAGCCCTTGTGGCATCTGTCGACTCGCAAGCCCCCCGTGAGAAATACCGCGACACTTTGTATGGACCTTTCCTCTCTGCAACAAACCCGATGTTTACCCTGTTTTTCTACATTTTCAGCGTTATGTTTCTGTCCACTTCTTCATCCCTATTTGTTTCATTCAGTGTGACAACGGTCATGAGTTTGACAACATTCAAAATCGTACCATCTTTTAAAAACATGGCATCCTTCTTCGATTCTCTTGTCCCTACACTTCACCTCAAAATGGTAAAGCCGACCGTTCTCTTTGCACCATCAATGAGATTGTTCGTACACTTCTCATTCAGTCCTCCATGCCATCAAAATTATGGGCAGAAGCACTCCACATGGCCACCTTTCTTCTGAATATTCGCTCCTCCAAAACTAATCCAAATATCATTCCCTATTACTCTATTTTCCTTTGCCATCCCAATTACTCTGAGGTTCGTGTTTTTGCCTGTCTTTGCTTTCCAAATGCCTATGCCATCTCTGAAAACAAACTTTCTCTAGGATCTATCCCATGTGTCCTTGGTTTTTTTGACGAACTCAAAGGTTACCGCTGTCTTGACTTACACACTCGACGGGTACACGTGTTTTGCCATGTTACATTCGCCGAACATATTTTTCCTTTTGCTCAACGCACCGACACACCATCAATCATCCCTACCTCTGCCGCCACCTCTTCACCCTATCCATTCCACCTCTACACTCCTGCCACAGCAGCCCAACCTGCCACACCTACTGTCACAGCAGCACCACCCAACCCGCCATCAAACACCCGGACACCGCCCAACCCGTAACCAAACAACTCGCCACCACCCAACCTGCCACCACTCGACCAGCCACCACCCAACCCACAACCACACATCCCAATACCGAACCCACAACCAGGGATGGGGAGTGGTGCTGGGCCTGCGCTAGCAATGTGGCACGTGGGCACCTATGTGTCGTTTGATCAGGTGAGATCATGGAGTCGCACGCGACTGGCCGAGCATTCCGCCGGCCTACCGGTAGTAAACGTTTCCCATTTGGCATGGACCAGGAAGGCCGTTGCTAGAATCTACCGGACCAGCAGCTGCTGAGGTTATCGAGCGAGAGAGGCTCGGTGACATGGCCAGCGAGGTCCAGCACGGAGATGGTGCACCTCTCGTCGCATTTCGCGGTCAGGGGGGAGATCGCGACGTACACACAGTTTCATCGCACCCCGTTGAATCCGTTGGCCTTGATGCAGAACCCCCTGAAGTTGTCCACGAACACCACCAGATCACCGATGTCTTCGACCGCCGCCCAACTCGTGGGGTTTTGGTGGTCCCAGCGGAAGGCCCCCGCCATGCGGAGCTTCACCGCGCCGTCGAATCCTCCCAAGGGAAAGGCATGCGTCCAGCCGATCATGATGAGCTCGGCGGACGACACGGCGAGCATGGGCTCGCGCATCATCTTCGCCGGCGGTGGCTTGATCACAGCGGACATGGCAAAGGTTTCGCTGTCCAAGCTAACCGTCTTGCCGGTTCTCGCGTCGAAATGCGCCGTCGTAGTAGGTGATGCTGCTGACCTCGCCGAGCTCCTCCGGGCACTCCACCGGGCTCCACCACCGGTCTCCCAGCCGGCAGAAGCAAAGTACCTTGGTGCACCACAACATGATCAAGACGGCGTGTGGCGACCGATCCCACACCATGTCACGAAGAATGATAGCGTCGTTGCAGGACGAGGGCGGTAGCCTGGGTTGGCCGGCCGAGGCGCCGGTGAAGGGGTCCAGCAGGGCGCCCGAGAAGTAACGGTTCACGGCGAGCGTCCAGCCGTCCGGCGAGGCGAAGAGGAAGAAGCCGCTGGCGGTGGGCATGGGGATCTTCATGATCCGGTCATCGGGGAGCGACCAGAGGCGGCGGTCGACGCGGATGTGGTTTTTGGTAGGCAGGAGGAGCAGGGGAGCGCGGCGGCGGGCGCCATGCGCCACCGACGCCGAGCGCTAGGACGGGCACACGAAGCGGAAGCAGGCGAAGTCGGCGTGGTCGCTGATCCTGTCGGCCAACGCCGCTACGAGGTCGGCCGGTAGGTAGGACCAGCTCATCGTCATGTCTGTGCCAGCAGCGCCAAGGCGCCTTGCCTGGTTTTCCCGGATGTGCTTGTTTGACTTCGCCTATTTCGGCGAGTGTGATGGCCCGTGAGACCGTGACTACATTTGTGCATCTATAGAAGACTATATGATCACCGAGTATGTGGATGATAACCCACAAGTATAGGGGATCGCACCTGTTTTTGATAAGTAAGAGTGTCGAACCCAATGAGGAGCTAAAGGTAGAACAAATATTCCCTCAAGTTCTATCGACCACCGATACAACTCTACGCACGCTTGTTGTTCGCTTTACCTAGAACTAGTATGAAACTAGAAGTACTTTGTAGGTGCTGTCGGATAGGTTTGCAAGAATATAAAGAGCACGCAAATAAAAGGTAGGGGCTGTTTAGATAAAGAAACAATAAAGTAAATATAGAGAGTGTGGAAAAGTGGTGGTAGGAGTTGCGAAATTGCCCCTAAGCAATTGACTACTTTACTAGACCGATAGCAAGTATTATGTGGGAGAGGCCACTGCTACATGTCATCCCTGACTTGGAATTCTATGCACTTATGATTGGAACTATTAGCAAGCATCCGCAACTACTAACATTCATTAAGGTAAAACCCAACCATAGCATTAAGATATATTGGTCCCCCTTCAATCCCGTACGCATCAATTTCTATGCTAGGTTGAAGCTTCTGTCACTCTTGCCCTCCAATACGTAGTCCTATCAACATACAACTAACCCTATGGTGTGATCCACGCGCGCAATCATATTATGGGCACCAAAGGACAGCAACATAACCACAATCAAATTAAATCAATCATAGCAATTCATCAACCACCGATAGGACAACGAAAATCTACTCCGACATCATAGGATGGCAACACATGATTGGATAATAATATGAAGCATAAAGCACCATGTTCAAGTAGAGGGTACAATGGGTTGCGGAAGAGTGGACCGCTGTAGATAGAGGGGGGAAGGTGATGGAGATGTTGGTGAAGATGGCGGAGGTGTTGGTGTAGATCGCGGTGATGATGATGGCCCCCGGTGGCACTCCGGTGCCACTGGAAGCGAGGGGGAGAGAGCCCCCTCCTTCTTCTTCTTCCTTGACCTCCTCCCTAGATGGGAGAAGGGTTTCCCCTTTGGTCCATGGCCTCCATGGCACGGGAGGGGCGAGAGCCCCTCCGAGATTGGATCTGTCTCTTTGTCTCTCTTTGTTTCTGCGTTCTCAGATTCTTCCCTTTCACCGTTTCTTATATTCCCGGAGATCCGTAACTCCGATTGGGCTGAAATTTTAACACGATCTCTATCCGGATATTAGCTTTCTTGCGGCGAAAGAAGGGCATCAACCGCCTTACGGGTGGCCCACGAGGGTCAAGGGCGCGCCCCCCTGCCTCGTGGCCACCACGGGCACCGTCTCGCGTGGATTTTTCTTCGCAAAAATCATATATATTCCAAAAAAATCTCCGTCAGGTTTTATCCCGTTTGAACTCCGTTTGATATGGATATTCTGCAAAACAAAAAACATGCAACAAATAGGAACTGGCACTGGGCACTGGATCAATATGTTAGTCCCAAAAATAGTATAAAAAGTTGCCAAAAGTATATGAAAGTTGTAGAATATTGGCATGTAACAATCAAAAATTATAGATACGATGGAGACGTGTCAGCATCCCCAAGCTTAATTCCTGCTCGTCCTCGAGTAGGTAAATGATAAAAAAGATAATTCTTGATGTGGAATGCTACCTAGCATAATCTTGATCATGTAGTCTAATCATGGCATGAATATTAAGATACGAGTGATTCAAAGCAATAGTCTATCATTTGACATAAAAACAATAATACTTCAAGCCTACTAATAAAGCAATCATGTCTTTTCAAAATAAGATGGCCAAAGAAAGTTATCCCTACAAAATCATATAGTCTGGCTATGCTCCATCTTCACCACACAAAATATTCACATCATGCACAACCCCGATGACAAGCCAAGCAATTGTTTCATACTTTTGACGTTCTCAAACCTTTTCAACTTTCATGCAATACATGAGTGTGAGCCATGGACATAGCACTATAGGTGGAATAGAATATGATGGTGGATAAGACAAAAAGGAGAAGATAGTCTCACATCAACTAGGCGTATCAACGGGCTATGGAGATGCCCATCAATAGATATCAATGTGAGTGAGTAGGGATTGCCATGAAACGGATGCACTAGAGCTATAAGTGTATGAAAGCTCCAACTGAAACTAAGTGGGTGTGCATCCAACTTGCTTGCTCATGAAGACCTCGGGCATTTGAGGAAGCCCATCATCGGAATATACAAGCCAAGTTCTATAATGAAAATTCCCACTAGTAGATGAAAGTGATAACTCAAGATACTCTCTATATGAAGAACATGGTGCTATTCTGAAGCACAAGTGTGGTAAAAGGATAGTAACATTACCCCTTTTCTCTTTTTCTCTCATTTTTTATTTTTTTTATTTTTTGGTGGGCTTCTTTGGCCTCTTTTTTTATTTGGGCTTCTTTGGCCTCTTTTATTTTTTTAAAATTCCGGAGTCTCATCCCGACTTATGGGGGAATCATAGTCTCCATCATCCTTTCCTCACTGGGGCAATGCTCTAATAATGATGATCATCACACTTTTATTTACTTACAACTCAATATTACAACTCGATACTAGAACAAAGATATGACTCTATATGAATGCCTCCGGCGGTGTACCAGGATGTGCAATGATCTAGCATAGCAATGCCATAAAAAACGGACAAGCCATGAAAACATCATGCTGGCTATCTTACGATCATGCAAAGCAATATGACAATGAATGCTCAAGTCATGTACATGATGATGATGGAAGTTGCATGGCAATATATCTCGGAATGGCTATGGAAATGCCATGATAGGTAGGTATGGTGGCTGTTTTGAGGAAGATATATGGTGGGTTTAAGGTACCGGCGAAAGTTGCGTGATACTAGAGAGGCTAGCAATGGTGGAAGGGTGAGAGTGTGTATAATCCATGGACTCAACATTAGTCATAAAGAACTCACATACTTATTGCAAAAGTCTATTAGTCATCGAAACAAAGTACTACGCGCATGCTCCTAGGGGGATAGATTGGTAGGAAAAGACCATCGCTCGTCCCCGACCGCCACTCATGCATAAGGAAGACAATCAATAAATAAATCATGCTCCGACTTCGTTACATAACGGTTCACCATACGTGCATGCTACGGGAATCACAAACCTCAACACAAGTATTTCTAATAATCCACAACTACCCACTAGCATGACTCTAATATCACCATCTTTATATCGCAAAACTATTGCAAGGAATCAAACATATCATATTCAGTGATCTACAAGTTTTATGTAGGATTTTATGACTAACCATGTGAATGACCAGTTCCTGTCATCTCTCTAAATAGATATAAGTGAAGCAAGAGAGTTTAATTCTTTCTACAAAAGATATGCCCATGCTCTAACAAATCTAAGTGAAGCAAAAGAGCATTCTACAAATGGCGGTTTTCTATGTAAAGAGAAACAGGCAATCCAAACTTCAAATGATATAAGCAAAGCACATGAAGCATTCTATAAAGCCATACTCAAAAGATATAAGTGAAGTGCATAGAGCATTCTATAAATCAACCAAGGACTATCTCATACCAGCATGGTGCATAAAAGAAAAATGAAAACTAAATGCAAAAGATGCTCCAAGATTGCACATATCGCATGAACGGAACGAATCCGAAAACATACCGATACTTGTTGAAGAAAGAGGGGATGTCTTCCGGGGCATCCCCAAGCTTAGACACTTGAGTCTCCTTGAATATTTACTTGGGGTGCCTCGGTCATCCCCAAGCTTGAGCTCTTGCCTCTCTTCCTTCCGCTCACATCGAGACCTTCTCGATCATCGAACACTTCATCCACACAAAACTTCAACAGAAAACGCGGTAAGATCCGTTAGTATAATAAAGCAAATCACTACTCTAAGTACTGTTACAAACCAATTCATATTATGTTTTTGCATTGTGTCTACTGTAATATAACTTTTCCATGGCTTAATCCACTGATATGAATCGATAGTTTCATCAAAACAAGCAAACTATGCATCAAAAACAGAATCTGTCTAAAACAGAACAGTCTGTAATAATCTGAACATTCACCATACTTATGATACTTGAAAAATTCCACCACAATTATGAAAAATAAAATATTTGTATTGTAAGACAGTGCAAAAAGAATCAGAACCATTTGACATTCCAGCAAAAAATGTAAAATCGCGCACTACAGCCAAAGTTTCTGTCCTGCGCCGTACAAACCATCAAGCAAATGTAAACATCCTAAAGGCAAACCTTGGCACATTATTTTTATAATATAATGGAATTTTACAAGGGGATAATTATTTTTATTGAAAAGTTTCTGTAATCAAGATTCACAAAGTTTCCATGAGCATGAACAAAGTTCAAGGCTAGCTCCCACTTCAACAATGCTTGTCTTTCTCACTTTCGCTTTCCTTTTTGAAAAAGTTTTGGGTTCCCCTCTTTATTTTTGTTGTTTTTAAACTATATGAAAGCACTCAACAGAAATAAATGACTCTCTAAAACTTCTGGGTTGTCTCCCTGGCAGCGCTTTCTTTAAAGCCATTAAGCTAGGCATACAGTGCTCAAGTAATGGATCCACCCGGATCCCAAGGTATATCAAAGCCAATTTTAATTAACAATGATTTGTAATTTAGTGGTGAGCACAAGGTAACATATATCATGTAATGACGAAGTCTAACTCTCTTCCTATGCATCGGCATGTCATAAAAGAACAATTCATGCACACAAAGTAAAGGCCAATGCATAGTATAAACAGTTTCTTGCAATTTTATCATATTGGAAACATAGAGAGGTGGAGATATAGTTCCTCTCTCATAATAATTGCAAGTAGGAGCATCAAGCACATGCATATTATATTCATCAAAATCATCATGTGCAACGGTAAAAGGCAACCCATCAATATAATACTTAATAAGTGCAAACTTCTCCGATATAGTGTAGTTGGGAGAATTCAAAAAGATAATAGGACTATCATGCGTGGGTGCAATAGCAACAATTTCATGTTTAACATAAGGAACTATAGCAAGTTCATCTCCATAAGCATAATTCATATTGGCATCTTGGCCACAAGCATAGCAAGCATCATCAAAAAGGGATATTTCAAAAGAATCAAGGGGATCATAATAGTCATCGTAGCAATCATCCTTCAGTAAGAACAAAGGGAAATTAAACAATGTATGAGTTGAAGAGTTACTCTCATTAGAAGGTGGGCATGGGTAGCTAATCCGCTCTTCCTCCTTTTGTTCTTCGCTCTTCTCATCATCTTTTTCATCCAATGAGCTCATAGTTTCATCAATTTCTTCTTCCACAGACTCCTGCAAAATATTAGTCTCTTCTTGGATAACGGAGTAGTCCTCAATATATGGTTCAACATAGGCATTAGAAGCATAATTATCATAGCAATATTTAAATATGGCAAAATTTTCAGATTTGTAAAGAGTAGCATCATACTTTTCAATCAAAGAAGCAATTTCGTAATCACCCTTAAAAGCAACAAATTCTTCAATTTGTTGAACATCATAGTAACTATAAACACCCTTAGCATAAGAGGATACGATTCCATTATCACTAAACAAACATTGGTAGGGAAGGTGTTTCTTAGGGTCTTCAGAACAACAAGTATAATCATATATTTCACATAAATTCCAAGCATAGCATTGCAAACGATGAATTTGATCCAGTAAAGTTTTCCCTTTTTCAGATATTCGGTGTCGCACATAACAAGCATGCTCATCTAAAGATTTGCCCTCAACTAAGCTAGTTGGGGTTTCAGCACGAGCACATAGGGATCGAAGATGATCCAAGTAATAAGCTTCAGCAGTGTGATAGATTTTGAGTGGTTCTTCAACCATTGGTTTAGTAGGTACAACTAATTTTTTTGGTATTTTGCGTTTCCTACACATAACTAAAGATAGAAAACAACTAAGAACAACAAATAAAAATTACTTAGTGATAAAGCAAACAAGCACACACGAGAATATTCACCCCACGCTACTGCTCCTCGGCAACGGCGCTAGAAAAAGGTCTTGATAACCCACAAGTATAGGGGATCGCAACAGTTTTCGATAAGTAAGAGTGTCGAACCCAACGAGGAGCTAAAGGTAGAACAAATATTCCCTCAAGTTCTATCGACCACCGATACAACTCTACGCACGCTTGACGTTTGCTTTACCTAGAACAAGTATGAAACTAGAAGTACTTTGTAGGTGTTGTTGGATAGGTTTGCAAGAATATAAAGAGCACGTAAATAAAAGGTAGGGTTTGTTTAGATAAGGAAATAATAAAGTAAATATAGCGAGTGTGGAAAAGTGGTGGTAGGAGTTGCGAAATTGCCCCTAAGCAATTGACTACTTTACTAGACCGATAGCAAGTATTATGTGGGAGAGGCCACTGCTACCGTGTCACCCCTGACTTGGAATTCTATGCACTTATGATTGGAACTATTAGCAAGCATGCGCAACTACTAACATTCATTAAGGTAAAACCCAACCATAGCATTAAGATATATTGGCCCCCCTTCAATCCCGTATGCATCAATTTCTATGCTAGGTTGAAGCTTCTGTCACTCTTGCCCTCCAATACATATTCCTATCAACATACAACTAACCATATGGTGTGATCCACGCGCGCAATCATATGATGGGCACCAAAGGACAGCAACATAACCACAAGCAAATTAAATCATTCATAGCAATTCATCAACCACCGATAGGACAACGAAAATCTACTCCGACATCATAGGATGGCAACACATCATTGGATAATAATATGAAGCATAAAGCACCATGTTCAAGTAGAGGGTACAGCGGGTTGCGGAAGAGTGGACCGCTATAGATAGAGGGGCGAAGGTGATGGAGATGTTGGTGAAGATGGCAGAGGTGTTGGTGTAGATCGCTGTGATGATGATGGCCCCCGGTGGCACTCCGGTGCCACCGGAAGCGAGGGGTGGAGAGCCCCCCTCCTTCTTCTTCCTTGACCTCCTCCCTAGATGGGAGAAGGGTTTCCCCTCTGGTCCATGGCCTCCATGGCATGGGAGGGGTGAGAGCCCCTCCGAGATTGGATCTGTCTCTCTGTCTCTCTCTGTTTCTGCGTTCTCAGATTCTTCCCTTTCACCGTTTCTTATATTCACGGAGATCGGTAACTCCGATTGGGCTGAAATTTTAAGACGGTCTCTATCTGGATATTAGCTTTCTTGCGGCGAAAGAAGGGCATCAACCGCCTTACGGGTGGCCCATGAGGGTCAGGGGAGCGCCCAGGGGGGCAGGCGCGCCCCCCTACCTCGTGGCCACCTCTTGCACCATCTCGCGTGGATTTTTCTTCCCAAAAATCATATATATTCCAAAAAAATCTCCGTCAGTTTTTACCCCGTTTGGACTCCGTTTGATATGGATATTCTGCGAAACAAAAAACATGCAACAAACAGGAACTGGCACTGGGCACTGGATCAATATGTTAGTCCCAAAAATAGTATAAAAAGTTGCCAAAAGTATATGAAAGTTGTAGAATATTGGCATGGAACAATAAAAAATTACAGATACGACAGAGACGTTTCAGTGGACTTGCCTAAAGGCTCCGATACGTGACCCTTCCTAAAAAGATGATGAATTATAGTTGCAAAGTTGACTGAGAACATAGTTTGTTGGTTTCTAATAGAGTTTATGCTTTATACTACAATAGTGAGGAGAATTGTTACTTATTCATGAGAAGTCTATGATAAAAGTTCTACGATAAAATTCTTATGTTTAAATTTGTTACTGTTATAATAATCTATATGATGCTTCTATGTTTGTATTTTGTTTTTATCGACACCTCTCTCTCTAAGCATGTGGACATGTTTTTCGATTTTGGTTTTCGCTTGAGGACAAGTGAGGTCTAAGCTCGGGGGAGTGATAACCCACAAGTATAGGGGATCACAACAGATTTTGAGGGTAGAGTATTCAACCCAAATTTATTGATTCAACACAAGGGGAGCCAAAGAATATTCTCAAGTATTAGCAGCTGAGTTGTGAATTCAAGCACACCTGAAAGACTTAATATCTGCACCAAAGTATTTAGTAGCAAAGTAGTATGGAAGTAATGGTAAAGGTGGCAAAAGTGACAGTAGTAATTTCGTAGGAATTATAACAGTGGCAACGGAAAAGTAACTTAGCAAAGATTAATATGTGAAAAGCTCGTAGGCAATGGATCAATGATGGATACTTATGTCGGATGGCATTCATCATGCAATGGTTGTAACATAGGTGACACAGAACTAGCTCCAGTTCATAAATATAATGTAGGCATGTATTCCGAATATAGTCATGCGCGCTTATGGAAAAGAACTTGCATGACATCATTTTTCCTACCCTCCCGTGGCAGCAGGGTCCTATTGGAAACTAAGGGATATTAAGGCCTCCTTTTAGAGTACCAAACCAAAGCATTAGCACTTAGTGAATACATGAACTCCTCTACGGTCATCACCGTGAGTGGTCCCAACTATTGTCACTCCAGGGTTGCCGGATCATAACACGTAGTAGGTAACTATAACTTGCAATATTGGATCAAGAACACAAATATATTCATGACAACATAAAGTGTTCAGATCTGAGTTCATGGCACTCGGGCCCTAGTGACAAGCATTAAGCATAGCAAAGTCATAGCAACATCAACCTTAGAACATAGTGGATACTAGGGATCAAACCCTAACAAAACTAACTTGATTACATGGTAAATCTCATCAAACCCATCAAGGTCCAGCAAGCCTATGATGGAATTACTCACGCACGGCGGTGAGCGTCATGAAATTGTTGATGGAGGATGGTTGATGATGACGATGGTGATGGATTCGCCTCTCCGAAGCCCCGAACGGATTCCAGATCTGCCCTCGCGAGGAAGAACAGGGCTTGGCGGCTGCTCCGTATCGTAAAACGCGATGAAACTTTCTCTCTTATTTTTTCTCCCTGAAAGTGAATATATGGAGTTAGAGTTGAGGTCGGTGGAGGTCCAGGGGGCCCACAAGTTTGCAGGGCGCGCCCCCACCCTTGTGGCTACGATGTGGGGCCCCTAGTGCTGATTCTTTCACCAATATTTTTATTAATTTCAAAAATAATCTCCGTTGATTTTCAGGTCATTCCGAGAACTTTTTATTCTGCACACAAGTAACACCATGGCAATTCTGCTGAAAACCGCGTCATCCTGGGTTAGTTCCATTCAAATCATGCAAGTTAGAGTCCAAAACAAGGGCAAAAGAGTTTGGAAAAGTAGATACGATTGAGACGTATCAACTCCCCCAAGTTTAAACCTTTGCTTGTCCTCTAGCAATTCAATTGATAAACAGAAAGTGATAAAGGAAAACTTTTACAAACTCTGTTTGATCTTCTTGTTGCAAATATGTAAAGCCAACATTCAAGTTTTTAGCAAAGATTATGAACTAACCATATTCACAATAACTTTTAGGTCTCACATTTAATCATATCAATGACATAATCAACTAGCAAGCAATAGTAATAAATCTCGGATGACAACACTTTCTTCAAAACAATCATGATATGATATAACAAGATGGTATCTCGCTAGCCCTTTCTGAGACCGCAAAACATAAATGCAGAGCACCTCTGAAGATCGAGGACTGAGTAGACATTGTAATTCATGGTAAAAGAGATCCAGTCACAGTCATACTCAATATAAATTAATAACACATACAAATGACAGTGGTGCTCTCTAACTAGTGCTTTTTATAAGAGGATGATGACTCAGTAATGAAAGTAAATAGATAGGCCCTTCGCAGAGGGAAGCAAGGATTTGCAGAGGTGCCAGAGCTCAAGTTTTGAAATAGAGATAAATAATATTTTCAGCGGTATACTTTCATTGTCAACGTAACAACCAAGAGATCTCGGTATCTTCCATGCTACATACATAATAGGCGGTTCCGAAATAGAATGGTAAAGTTTATACTCCCCCACCACCAACAAGCACACTCCACGGCTGGTCCAAAACAACGGGTACCGTCCAACTAACAACAATCCTAGGGGAGTTTTTTTGCAATTATTTTGATTTGATTTGCTTTGAGCATGGGACTGGGCATCCCGGTTACCAGTCATTTTTCTCGTGAATGATGAACGGAGTCCACTCATCGTGAGAATAACCCACCTAGCATGGAAGATATTGACAGCCCTAGTTGGTACATGAGCTATTCGAGCATACAAAACATATTATCATTTGAAGGTTTAGAGGTTGGCACTTGCAAATTTACTTGGAACGACAGGTAAATACCGTATATAGGAAGGTATGGTGGACTCATATGGAACAACTTTGGGGTTTATGGAAGTGGATGCACAAGCAATATTCCCGCTTAGTACAAGTTGTCACAACCTGATTTTTGGCCCTTTCTTTTTCATTTGATTTTCTGATATTTTTGCTTGTGTTTTCTTTCTCCGTGGCTTTGTGGTCTGGAAACTGAAGAAGATGACCTCTTCTTTGCTTCCAGAGTGTCTTGTCAACCCCAAATCCTTCCCTAGACCTTTCCATTTTCATCCTAGCCCAAATCCCAATTTTCTTTTTATTGGGAATATTCCTTTTCTATTAAAGGAATGACCCTAATTACCCTAGGTTGTGAAGCAAACTATATTTCCATCACTCCTAAAATTCCCAAATAATTCTCATAAATTGTTTGGGACATATCTTCCTCAAATGTGTCAAAATATTTCATTGGCCATGTTTCCCATCACCCTCAAATAATTCATTTCCTATTATGTCCTAAATGGCACATTGTGAAGCAAGTGCTATTTTCCTTTACCCAATTGACCTTAAAATTCTTGGACACCTTTTCATGTCCAAATAATTGCCTCATGACAAATTTCAACTTAATTTGCCAATTAAATATTCTTGAGCAATGTTTCGAAGTTCCTGTCCGAGGGAATTAGTTGTGAAGGAAGTACTAGCTAGGTTAATCCAATTGAGTTGAATTTTTTCATGATATTTCATATCATCAAATAAAAGGGCTCCACAAGATTTGAGCTCATTCAATGCATCAATGTGACCTAAGCATCAATTCTTTTGTTCTGTCCAAATTTCCAGTTAATGAAGCAAGTATATTTCATCTTGATCCATTATGTTTGAAAATTTTCCTAGGCCTTCTATTATCCATTTAACCTATCTCCACCAAATGTGGGCAATATTTTGTTTAGCCATTTTCCCTTAGGAATTTTCCTAAAATTCTGTCCAGAGAGGTGCTGTATGATGGAAGTACCATTTTGGTTTGGCCAAATGGCATGCAATTTTTACAGAACTCTCATATGCCCAAATCACTCTGCCTTGCCAAATTTCAGCTCAAGTGGCTTCTCCATTTGAGTGCACCATCATGATCTTGATTCTGGACTAAATATGCAGTTGTGAAGTAACTATGATTTATCTTGGTCCAATTATCCTCAAAATTTCCAGGACCGTAGTCCTTCCTATCCTAATCATCCCAGACAACTCCATTTGACCCAATCAGCTCCCTG
Source organism: Triticum dicoccoides (assembly GCF_002162155.2). Lineage (NCBI taxonomy): Eukaryota > Viridiplantae > Streptophyta > Magnoliopsida > Poales > Poaceae > Triticum > Triticum dicoccoides. The sequence goes on along the minus strand of NC_041388.1, from coordinate 421,697,874 downwards.
TTGATCAGCAGTACTCAGCCAAAACTGATACAGCAAACTTCAGGCGATCACTCACATCTCTCCATAGCACTTCTGCGTGATCCATCACCTCCCTCGGCCTCTAGTATGTAAGGACTAAACACTAGACAACGTTGCCCTGCCTCTTGCGTCCCCTCCTTGCCGGTCACAGTGGTGACCGCGTCGTTTGCACGCGTTTTGGCAGCAATGGACGCGAGTTGAGCATCGTTTGCTTCGGGTCCCTCCTCTCGTCATCTTCGCACGCATGAGCGTGTCTAACAGCTAGCACGCGTCGTCGCCATCCCCCTGGACCTCTCTTCCCCTCCCGAAGCCTCCTCGCTAGCGCTCGTCGCCGTTCGCCCACGGATGCACAGTACCAATAAGGCATTAATGGCATCATGGCTTCTTCCTCCCTTGTCCCCGAGCTCTACCTCGTCTCTGTGATGCTTCGCTGCTCGTCGCCTTCTCCCTCGTCGCCTTCCCGAGCCCTCCCCGTGCCTTTGCTCACGCCAATGCAACGGCACACGCATCACCGCGGTCGTGCTCATCGAACCGCCTCGCCCCGTCTATTTAAGGCCTTCCCTCGAACACTCTGAGCTCACCAGCAGCCTCCCCGCACTCCTCTAGGCCCTCCCCACCTCTAGCCCGAGCTCGAGGAGCTCTCTGGTTCCTTCCATGGCCGCCGTGCCAGCATTGGCCTCGGCCTAAATTGACTCAAGCCGAGCCCTCCCCTTCCCTCCTTCCACCTCTGGTTGCCTACCCAGACCCCGGCGAACCTCCCCAACACCTTGGTTCAGCGCCGGAGCACTCATGGCCGCGTGTCCCAAGATTGGCCACCACGGTTGCTTTCCGCCTCCGTGGTGCGCCACCATTCCGCCCCTCCTCGGGGTTCGTTCTGCACCAGGATGGATGCGCGGTGCTTTCGTAGTCGCGTAGGTAGTCCGGGCGCCACGAACGGTGGCCGGAGCCGCCCGAACGGCTGCCGGCTGTTGGATCAGAGGCCGGAAGACACACGCATACACGGTGGAGGAAAAACGATGAGACACACACGAGAGATTTATTTGGTGCCGTTCAACTTTCTCCTCGGCTTTTCTTCCTTTATATCTCATTATTCGGTTACAGAAGGGAAAACGTGGCCGGTAAGGATCCTACCAAAGCGCCACGATCCGGTTAGCTCGTGCCATCCCATGAGCTCCTGAACGTGTCTACCACGCGATGCTAAGACTGAAGGAAACAGCCCGATGCAAACGGATGCATCTCAGGCCCATGCAAATGCATGCACGGCTCGCACAAGTTACGGCTCGTGGCTAACAAACTAGCTAACAAAAACAAATGCTAATTAGACGTGACAGAACGTGTACGTGCTAGCCTATACTCAACTAATGCAAGCTAAAACTTACAAACAAACACGCACTATTCCCTACGTGCTCGCTAATGCAACATGATTATCTGACAATCACTCCCTAATCTTGTTGCTGCTTGATGCTCCTGACCTGTCGCCATGGTGGGTGACACCCCCGTTCACTGATGGCATCTCCATCTCGAGCTGCTGCTGCTGGAGTCTGAAAGCTTCTCGGCTCCGTTTTTCTTGATGACACATGAGCAGTACCAACAACTGTCTTGAGTAGCACCATGTACAGTCGGTTAGGTGATCTCCTAATCTTCATCTGCACCTTTCCAGACCTGCCTCTAATCCACAGGAATGTACCATCTAGCACTACACGATTGCCATCCTCTGCCAGCTTACCAAGACTAATTATGTTACTAGGTAAACTTGGTACAAAATATACCTCCGTCAGATGCAGCTGCTCACCACTCTTGCATTCAACCATGACTGAACCTTTCCCTTTAATCAGAGCAGTAGACCCATCTCCCAGCTTCACATGGCCACGGATGCTTTCATCCATCTCCTTGAATTTGCACCGTGAACCAGTCATGTGGTTACTAGCACCACTATCAAGCCACCATGCATCAGCTGATCCATCCTTACTCAACAAAGGCTTAACGTTCTCCTCATTCAGAAACAGGAGGTCATTGCCTTTCTTCAGAAGTTCACTTGCTTCATCCGTGATCTGCATCATTTCAGTATGAGACTTCTTACCATTGAGCTCCACTCCCGGCTTCTTCATGCCGAGTGTAGTCATGGCCGGTGTCGCGCTCGCCGGTGCCAGTACCGGTAACGTCACCTCAGCTGTCATGGGCACCCTGTCAGCTTGCGGCGTTGCTGCCGCGGTTCCTGCACTCCCTATGGCCGGCTCCGCCTTGACTTGAACGGGCGCTGCAGCAGTATGCATCACCAGACCCCGGAGCCGCGCGTTCTCATCACAGATCACGAACTGCACCTCCAGGAACTTTGCCTTCTCCTCACTAGCATGCACCAACGCCTCAGCCTGTGTCCGGTACACGTCGGACATGGCATGCAGTTTTGCATTGGCCGCGGCCAGCTCCCCACGTAGCCGCTCAGCCTCGGCCGTGGCAGCCCCCAACTTGGCCTCCACAGCTAAGGGGCAAAGCACCTCCTTCACCTTGAAACTTTCTGGCTCGACGGCGTCTGCGACATGATCCTCCTCTACCGGTGCAAGCTCACATGCGACGGCCATCAGCAGCCCCGGATCGTCGTCAACGTCGGCGGCAACTAGGAGCACCTTCTCTTTCTTCCAGGCCTCACACTCGGACTTGAAGTGTCCTTTCTCCCCGCACCCAAAACAGGTAATCTTGGACTTGTCAAACTTGCCACGAACCTTTTTCTTGTCGTCGTCCCGGCCGCGGCCACCACCGCGCCCATCACTGTCCTTGCTGCCGCTGCTGAACCCTTCTCCCTTCTTCTTTTCTTTTTGGATTAGAGCCTCCAGCTCTGCGCGCGAGACCAGCATCAGCTTCTCGCCGTCGTCGCCACGGTCTTGGCGCCGTCCGGACTCGTTCTCCTCGAACGCCCGCAGCCGCCCAATGGCCTCGGTGACCGACATCTTCTTGACGTCGCCCCATTGCTCGATTGTCCCGATTATCGGCAGAAAGCGATCCGGGACCGCCGCGAACAGCCGCTTGACAACGGCGTGCTCCTGCAAGTTCTCGCCAAGCGCTCGAATTTCTCCGACGAGCGTGGTGAGTTGGCGCCCGAACGCACCAACGTCTTCACCACCTTCCATGGTCAGGCGCTCAAAACGCCTTGTGAGGTGGCTGATGCGTGCCTGCACAACGCGCTCATCACCGATACGCATGGTGCGGATGGCCTCCCAAGCCTCCTTCGCTGACTCATATTCCACGATCGACATCATCACGTCGTCGGGAACCGACTGCGAGATAGCAGCCATGGCTCCCTGGTCCTTGACCTCATCGACGTCTTCTCCGGTGATCGCCGACCACACACCCATTGGCTTGAGGATGATCTTCATCTTCGCCGCCCACAATTGATAATTACCTTCTGTCAGCTGTGGGTATTGGATCGGCACTCCGACGCTCCTCGCCGGCGTGGCCATGACGATCATCCCATCGCCAGAGCCGCTGGCACCGAGCCTTTTGCTCGGCGGCGTGTACTTTCCGCCGCCACCAGCATCGCTCTTCGTCGGTGACTGGTCTCCCATCGCTGCACACCGTCGCCGATTCGCCTCCGGCCACAACCAGGCTCTGTATACCAATTGTTGGATCAGAGGCCGGAAGACACACGCATACACGGTGGAGGAAAAACGATGAGACACACACGAGAGATTTATTTGGTGCCGTTCAACTTTCTCCTCGGCTTTTCTTCCTTTATATCTCATTATTCGGTTACAGAAGGGAAAACGTGGCCGGTAAGGATCCTACCAAAGCGCCACGATCCGGTTAGCTCGTGCCATCCCATGAGCTCCTGAACGTGTCTACCACGCGATGCTAAGACTGAAGGAAACAGCCCGATGCAAACGGATGCATCTCAGGCCCATGCAAATGCATGCACGGCTCGCACAAGTTACGGCTCGTGGCTAACAAACTAGCTAACAAAAACAAATGCTAATTAGACGTGACAGAACGTGTACGTGCTAGCCTATACTCAACTAATGCAAGCTAAAACTTACAAACAAACATGCACTATTCCCTACGTGCTCGCTAATGCAACATGATTATCTGACACCGGCGCCGGCCCTGGCCTCTCTCCCGCGCGGGCGAGCGCGCGAGGGAGACGAAGACGTCGGCGTTGACTCTTCTCCCCTGGCCAGGCGGGCCCTGCGTCGCCCTGGACCCCACTCGTCAGCCACTCAATGCCTGGCCCCGCTTTGCCATGTCATTTAAGTGGAAGCAGAAACTCCAGATTGCGTTTTCGTTTTACTGAAAGCGTATTCTGGGCCTCTTCGGCTCTGAGTACGTTTCCTCTAGCCCGAAAGCGTCTTTTCTCTCTGTTTCAGCGCAGAATACGTTTTCTTAGTCCAAAAGCGTATTTCTAATTTTGCTCCTCTGTCTTATCCACTCAGGGACCTGGCTGTGAATAGTATTTTTACAGAAAAGTCCCTGATCTTCTACACCTCATAACTCCGCAACCGTAACTTCGAATGAGGTGAATCCAAAGCCCACTTCTTCATTTCATCGAGCCCGTTCTGATGGAACCATTTTCACTATGTTTCAAAATTCTGATAATTACCATTTTTCCCTTGCCCCAATCAGCCCCCTCTAAGAGAGTACCCTTTCCGGCGATTCCTTCTGCGGTCATTCCACACTTCTTCCCCAGAGCCTTCTTCATCCCCAGGCAAGCCACAACCAACCTTTGCATGATAGCCATGCAAAAGCATTGGTTTCCAACTTGAATCTTTAATAACAGTTTGTTTGTTTTGCTACTGCTGTCGGTATTTCGGTTATGCTTATGGACCAGTGTTGACCGTCTTGCTATGTTTTCTTGCACTCTGTTGTTATGTTCTTCATGCTAGTATTACATTAATTTTGGCAATGTTTGGTAGTAGTACATGTTGGTGGTGGTCCTCGGTGCATGACTATCGTCTGTTCCGAGTACCGCCGTTATGCATGTTTCTTTGCATCCAGTTGATTAAATACTTGCATGGTAGTTTTATCGTTATGTTATTGCATGGTAGTTTATTGTTATGTTATTGCATGGTATTTATTGTTGATGCTAGTGGTCATGTTATGCTATGAGTAGTGTTCTAGTTGTGTTATTCATGCTCGTCAGTATGTCATGCTCATCTGGATAAATGATTAAATGTTGTTGTTATGCTCGTTGATTATGTTGCACCTCCATGCTTATGTTTGATATCATGTTCATGCATTGTAGTTGCATCATGTTATTTTTATCATGGCTCAGCATATTGCATTCAAGTTTAAGCGGATTAAATTGAACTTGAACAACTGTTGGCTGAGTCATGGTGCCACCATATTGATCTGACCAGTGCAACCATGCTTACCCTATGGGGGGTCCTAACTGGGTCTATTGTCATGCCTCTCACTGGTGCCTCCCGTGAGGGAAGGTTATGCGCGGGCGCTACCCTCATCAGGTAGGACGGCATAAGCCTTGTGTGCCCGTTGTTGTGTATGGATCCTTGTCCCCATTTGGGACCGTTTTGCCACGACGGTGGCCGTTGGTGCCTTTGGTAGGCACGGGGCCACCCAGGACTTAGCCCAAAGGGAAGTTGGTCGGAGTGGCCGGGAGGGTGTCATGGCAGTAGGATGGTTTTGTCGGAACGCTTTGGTCCACCCGAATGGGAGTGCGAGGCCAGGGTTCCATGGTGTGGGTACAGTGTGCTGACCTCTGCAGAGTGTGTGTGTTTAATCTATCGATAGTTGCGCCCGCGGATATGGGCCCAATTCGTAGTTGGTCACACTATGGGTCAACAGTAATAATAATTTGCTTAATAACAACCCTGATTCAATGATGAAATAATTTGGTTGATATTTATGTGATTGTGAGAGGATCACTGTAGTATCGTGAATGCTAACTTGTTGGATATTTGTGGTGTTATGCGAGAATCAAGGGCAAAGGTCAAGCTCCTTGTGGTCATGAACGATTACTACGGTATTGTTAATACCAAGCTTGATTGGATCCTGAGATGATCGTGTGATGTCCGTGATGGTAAGTTTGTGCATGTGATGGTTACGAGGTAACCCGAGCAGAGTAAGTTGGTGCATGATAGTTTCATCATGTTGCATGCTAGTGTTACCATGTTCATATGTTTATGTCATGCTCGTATTGTTCTAGCTGTATCATCTTGTTCATACTATGATTGATCTGATGGTATCATGTTAAACCTGGTTAACCTGTAATTGCCATGCTGTTGTCTATCTTGATTGCTTTGGTTGCTGTGAGCTTGCAAGTACATTCAATGTACTGACCTGGCGTGTCATGCTAGTTTACAGGTCATGCCGGATATGATTGCTTGTTTGTTGTGGATCACTTTTTTGCGCGCTAGGATAAGCGTTCCAGCTAGAGTCCCTGCGGAGTGGAGTTCATCAGCGTCGTCGTTGTTCCGGTGCCAGTAGTCATTCCGCTGCTTCGAGTTGTTCTGCTGCTTGCATGGAGCAACTGTGGCAGTGTAACATCCCAAATTTTCAACTTGGAATGTTATACACTAGATCATCATTGCATATCATATTTATTGCATTTTGGTTGATCCTAGAAATTTCACGCAACTCAAGGACCCTCGGAGAGAGTTGGGGATTTCATTATCTTCATATTTGAGTTGTCTCAAATTTTGAAAATAGGATCATTTGATTTTATTCATTTTATCTTCAATTGTTTCTATTATAAAAATTATGAGAGAGGGAATAAAATGACTTTCCCAAAATAAAGAAATATTGGGGATTTAATAAAAAAATCAAATAAGATTTTATTTGGTTTTATTTGCTATTTTATTTGAATTTAGGAAAAATGCGCGTTTTTCAAAATTGCATTTAGGCCCCAAATAAATGTTCATCCTGTGCGGCTTGATTTTAGAAGCCGAGGAAAATTTATTTCGGGATTTTTGGAGTCCGTTTAGTATTCCTTTTCTTTTTTTTCCAAGTGTAATTTTTTTTAAAAAGTCCGAACCGACCTTGGGCCGTAACCGGCCAGGACTCCGCCTGGTCGGGCCTTCTTATAAGCGCCCCGAGGCCCCGGCCAAGCCCAGACGTGCCCCCGCCCGAAACCCTAACCCTAGCCGCCCGCCGCCGCCGCCCCGCCACCGCCGGACCGCCGCCGCCGTTCGCTGGAGTCGTCGGAGGTAGACCTCGCACTGCCGGTTTTTTTAGAAAACCGATCGGTTTTCCGTCAGTTTTGTTGTTTTTTTAGTTTCGGTTTTTTTAAATAGATCAGTTTTTCCGGTTTATTTAATTAGCAAGCGTTCGTCTGTTCGTTCGTTTTAACGAACGTTCATCGTTTTTCTTTTTCTCGGATTAAATCCGCGATTTTTCAGATCGCGATTTCTGATCCGATTTTTGTTTTAGTCTAACTTTTCGCTCGTTTATCGGAATCAGGCGATTCAAGCGCCTGGAGTTTCATCTCGAAACCCTCTTTCCGTTTAACCAACTCAAACAAGTTTTTGCCACTGTAAACATTGCCTTAGATTCAGAATAGTAAATGAAGCATGTTTCTTTTGCCGTTTGTCTTTCGTTGCTTCGTTCGATTTGATTCTTTTTGCCAACCGGAGTTCTTAAGTTGAAATTTCTGGTTAGATCTCTTATTTGAGTTTTACCTGTGCATTAGTTGAGTACTTATTGAATGCTTGTTTGTTTGCGATAGAGTACCCGGAGTGCGCCGCTTGCTACTTCGAATCGCTAGGTTTCCCGGATCAGCAGCAAGGCAAGTAACACTTTGATCATGCTTTCCCTCTACCCGGTTTTATTGCATTAGATCAATCCTCACACATTGCATGATTAGGATCTAATTAAATTGTGGGTTTGGGAAGTAGCTGAGGTAGTACCTATTACCTATCATTATCAAACCTCTGGGAGTTACTTCTACGTTTGCTTATTATGCCATGCTATGCTAGTAGACGTGGATTGGGTGAGTGTATCCATGACAGATGTGAGATTGTTAATTAATGATTTATTTAAGGTGGAAACTTAAACACACATCTCGGTGGATTGAGGCACCTGGGTATTCCAGCGATTGCATGTTTTTCTTTTGGACCGCCACCCAGGCTCAAAGGGATCATGAGATTATTCATGCTAGAAACTTCCGTGTGCAACCACAAGCTATTATGGGCTCTAGCATAGTTGATTAAGTTGTGCGAACTCTTACAGTGGTAGACTAGCAGATGTAGGGGAATGTAGGTGTAACGGTCTACCCGATCGTAAGGTGCTAGCGCTTCCGAAAAACTATGTCTCGGTCATTCGTCTTCTCAAACACCATGTAGTGCGAGAAACCAAACGGAGGCGATCGAGTCTTGTGGGGAAAAGTGCGCAAACCTTTGCAGAGTGTATAAACTAATCATGATTAGCCTTGTCCCTGGTTATGGTCATCTTGAGTATCTAGTACCTGGATTATCATGTGAATCTCAACATGTTACTCTAAAATTTAATTTTGGTGGGTTTTGTTTAATGATGATGCTTATGTTGGGGAACATAGCAGAAAATTCAAAATTTTCTACGCATCACCAAGATCAATCTATGGAGTAATCTAGCAACGAGGGGAAGGAGAGTGCATCTACATACCCTTGTAGATCGCTAAGCGGAAGCGTTCAAGTGAACGGGGTTGATGGAGTCGTACTCGTCGTGATCCAAATCACCGATGATCCTAGTGTCGAACGGACGGCACCTCCGTGTTCAACACACGTACAGCCCGGTGACGTCTCCTACGCCTTGATCCAGCAAGGGAAGGAGAGGTTGGGGAAGACTCCATCCAGCAGCAGCACGATGGCGTGGTGGTGGTGGAGGAGTGTGGTACTCCAGCAGGGCTTCGCCAAGCACCGCAAGAGACGAGGAGGGAGAGGGGTAGAGCTGCACCAAGAAGGAGATTGAATCGTGTCTATGGCAGCCCAAAACCTCAAGTATATATAGGGGGAGGGGAGGGGCTGCGCCCCCACCTAGGTTTCCACCCCTAGGGGTGGCGGCCAGCCCTAGATCCCATCTAGGGGGGGCGGCCAAGGGGGGAGAGAGGGGGGCGCACCACTAGGTGGGCCTTAGGTCCATCGGAGCCTAGGGTTTGCCCCCTTCCACTCTCCCTTGCGCCTTGGGCCTTGGTGGGGGGGGGGGGGCGCACCAGCCCACCTAGGGCTGGTCCCCTCCCACACTTGGCCCATGCAGCCCTCCGGGGCTGGTGGCCCCACTTGGTGGACCCCCGGGACCCTCCCGGTGGTCCCGGTACGTTACCGATAGCACCCGAAACTTTTCCGGTGACCAAAACAGGACTTCCCATATATAAATCTTTACCTCCGGACCATTCCGGAACTCCTCGTGACGTCCGGGATGTCATCCGGGACTCCGAACCACATTCAGTAACCACGTGTATCTATTCCCTATAACCCTAGCGTCATCGAACCTTAAGTGTGTAGACCCTATGGGTTCGGGAACCATGCAGACATGACCGAGACGTTCTCCGGTCAATAACCAACAGCAGGATCTGGATACCCATGTTGGCTCCCACATGCTCCACGATGATCTCATCGGATGAACCATGATGTCAAGGACTTAATCAATCTCGTATACAATTCCCTTTGTCTAGCGGTACGATACTTGCCCGAGATTTGATCGTCGGTATACCGATACCTTGTTCAATCTCGTTACCGGCAAGTCTCTTTACTCGTTCCGTAACACATCATCCCGTGATCAACTCCTTGATCACATTGTGCACATTATGATGATGTCCTACCGAGTGGGCCCAGAGATACCTCTCCGTTTACACGGAGTGACAAGTCCCAGTCTCGATTCGTGCCAACCCAACAGACACTTTCGGAGATACCTGTAGTGTACCTTTATAGCCACCCAGTTACGTTGTGACATTTGGCACACCCAAAGCACTCCTACGGTATCCGGGAGTTGCACAATCTCATGGTCTAAGGAAATGATACTTGACATTAGAAAAGCTTTAGCATACGAACTACATGATCTTGTGCTAGGCTTAGGATTGGGTCTTGTCCATCACATCATTCTCCTAATGATGTGATCCCGTTATCAACGACATCCAATGTCCATGGTCAGGAAACCGTAACCATCTATTGATCAATGAGCTAGTCAACTAGAGGCTTACTAGGGACATGGTGTTGTCTATGTATCCACACATGTATCTGAGTTTCCTATCAATACAATTCTAGCATGGATAATAAACGATTATCATGAACAAGGAAATATAATAATAACCAATTTATTATTACCTCTAGGGCATATTTCCAACAGTCTCCCACTTGCACTAGAGTCAATAATCCAGTTCACATCGCTATGTGATTAACACTCAATGTCACATTCCCATGTGACTAACACCCAAAGAGTTCTGGGTTTGATCATGTTATGCTTGTGTGAGAGGTTTCAGTCAACGGGTCTGCAACATTCAGATCCGTATGTACTTCGCAAATTTCTATGTCATCTTGTAGATGCAACTACTACGCTACATTTGGAGCCATTTCAAATAACTGTTCTACTTGGAGCTATTCTAAATTGTTGCTCCATTATACCTATCCGGTATCTCTACTCAGAGCTATCCGGATAGGTGTTAAGCTTGCATCGACGTAACTCTTTACATAGAACTCTTTATCACCTCCATAACCGAGAAACATATCCTTATTCCTCTAAAGATAATTTAGACCGCTATCTGGTGATCTACTCCTAGATTACCTTTGTACCCTCTTGCCAGATATGTGGCAAGGCACACGTCAGGTGCGGTACTCAACACGGCATACCGTATAGAGCCTATGACAAAAGCATAGGGGACGACCTTCGTCCTTCCTCTTTCTTCTACCATGGTCGAGCTTTAAGTCTTAACTTCATACCTTACAACTCAGGCAATAACTCCTTCTTTGACTGATCCATCTTGAACACCTTCAAGATCATGTCAAGGTATGTGCTCATTTGAAAGTACCATTAAGCGTTTTGATCTATCCTTATAGATCTTGATGCTCAATGTTCAAGTAGCTTAATCCAGGTTTTCTATTGAAAAACACTTTCCAAATAACCCTATATGCTTTCCAGAAATTCTACGTCATTTCTGATCAACAATATGTCAACAACATATATTCATCAGAAATTCTATAGTGCTCCCACTCACTTCTTTGGAAATACAAGTTTCTCATAAACTTTGTATACACCCAAAATCTTTGATCATCTCATCAAAGCATACATTCCAACTCCGAGATGCTTACTCCAGTCCTTAGAAGGATTGCTGGAGCTTTGCGTACTTGTTAGCATCTTTCAGGATTGACAAAACCTTCCGGTTGTATCACATACAACCTTTCCTCAAGAAAATCGTCGAGGAAACAATGTTTTGACATCCTATCTGCAAGATTTCATAAATAATGCAGTAATCGCTAATATAATTCCAACAGACTCTTAGCATCGCTACGAGTGAGAAAGTCTCATCGTAGTCAACTCCTTGAACTTGACGGAAAACATCTTAACGACAAGTCGAGCTTTCTTAATGGTGATACTTACCATAATTGTCCGTCTTCCTTTTAAAATCCATATGTACCTAACAGCCTTACGACCATCAAGTAGTTCTTCCAAAGTCTACACTTTGTTTTCATATATGGATCCTCTCTCGGATTATATGGCCTCGAGCCATTTTGGAATCCAGGCCCACATCGCTTCTCCATAGCTCGTAGGTTCATTGTTGTCTATGTGACGCCCGGGTAATTAAGCTACAGTAATCCCCTCCTAATTTCACCATGTCATCGCAGTTAATTTTCCAAACCACACTTTGATCCAAACCCGATTCAAATTCAAAGTTAAATTAAAGTCAAATTATTATTTCTTCAACCGGTAAAACAAAAATGTTCGGTCGGTTGCAAATATTCACTAGGTAATTAACATGAAGGATCTAACATTAAATGGATTTTAAATATCCCCTCGAAATAATTAAAGTGTTCATGCAACACCTTTTATGCCTTTTAAAATGTGAAATTATTTTCAAACAATTCCAAATAACCCCCAAACCTTTTGGACAATACCCAAAATATCAGTAGGTAATTGCGTGAGGAGTTTCAACTTTAACTAAAATCGTTTAGTACCTACACTAAGTACATAACAGTAGCTAAATAAATACAAAAAGAAAATACAAAACAGTAAACAAAACTAACAAAAAAAAGGGGAAAAGCAGACCCCCCCCCACTGGGCCAGCCGACCCAGCTATTAGCCAGGCCAGGCCCAACTGGCCGCCCCCTCACTCCCTTATCCCCCCACACCCGAAACCCTAACCCACGACCGCTCCCACTCCCCTTCCCACGTCGCTCTCTCCTACTTCCCCCGATCCAGATCTGGATCGGGATGGGGAATGAACTGCGCCGCCGCTGATTCCCAATGCCGGAAGCCACCCCGCCGGACCGCAACCTCGCCGGCCTGCCTCCTCCTCCTCGACGGTCT
>NC_041388.1:421677242-421684498 GCF_002162155.2 Triticum dicoccoides | reverse complement strand
CGGGCCACTGCCGAGCCGGCGGCCACTTCCAGCGCCCGCGCCCAGTCGGGCTCCATCCGGATCGGGCGCCCGCGCGCCCATGCACCCGTTAGGCCTAGGGGCCTATGACAAGGGGCCCCACCCTGGAACGTTTTATTTAAAAAGAAAAGGAAATAAAATAAAATAATAATTAACTTAATTAATTATGTTTAATTAACCTAATTAATCTGTAATTAAACTAATTAACCTAGTTAATTAGTTGTCAGTTTATGACATGTGGGTCCCCTCTACAGTTTGACCAGTCAAACTGTTGACTGGGTTGACCCAGTCCATGGCAGGTGGGTCCCGTTTGACCCTGTTGACCAGTCAACAGTTAACTGGTCAAATGCTGACTGGACCCCCTTGACCCCACCTGCCAGCCACACATACACTCTCTTGGGTACAACTCTGGGTACCCGTAGCATTTTATTCTTTTAATTTCGAATTAAATTAAATCCAGAAATTAGAAAATCATTTAAACCTTTGAAAATTAATATAAAATAATCTTTAACTCGGATGAAAATACTTTGTACATGAAAGTTGCTCAGAACGACGAGACGAACCCGGATACGCGGCCCGTTCGTCCTCCATACACTCCTAACATATCAAACTCGCAACTTTCCCCCTCCGGCTCCCCTGCCCGAAAACGCGGAACCCCGGGGATACTTTCCCGAATGCTTCCCCCCTTCGCCGGTATCCCCTCATACCACGTTAGGGCACCCCTAGCACCGATACTTGTCATGTCATGCATCGCTATGCATCTGTTCGCTTAAATATTTATTGTTTCTTCCCCCTCTTCTCTCGCTAGACACCGAGACCGACGCCGCTGCTACCCAGTACGACTACGGAGTTGACGACACCTCTCTCTTGCCAGAGCAACCAGGCAAGCCCCCCCCTTTGATCACCAGATATCGCCTATTCCTTCTCTATACTGCTTGCATTAGAGTAGTGTAGCATGTTACTGCTTTCCATTAATCCTATTCTGATGCATAGCCTGTCCTTGCTACTACTGTTGTTACCTTTACCTGGTATCCTACTGCTTAGTATAGGATGCTAGTGTTCCATCAGTGGCCCTACACTCTTGTCCGTCTGCTATGCTATACTACTGGGCTGTGATCACTTCGGGAGGTGATCACGGGCATATGGTATATACTTATACTGTTACATTACTTATGATACTGTTCGGAGATGGGGGCTGAAGGGGCAGGTGGCTCCATCCAGGTAGTGGTGGGCCTGGGTTCCCGACGGCCCCCGACTGTTACTTTGTGGCGGAGCGACAGGGCAGGTTGAGACCACCTAGGAGAGAGGTGGGCCTGGCCCTGGTTGGCGTTCGCAGATACTTAACATGATTAACGAGATCTTGGTATTTGATCTGAGTCTGGCTACTGGCCTATACGCACTAACCATCTACCCGGGGACAGTTATGGGCACTCGACGTCGTGGTATCAGCCGAAGCCTTCGTGATGTCAGCGACTGAGCGGCGCGCGCCGGGTTGGACCGCGTAACGCAACTTCCTTTGTAATGGAGGTTGCTAGGTCTGCACTCTAGCCGCGTACGTAACGTGCCGGTGTGCAATGGGTGATGGGCCCAGACCCCTGCGCCATAGGATTTAGACCGGCGTGCTGACCTCTCTGTTGTCCCTAGGTAGGGCTGCGACGTGTTGATCTTCCGAGGCCGGGCATGACCCAGGAAAGTGTGTCCGGCCAAATGGGATCGAGCGTGTTGGGTTATGTGGTGCACCCGTGCAGGGAAGTTAATCTATTCGAATAGCCGTGATCTTCGGTAACAGGATGACTTGGAGTTGTACCTTGACCTTATGACAACTAGAACCGGATACTTAATAAAACACACCCTTCCAAGTGCCAGATACAACCGGTGATCGCTCTCTCACAGGGCGACGAGGGGAGGATCATCGGTTAGGATTATGCTATGCGATGCTACTTGGTGAACTTACCATCTACTCTCTTCTCCTGCTGCAAGATGGAGGTTACCAGAAGCGTAGTCTACGAAAGGACTAGCTATCCACCTCTTATTCCGGCATTCTGCAGTTCAGTCTACCGATATGGCCTTTACACATATACCCATGCATATGTAGTGTAGCTCATTGCTTGCGAGTACTTTGGATGAGTACTCACGGTTGCTTTCTCCCTCTCCCCCCCCCTTTCCCTTCTACCTGGTTGTCGCAACCAGATGTTGGAGCCCAGGAGCCAGACGCCACCGTCGACGATGACTCCTACTACACCGGAGGTGCCTACTACTACGTGCTGCCCGCTGACGATGACCAGGAGTAGTTAGGAGGATCCCAGGCAGGAGGCCTGCGCCTCTTTCGATCTGTATCCCAGTTTGTGCTAGCCTTCTTAAGGCAGACTTGTTTACCTTATGTCTGTACTCAGATATTGTTGCTTCCGCTGACTCGTCTATGATCGAGCTCTTGTATTCGAGCCCTCGAGGCCCCTGGCTTGTAATATGATGCTTGTATGACTTATTTTATTTGTAGAGTTGTGTTGTGATATCTTCCCGTGAGTCCCTGATCTTGATCGTACACGTTTGCGTGTATGATTAGTGTACGATTGAATCGGGGGCGTCACAAGTTGGTATCAGAGCCGACTGCCTGTAGGAATCCCCTTCCACACTCCTTGGCCGAAGTCGAGTCTAGACATTACAAATTTTTTTACTAACATGGTTGTGTGCCTTACGGGCACACGTCGCCATCTGAGTGGTATTAGGATCTTTTACTCCTCGATCCTTACTCTGGGACTCCGATCTCTCTTCTATTCGGGATAAATGATTTTGATAACTCTAACTCTAGGTTCTCGTAATTACTTCCTCTCGGAGAGCCCAGATGATCGACTACTTCACCAGAAGATTTTGAAGATACTCTTCGATGCTTTCACGAGACCCTTGTGCCCTCTGTCTTTTCAATTCCCTGCTACCGAGATATCCATATGGATAACGATCTACACTTGTCGTTCATACAATCACTCCCTGTTGCTCTTGTTACTACAAATTTCATCGAATTGTTCTCCGACTTTTAAGAATCCCTTGTGCCACTGCCTTGTAGTTCCTTGCCGTAGAAATATCCCTACGGATAATTCCTCGCACTTATCGAGTATCCACTCATTCCCAGTTGTTCTTGTGTTCCACAAAAGACTTCGAAATAATATTTGATCTGTCGAAAATCCTCAACAGCCTGATGTTCTTGGAATTCTTGCATACTTGCATTCCGGTTAATTCCATTGGTCTAGCAATTTACTTCAAAAACCTTTGTGATTGTCATTCTGATCCTTTGATTCAACATGGGTGTGAATGCACACAATCATTAGTTGTTCCCTGTAATTAATCCTTCCAATCCAGACGTCATTCCGGACCTGAGCTGGATCTCGACCACTCAAATTGCCATTGATTGTACCCCTAAGGCTATTCAACTTACCCATCCCTAATCAGAGCATTGCTTATGTTCCCTTGTCTTGGAATTCGTAATTCCTTTGCATTTGAGCTTTGAGTTAGTCAGTTGTTTCTATAATTTGATCTCCTTGCATTCTTTCTTCTTCTGGTTGAGTACCGATACTCACATCAGATCCCTTTTGGACCACCAGATCCTTTGTTGGGTTTTGTCCGACACCATCCTTCATATTCAGTAAACATTATGAGCCTTTCATCTACATAATGCCTTTGGTAAATTGTATCCTCTACTTTGTGAACCATGCTCTACTTTCGAGCTTGTATTATTTACTCCGAAATTTGTGGTATATGTTCCTAAGATGCCCTGATGGGTTGAACTTACGCCTTTCCTAATCTGTGTGAACCCGAAAGATTTCATGGGTCATACTTATCTGGTATTGCACCAGGTAAAAAAATACCAACAACTAATGTCATTTTCAAAATTTGAGAGCAGTGAATGAAAGGTTATGCATTGAAGAAGTGGGAGTCGACCTTGAACCTTTGTGTTCATGCCCATGGATATGATGTAGATCCTATCATTAAAGCCTCTCTTTATTTAATTATTCCCTTGGTATAAGTTCATCTTATATCTAGGATCTGGCCTTTTACAATCATGGTTCCGACCATGTTCACATTTAAATACCATTTCTCGTGCAAGTTTAAGCACTTGTCTTCTGCAGAGCAATACGCTAGCCTGACCTCTACTTTGATCTGTCGTCGAGTATTACCCCCCTGGTATCTCGATATTATCATGAACTAGATAACTATGAGTTCTTCACCAAGTATTGCATTATCACTGATTCCACTTTTCACGGGCTCTAAGTCATTAAACGGACACCGATAACTGAACCGAGTCCGCAGTACGGTTCAACAACTTTTGATAATCTTCTTTACTTATGGGATTGTACCCGATCACATCATTCCTAGCCTGTTTGGCTGTATCCTTGTCGTGCCGATTTTAACTGTGCTACTTGGTCCTTAATCCCGAAGCACAACTTCTGATGATGAGCTAATCTTATGTCGATCTTCCTAGTCATATCATTTGTCCTTGAACAACAAGCTTGATTTCGAGTTGTGTCGTACCCATAATTCCAATAACTTTCCGCTTCATCATTCCGTTGACTTGATGTCATTGCCGATCGGTTACATCTTCTTGAAACCTCTCGACAAATGTGCCGTGATCCTCATTAACATTCTGAGGTCTTCCAAAATATTAATTGAATTCATGATGAGAAATAACATCCTTGCCCTCGATGATTGGTGCTATCATCGACCACTTTATTGCCTTCCCTCCAACACAAACTTGTTCGTGGTCTGTGTTATACCTTGAGTTCCTTACTACCCAGCATTTGTTCTTAATTACCTTGGAGTATTACCATATTTTATGTCAAGAATGTCGTGAGGATTACTCCACCTCTTAAGAATTCTTGATATAGTGATACTCCTCATCATCACCATTCCTTCTTGGTCCTCGCGTTGATTCCAACCGGGGTACTAACAAGTGAACGGTGCTGTTTGGATTCTGCCTTTCTAGCAACCCTATTACTTTGAAGTTAGTGGTCGGCCATTCATTCTTAGACTATTGATTATTGAATCACCATTCTGACATTGGTCGTGCAGCCCAACCCATATTTCGGGCGCACCTTTCTACCAATGTTTAATTGTGTATGTTTTCCTCAAACATGCTTCATTATATCATTTGATCTGACAAATGCTATCCCCTTGTTCACATAATTGTGGAGATCCATCTTTTGTTAATCTCAATGAGTCGTCCCGGAGTTCATCAGCTACCTCCTCATCCTGTCCTTGGTTTAATGATGAACTCTTGTTTCGGAACTCGCTTCCATAGTTCATTTCCCCGAGAATCTTACAATGTCATCTCGACAATTTGTGTCGCACCTTTCTGTTCTCAGGCATCCTGACACCAATCAGATCTGAATCTCGGTCGGATACGATGGTTGGAACGTATTTCCAAGAGTTATAACATTGGTCTTTATATGACCCGGTAAGGTGATGTCATGCCTAGCACACCTGGCCGAAGGCCTATTGTTATAGTTCTTCCTTTTAGCAAGATCATCCATTCTTCCATGAGGAAATTGTAAGGCTTATTCTACAAGTTGTTCCTGATGGATCCTTCGTGTAATCTTTGCTTGACGACCTTGTCAATGCTATCTCGAAGCATGTCTATGGTACTCCGCTTTTCAACAAGAACATTTGAAGCCCAATGCTAAATGTTTCCTGCTCAATTATCCCAAACACCGCTGTATGGGTAATTTCATGAAGTTTCTCTCCCCTACCTAAGGAGTTTTCTACATTATATCCTGTCATGGGTATCATGCACTGCTTGTCCTAGGGAAGGATATACCCCCTGAAATTGGTGTTTAAAACACATTTTCATTTCCATTGTTCTGTTTAATATGAAGATCACCTTTCCTTTCCATTGTTTTGTTTAACCTTTCTGGTGACCTATATGATCTAAGCAGTAATGTTCTTCTGCTTATATAAACACCTTGGTGTACAACCGTGTCAGTAAGACCCTGTTGCTTTTGTTGATATCATTCCGGTAGCCGCCGATGGACGAGAACTTTGCCTATTGGTCTGCCTCGTCCAACGAGCAGGATAATGGTTCTCTTCGTCCCTCGCCCTTGGTACCGATGTTGTTGCCGACATAACTGGCAGGCTATCCTCTGACATGCCTTACTTACATGATCGTGTAAGACGTCATCGCCTTCCTACTTTTAACCCACATGGTGGGCCCATAACCCACAGATCCACAGGATCGAAACCTGACTCTCCTGTACACCCCCTGTTCGCAAGGTTGTTCCTCGTGCGTGGCCTCGTATGTAATTCACGGGCCACCTTCCAAGTGATCTATTTTGGTAACACACGCAATACTTATTCTCATTGCTCTGGACCCCTTTCACACTTTGTTTCAGGCAACAAATGATTGCCTATCCGCTTGAAACTTCTTATTGCACCTTCTTACCTTGCTCTCGATATTTTCTTAAGTTCCAATTCGAGAGTTACTTTCGGCCACCTTCCCCGATGTTATCGACCAGGTAGTCAACCTTGCAGAGGTCCGATCTTCTGGAATAACCACCCATTTATCCTTTCGGAAGTACGATAGGGTTATCAAAGGAAGGATGCTGACTTCATCATGATGACCTGAAATAGAGAAATGAAGACATCAATGCGAGGGATCAACTCTTTCGAGAAGAGCAACCAAGACCGAGAAGATCCGTTAGATTTTTCGTAACCCAATCCCTTCCTCCTTGCTCCCCTCCTAAATCTCGGGACGAGATTTCTTGTAGTGGAGGAGAATTGTGACGCCCGGGTAATTAAGCTACAGTAATCCCCTCCTAATTTCGCCATGTCATCGATGTTAATTTGCCAAACCACACTTTGATCCAAACCTGATTCAAATTCAAAGTTAAATTAAAGTCAAATTATTATCTCTTCAACCGGTAAAAAAAATGTTCGGTCGGTTGCAAATATTCAGAAGGTAATTAACATGAAGGATCTAACATTAAATGGATTTTTAAATATCCCCTCGAAATAATTAAAGTGTTCATGCAACACCTTTTATGCCTTTTAAAATGTGAAATTATTTTCAAACAATTCCAAATAACCCCCAAACCTTTTGTACAATACCCCAAATATCAGTAGGTAATTGCGTGAGGAGTTTCAACTTTAACTAAAATCGTTTAGTACCTACACTAAGTACATAACAATAGCTAAATAAATAAAAGAGAAGAAAATACAAAACAGTAAAGAAAACTAACAAAAAAAGGCAAAAG
>NC_041388.1:421533852-421676685 GCF_002162155.2 Triticum dicoccoides | reverse complement strand
GCCGCGACCACGCCTCGCGCGCTCCGGCCCCGCAATCACCGCGGTCGGGCCACGCCCTGCCCACGCACGGCGCCGTCCGGCCGTACCCGTCGCCTCGCGGTCACCGCGCCACCGCCTCCCACACCTCGCGTCCATGACCACCTGCACGCGCTCGCTCATGCGCCGCCCCGCGCCACCCCCGCTCCGTCGTGGCCTCCCTCCGCCATGCGCTGCCCGACTCCCTGTGCCGCGCCCCCGGCCTCCTTCCCCGCGTCGCACCTGGACCGCGCGCCTCGCCCAGCTGCTCCCGCTCCGTCCCGCCCCTGGTCGCCTGCAGCCCGTGCGCTGGCCGCGCCCAGCGCCTTGCCCACCCCTGCTCACTGCCCCGCGCGGCCTCGCCGCCACCGCTCCGCCGTGCTGCCCCGCCTCCAGCCCCACGGGCCACTGCCGAGCCTGCGGCCACTTCTAGCGCCCGCGCCCAGTCGGGCTCCATCCGGATCGGGAGCCCGCGCGCCCATGCACCCGTTAGGCCTAGGGGCCTATGACAAGGGGCCCCACCCTGGAACGTTTTATTTAAAAAGAAAAGGAAATAAAATAAAATAATAATTAACTTAATTAATTATGTTTAATTAACCTAATTAATTTGTAATTAAACTAATTAACCTAGTTAATTAGTTGTCAGTCTATGACATGCGGGTCCCCTCTACAGTTTGACCAGTCAAACTGTTGACTGGGTTGACCCAGTCCATGGCAGGTGGGTCCCGTTTGACCCTGTTGACCAGTCAACAGTTGACTGGTCAAATGCTGACTGGACCCCCTTGACTCCACCTGCCAGCCACACATACATTCTCTTGGGTACAACTCTGGGTACCCATAGCATTTTATTCTTTTAATTTCGAATTAAATTAAATCCAGAAATTAGAAAATCATTTAAACCTTTGAAAATTAATATAAAATAATCTTTAACCCGGATGAAATACTTTGTACATGAAAGTTGCTCAGAACAACGAGACGAACCCGGATACGCGGCCCGTTCGTCCGCCATACACTCCTAACATATCAAACTCGCAACTTTCCCCCTCCGGCTCCCCTGCCCGAAAACGCGGAACCCCGGGCATACTTTCCCGAATGCTTCCCCCCTTCGCCGGTATCCCCTCATACCGCGTTAGGGCACCCCTAGCACCGATACATGTCATGTCATGCATCGCTATGCATCTGTTTGCTTAAATATTTATTGTTTCTTCCCCCTTTTCTCTCGCTAGACACCGAGACCGACGCCGCTGCTACCCAGTACGACTACGGAGTTGACGACCCCTCTCTCTTGCCAGAGCAACCAGGCAAGCCCCCCCCCTTTGATCACCAGATATCGCCTATTCCTTCTCTATACTGCTTGCATTAGAGTAGTGTAGCATGTTACTGCTTTCCGTTAATCCTATTCTGATGCATAGTCTGTCCTTGCTACTACTATTGTTACCTTTACCTGCTATCCTACTTCTTAGTATAGGATGCTAGTGTTCCATCAGTGGCCCTACACTCTTGTCCGTCTGCTATGCTATACTACTGGGCTGTGATCACTTCGGGAGGTGATCACGGGCATATGGTATATACTTATACTATTACATTACTTATGATACTATTCGGAGATGGGGGCTGAAGGGGCAGGTGGCTCCATCCAGGTAGTGGTGGGCCTGGGTTCCCGACGGCCCCCGACTGTTACTTTGTGGCGAAATGACAGGGCAGGTTGAGACCACCTAGGAGAGAGGTGGGCCTGGCCCTGGTCGGCGTTCGCAGATACTTAACACGATTAATGAGATCTTGGTATTTGATCTGAGTCTGGCTACTGGCCTATACGCACTAACCATCTACGCGGGGACAGTTATGGGCACTCGACGTTGTGGTATCAGCCGAAGCCTTCGTGACGTCAGCGACTGAGCGGCGCGCGCCGGGTTGGACCGCGTAACGCAACTTCCTTTGTAATGGAGGTTGCTAGGTCTGCTCTCCGGCCGCGTACGCAACATGCAGGTGTGCAATGGGCGATGGGCCCAGACCCCTGCGCCATAGGATTTAGACCGGCGTGCTGACCTCTCTGTTGTGCCTAGGTAGGGCTGCGACGTGTTGATCTTCCGAGGCCGGGCATGACCCAGGAAAGTGTGTCCGGCCAAATGGGATCGAGTGTGTTGGGTTATGTGGTGCACCCCTGCAGGGAAGTTAATCTATTCGAATAGCCGTGATCTTCGGTAACAGGACGACTTGGAGTTGTACCTTGACCTTATGACAACTAGAACCGGATATTTAATAAAACACACCCTTCCAAGTGCCAGATACAACCGGTGATCGCTCTCTCACAGGGCGACGAGGGGAGGATCATCGGTTAGGATTATGCTATGCGATGCTACTTGGTGAACTTACCATCTACTCTCTTCTCCTGCTGCAAGATGGAGGTTACCAGAAGCGTAGTCTACGAAAGGACTAGCTATCC
Organism: Triticum dicoccoides; assembly: GCF_002162155.2. NCBI lineage: Eukaryota > Viridiplantae > Streptophyta > Magnoliopsida > Poales > Poaceae > Triticum > Triticum dicoccoides. Next base: position 421,674,227 of record NC_041388.1, on the reverse strand, counting down.
CCCTCTTATTCCGGCATTTTGCAGTTCAGTCCACCGATATGGCCTTTACACATATACCCATGCATATGTAGTTTAGCTCATTGCTTGCGAGTACTTTGGATGAGTACTCACGGTTGCTTTCTCCCTCTTCCCCCCCCCCCTTTCCCTTCTACCTGGTTGTCGCAACCAGATGTTGGAGCCCAGGAGCCAGACGCCACCATCGACGACGACTCCTACTACACCGGAGGTGCCTACTACTACGTGCTGCCCGTTGACGACGACCAGGAGTAGTTAGGCGGATCCCAGGCAGGAGGCCTGCGCCTCTTTCGATCTGTATCCCAGTTTGTGCTAGCCTTCTTAAGGCAGACTTGTTTACCTTATGTCTGTACTCAGATATTGTTGCTTCCGCTGACTCGTCTATGATCGAGCTCTTGTATTCGAGCCCTCAAGGCCCCTGGCTTGTAATATGATGCTTGTATGACTTATTTTATTTGTAGAGTTGTGTTGTGATATCTTCCCGTGAGTCCCTGATCTTGATCATACACGTTTGCGTGTATGATTAGTGTACGATTGAATCGGGGGCGTCACAGTCTAGCAACATGACTTCCAAGACAGGATTACGTACCACTCTGAAGTAGTACGCATCCTTGTCATCCCACGAGGTTTGGTAGTGACTTGAAGTTTCATGATCACTATCATAAGCTTCCACTTCAATTGGTGTAGGTGCCACAGGAACAACTCCCTGTGCCCTGCCACACACTAGTTGAAGAGACGGTTCAATAACCTCATCAAGTCTCCACCATCCTCCCACTCAATTCTTTCGAGAGAAACTTTTCCTCGAGAAAGGACCCGATTCTAGAAACAATCCCTTATTGCTTTCGGATCTGAGATAGGAGGTATACCCAACTGTTTTAGGTGTCCTATGAAGATGCATTTATCCGCTTTGGGTTCGAGCTTATCAGCCTGAAACTTTTTCACATAAGCGTCGCAGCCCCAAACTTTTAAGAAATGACAGCTTAGGTTTCTCTAAACCATAGTTCATACGGTGTCATCTCATCGGAATTACGTGGTGCCCTATTTAAAGTGAATGTGGTTGTCTCTAATGCCTAACCCATAAACTATCGTGGTAATTCGATAAGAGACATCATGGTATGCATCATATCCAATAGGGTGCAGTTATGATGTTCAGACACACCATCACACTATGGTGTTCCAGGCTGTATTAGTTTTGAAAAAATTTCCACAATGTCTTAATTCTGTGCCAAACTCGTAATTCAGATATTCATTTCTATGATCATATCATAGATATTTTATCCTCTTGTCACGACGATCTTTCAACTTCACCCTGAAATTACTTGAACCTTTCAATAATTCAGACTCGTGATTCATCAAGTAAATACACTCAACATCTACTCAAATCATCTGTGAAGTAAGAACATAACGATATCCACTACACGCCTCAGCACTCATTGGACTGCACACATCAAAATGTATTACTTCCAACAAGTTGCTTTCTAGTTCCATTTTACTGAAAACGAGGCTTTCAGTCATCTTGCCCATGTGGTATGATTTGCATGTCTCAAGTGATTCAAAATCAAGTGAGTCCAAATGGTCCATTTGCATGGAGTTTCTTCATGCATATACACCAATAGACATGGTTCGCATGTCTCAAACTTTTCAAAAACGAGTGAGCCCAAAGATCCATCAACATGGAGCTTCTTCATGCGTTTTATACCGATATGACTTACGTGGTAGTGCCACAAGTAGGCGGTACTATCATTACTATCTTATATCTTTTGGCATGAACATGTGTATCACTACGATCGAGATTCAACAAACCATTCATTTTAGGTGCAAGACCATTGAAGGTATTATTCAAATAAACAGAGTAACCATTATTCTCCTTAAATGAATAACCGTATTGCGATAGACATAATCCAATCATGTCTATGCTCAACGCAAACACCAATCTCGATGGTAGAGGGAGCGTGCGATGCTTGATCACATCAAGCTTGGAAAAGCTTCCAACACATATCGCCAGCTCACCTTTAGCTAGTCTCCGTTTACTCCGCAACCTTTTATTTCGAGTTACTAACACTTAGCAACCGAACCGGTATCTAATACCATGGTGCTACTAGGAGTACTAGTAAAGTACACATTAACACAATGTATATCCAATATACTTGTAACGACCTTGCCAGCCTTCTCATCTACCAAGTATCTAGGGTAATTCTGCTCCAGTGGTTGTTCCCCTTATTACAGAAGCACTTAGCCTCGGGTTTGGGTTCAACCTTGGGTTTCTTCACTAGAGCAGCAGTTGATTTGCCGTTTCATGAAGTATCCCTTCTTGCCCTTGCCCTTCTTGGAACTAGTGGTTTCACCAACCATCAACAATTGATGCTCCTTCTTGATTTTTACTTTTGTGGTGTCAAACATCGCGAATATCTCAAGGATCATCATATATGTCCCTGATATATCATAGTTCATCACGAAGCTCTAGCAGCTTGGTGGTAATGACTTCGGAGAAACGTCACTTTCTGATCTGGAAGATCAACTCCCACTTGATTCAAATGATTGTTGTACTCAGACAATCTGAGCACAAGCTCAACAATTGAGCTTTTCTCCCTTAGTTTGCAGGCTAAGAAAATCTTCGGAGGTCTTATACCTCTTGACGTGGGCACGAGCCTGAAATCCCAATTTCAGCCCTCGAAACATCTCATATGTTTCGCGACGTTTCAAAACGTCTTCGGTGCCTCAACTCTAAACCGTTTAACTGAACTATCACATAGTTATCAAAATGTGTATGTCAGATGTTCGCAACATCCACAGACAATGTTTGAGGTTCAGCACACTGAGCGGTGCATTAAGGACATAAGCCTTCTATGAAGCAATGAGGACAATCCTCAGTTCACAGACCTAGTCCGCATAATTTCTACTATCAAGTTTCAACTAAATTTTCTCTAGGAACATATCTAAACAGTAGAATTGAAGCGCGAGCTACGACATAATTTGCGAAGACCTTTTGACTATGTTCAGGATAATTAAGTTCATCTTATGAACTCCCACTCAGATAGACATCCCTCTAGTCATCTAAGTGATTACATGATCCGAGTCAACTAGGCCGTGTCCGATCATCACGTGAGACGGACTAGTCATCATCGGTGAACATCTTCATGTTGATCGTATCTACCATACGACTCATGCTCGACCTTTCAGTCTCTTGTGTTCCGAGGCCATGTCTGTACATGCTAGGCTCGTCAAGTCAACCTAAGTGTTTCGCGTGTGTAAATCTGTCTTACACCCATTGTATGTGAACATTAGAATCTATCACACCCGATCATCATGTGGTGGTTCGAAACGACGAACTTTCGCAACGGTGCACAGTTAGGGGGAACACTTTCTTGAAATTTTAATGAGGGATCATCTTATTTACTACCGTCGTTCTAAGCAAATAAGATGCAAAAAACATGATAAACATCACATGCAATCAAAAAGTGACATGATATGGCCAATATCATTTTGCTCCTTTTGATCTCCATCTTCGGGGCTCGATGATCATCGTTGTCACCGGCATGACACCATGATCTCCATCATCATGATCTCCATCATCGTGTCTTCATGAAGTTGTCTCGCCAACTATTACTTCTACTACTACAGCTAACGGTTAGCAATGAAGTAAAGTAATTACATGACGTTTATGTTGACACGCAGGTCATAAATAAATTAAGACAACTCCTATGGCTCCTGCCGGTTGTCATACTCATCGACATGCAAGTCGTGATTCCTATTACAAGAACATGATCATCTCATACATCACATATATCATTCATCACATCCTTTGGCCATATCACATCACAAAACACTTGCTGCAAAAACAAGTTAGACGTCCTCTAATAGTTGTTGCAAGTTTTTACGTGGCTGCTATAGGTTGCTAGCAAGAACGTTTCTTACCTACGCCAAAACCACAATGTGAATTGCCAATTTCTATTTACCCTTGATAAGGACCCTATTCATCGAATCCGATCCGACTTAAGTGGGAGAGACAGACACCCGCTAGCCACCTTATGCAACTAGTGCATGTCAGTCGGTGGAACCGGTCTCATGTAAGCGTACGTGTAAGGTTGGTCCGGGCCGCTTCATCCCACGATGCCGCCGAATCAAGATAAGACTAGTAACGGCAAGATAATTGACAATATTGACGCCCACAACTACTTTGTGTTCTACTCGTGCATAGTAACTACGCATAGACCTAGCTCATGATGCCACTGTTGGGGAACGTAGCAGAAATTCAAAATTTTCTACGCATCACCAAGATCAATCTATGGAGTAATCTAGCAACGAGGTGAAGGAGAGTGCATCTACATACCCTTGTAGATCGCTAAGCGGAAGCGTTCAAGTGAACGGGGTTGATGGAGTCGTACTCGTCGTGATCCAAATCACCGATGATCCTAGTGCCGAACGGACGGCACCTCCGTGTTCAACACACGTACAGCCCGGTGACGTCTCCTACGCCTTGATCCAGCAAGGGAAGAAGGAGAGGTTGGGGAACACTCCATCCAGCAGCAGCATGACGGCGTGGTGGTGGTGGAGGAGCGTGGTACTCCCGCAGGGCTTCGCCAAGCACCGCAAGAGACGAGGAGGGAGAGGGGTAGAGCTGCACCAAGGAGATTGAATCGTGTCTATGGCAGCCCAAAACCTCAAGTATATATAGAGGGAGGGGAGGGGCTGTGCCCCCACCTAGGTTTCCACCCCTAGGGGTGGCGGCCAGCCCTAGATCCCATCTAGGGGGGTGGCCAAGGGGGGAGAGAGGGGGGCGCACCACTAGGTGGGCCTTAGGCCCATATGAGCCTAGGGTTTGCCCCCTTCCACTCTCCCTTGCGCCTTGGGCCTTGGTGGGGGGGGCGCACCAGCCCACCTAGGGCTGGTCCCCTCCCACACTTGGCCCATGCAGCCCTCCGGGGCTGGTCTCCCCACTTGGTGGACCCCCGGGACCCTCCCGGTGGTCCCGGTACGTTACTGATAGCACCCGAAACTTTTCCGGTGACCAAAACAGGACTTCCCATATATAAATCTTTACCTCCGGACCATTCCGGAACTCCTCATGACGTCCGTGATCTCATCCGGGACTCCGAACAACATTCGGTAACCACGTATATCTATTCCCTATAACCCTAGCGTCATCGAACCTTAAGTGTGTAGACCCTACGGGTTCAGGAACCATGCAGACATGACCGAGACGTTCTCCGATCAATAACCAACAGCGGGATCTGGACACCCATGTTGGATCCCACATGCTCCACGATGATCTCATCGGATGAACCATGATGTCAAGGACTTAATCAATCTCGTATACAATTCCCTTTGTCTAGCGGTACGATACTTGCCCGAGATTTGATCGTCGGTATCCCGATACCTTGTTCAATCTCGTTACCGGCAAGTCTCTTTACTCGTTCCGTAACACATCATCCCGTGATCAACTCCTTGATCACATTGTGCACATTATGATGAGTCCTACCGAGTGGGCCCAGAGATACCTCTCCATTTACACGGAGTGACAAATCCCAGTCTCGATTCGTGCTGACCCAACAGACACTTTCGGAGATACCTGTAGTGTACCTTTATAGCCACCCAGTTACGTTGTGACGTTTGGCACCCCCAAAGCACTCCTACGGTATCCGGGAGTTGCACAATCTCATGGTCTAAGGAAATGATACTTGACATTAGAAAAGCTTTAGCATACGAACTACATGATCTTGTGCTAGGCTTAGGATTGGGTCTTGTCCATCACATCATTCTCCTAATGATGTGATCCCGTTATCAACGACATCCAATGTCCATGGTCAGGAAACCGTAACCATCTATTGATCAACGAGCTAGTCAACTAGAGGCTTACTAGGGACATGGTGTTGTCTATGTATCCACACATGTATCTGAGTTTCCTATCAATACAATTCTAGCATGGATAATAAACGATTATCATGAACAAGGAAATATAATAATAACCAATTTATTATTGCCTCTAGGGCATATTTCCAATAGCTTAATTGGGATTGAGAATGCTGTCAACCATTCTCAATGTTTAACAACTACCATGATAGCTAAATGAAATTTATTCCTTTGCAGTAGGGAAAAATTGGCTTTACGCAAAACTATAACCATAGAGCTTTCCACCAGCCAAATATGCATATAGAATAGCCTATTTCACTCCATTACTCTCTATGTGTTATTTTGCCAGCATATTCCATGTGCTGACCCGTTTCGGGCTGCAACGCTAATGTTGCAGACTTTTCAAATGACGATTAAGGTGTTTTTAGGTCGTGGTTCTATACTCAGTGATGCCATTGGAGTTGATGGACTCACTTATCTTCCAAGCCTTCCGCTGTTATCGTTATTAGATGGCCTTAAGCCATATTGATTGTAATAAGTTCTCTTTTGAGACATTCGATGTAATAAGTGTGTGATTGCTACTCTGTTATAAATCCTTCATGTACTGTGTGGTGTCAGCATTACTGATCCAGAGATGACACCTGAGCATAGAGATTAGATCGTTTGAGGTCTGGTCGCTACAAGATGGTATCAGAGCACATGCTAACTGTAGGACACGACCACTAAGCTAAAGACCTAGATCAATACTCACTCTCTTCTCTTTCTGACTTCTCATCTTTTCTACTCTTTTAGGATGGCAGATGCAAGGAACAAGTTCACGCAACCGGATGAAGATACACCCTTTGGACGTCACTTGAAGGAAGTCTCTAGATACCTGAACATAGGAGTACCAAGCTTCATCAGAACCTACAATGTCACTTTACCTGAAGAAGAGCGCTGGATGATTCAAGTTCAAGTTCCAGGAAGGACGTTCATGCCAGTCATTGAGCCCATAGAGTTTTCTTTTGATGCACCAACCTGGAGTCTAGGAAAGAGCATGGCAGCTCACATCGCCATGGGACGCATTGGAGAAGTCTACCGCAATGATCTCAAGGATACTATCTACCAGATTTGTGGGCGCCGAGATGAGCACTGGGAGATGATCAGCACCAGAAAGGACAGATCAGTCGCAGCTTTTATCCAGGAGTTAAACCAGCACATTCGACGTCAGGAGAACCAGATGTGCGCTGCCATGATAGATCTGAAGAAGGCGAGGACAAGAATCAAGGAACTGGAGGAAGAACTCAAGGCTACACGTGCAGATTATGAAGAGGAAATCGAAGTATTAGTGGAGAAGAATGACGATCTGATCAAGAAGATCGGAATATTTATGGGAGGCCCTACAGCAGTAGAAGAAGACGAAGAACCCAAGGAGATTCGCCCGGAAGACTACATCATCATTGACGACACCGACTCGGATCCAGACGATAGCGATGATGACTATGTTGATGAAGCAGGAGCAGATATAATGGAGTCGGCAACCGAAGAATACTTCTAATAGACCACCACATCAGTAGTAGTAGTCCACCATGTAAATATAGTAGTCCGATCGCTTTTACAATAGTTAGATCGATTGTATGCCCTTGTTTGATTGATTGAATGTAGTGAATTGTTTGCGTTTGCCTCATGTGTATATGGGTAGTGTTTTCCCTTTAGACCCCCTCTATTCTTAAATCTCATCTTTTGTAAACCCTCAGATGCCTCCGAGACGTGACCCCGGATTTACCTTTCCACCGGAGCTCACCCAGTTGATCCAGCAGCAGAACACATTGATGCAGTTGCTAGTCCAGAATCAGAATCAGGGGAACAACAACAACAACCCACCACCACCACCACCTATTGATCACTTAGCCCGTTTTCTTGGGCTGAATCCGCAGTGTTTTCCAGTAGCACCGAGCCGATAGTAGCAGATGATTGGCTCCGCAAGACAGCTAGAGAGTTGACCACAATAGGATGCACGGATGCGCAAAAGGTGAAGTTTGCCGCACATCAGCTTGAAGGACCCGCATCATCATGGTGGGAGAATTTCACAGCCACTTTCCCTATCGACACTGTCACATGGGACCAGTTTCAGCAGTCTTTTCGAACTGCCCATGTTTCAGCAGGAGCTATGGCCATGAAGAAGCGAGAGTTTCGCAACTTGCGCCAAGGAGGACGGACAGTTGGCCAGTATGTGGAGGACTTTAGTAAATTAGCACGTTATGCCCCAGATGATGTTGCTACAGATGCAGCTAAGCAGGAGAAGTTTCTGGAAGGACTGAATGATGAGTTGAGCATGCAGTTGATGGTAGCAACCTTCAACAATTACCAAGAGTTGGTAGATCGTGCTCTCATGATTGAAGGGAAGCAGCGGCAGATTGAGAATCGCAAGAGGAAGTATGGACAAGGGAAGCACACTTCAGGAGCTCAGCAGAAGCCACGTTTTACCCCTAGACCGGGAGGACATTTTCAGCATACCCATGGAGGAGGTAGCTCGCACAATCACCATGGCCCCAAGAATGGTAATACGAATGGAGGAAGCAACGGCCAGAACCGCACCAACCCATCAACCCCAGCCAAAAGAGACCTGAGCCAAGTCACTTGCTTTAAGTGCCAGAAGACCGGACATTATGCCAATGAATGTCCTGAATCACAGAATGGTAATGGCAATGGAAGCTTTGGGAAGAAGCCGAACCCTTTCAATAGGGGACAGGTGAACCACGTTAACGTGGAGGAGGTTGAAGAGCAGCCGGATGCAGTAATCGGTAAGTTTTTGGTTACGTCATTTACTGCACTCGTTCTTTTTGATACCGGTGCATCGCATTCATACATATCAAGGGGATTTGTGGATAAGTATAACCTCCCCACCAAAGTTCTTAGAACACCTATGTTAGTAAGCTCACCAGGAGGAGAGTATATGGCTAGCCAAGGATGTTTTCAAGTGCCATTAAGTATAGGTAGGCATGTGTTCCCCTCGGATTTGATAATATTGGAATCACAAGGTTTGGATGTAATTCTGGGAATGGATTGGTTGTCGATGTATGGAGGAAACATCGATTGCGCCAGTAAGTCGATCTTGCTTACCACCCCAGAAGGGAGAAGGATCAAGTATGTATCCTGGCATGTGCCGAAGAGGACTCAAGTAAATTGTTTAACAGGAGTTGTGGAGGAGGAAGTACCAGTAGTGAAGGATTTCCCCGATGTATTTCCTGAAGAATTGCCAGGCATGCCACCAGATAGAGATATTGAGTTTTTGATTGAGCTTTTGCCAGGCACAAGGCTAATATCAAAGAGACCATATAGGATGCCTGCAAAGGATTTGGTGGAAATTAAGGAGCAGATTAAGGAGTTACTGGATAAAGGATACATTCGCCCAAGTTCATCTCCTTGGGGATCGCCAGTACTTCTAGTGGAGAAGAAGGATGGATCGTTAAGGATGGTTGTTGATTATCGAGGATTGAATGAAGTAATCATCAAGAACAAGTACCCACTACCGATGATGAATGATCTGTTTGATCGATTGCAAGGAGCTAAGGTATTTTCCAAGATCGATCTGCGATCAGGATACCACCAGTTGAAGATTTGAGAATAGGATATACCTAAGACAGCTCTTACCACCAGGTATGGGCTGTACCAGTATACCGTTATGTCATTTGGTCTGACTAACGCACCTGCATTTTTATGAACATGATGAACAAAGTGTTTATGGAGTTCTTGGATAAGTTCGTCATAGTGTTCATTGATGATATCCTGGTTTACTCGAAGAATGAAGAGGAGCATAAGGAGCATTTGCGTTTGGTTCTTGGAAAGCTCAGAGAACATCAATTATATGCCAAGTTTAGCAAATGTGAGTTTTGGTTGAAAGAAGTTGGATTTCTCGGACACGTTATATCCAGAGAAGGTATAGCAGTAGATCCCACTAAAGTTGATACTGTGACCAAGTGGGAAACGCCAACCACAGCTGGAGAGATCCAGAGTTTTCTTGGACTTACAGGATACTACTAGAGGTTTATTGAGAATTTCTCAAAGATTGCGAAGCCTATGACGGAATTGTTGAAGAAGGATACCAAGTTCATATGGACTGAGGAATGTGAGGCTAGTTTCCAGGAGTTGAAGAAACGTTTGGTTACCTCACCAGTGTTGATTTTACCAGATCAGACCAAGGATTATGAGGTGTATTGTGACGCTTCACGTCGAGGACTTGGAGCAGTTCTTACGCAGGAAGGAAGAGTTGTTTCATATGCGTCACGATAGCTTAAGCCCCATGAGTTGAATTATGCTACGCATGATTTGGAGTTAGCAGCCGTAGTGCATGCATTGAAGACTTGGAGACATTTTCTGATTGGAAACCATTGCGAGGTGTACATGGATCACAAGAGTTTGAGGTATATTTTCACACAGAAGGAGTTGAACCTCAGACAAAGGAGATGGTTGGAGCTCATCGAGGATTATGATATGAAATTGCATTATCACCCCGGAAAGGCTAACGTAGTAGCTGACACGTTGAGCCGTAAGAGCCATGTCAACACCCTAATGATGGGAGATTTAACAAGGGAGTTAGCCGAAAATCTTCGGGAGCTATGTTTAGAAATAGTTCCAAGAGGCTATGTAGCAGCATTGGAGATTCAGTCTACGTTGATGGATAAGATCAGAGAAGCTCAAAAGACTGACAAGGAGATTGCCTCTATAAAAGAGAAAATGAGCAAAGGAAAAGCTAAGGGATTTCATGAAGATGAGCACGATACCTTATGGTTTGAAGACCGTGTTTATGTGCCTAATGATTCGGAGATCAGGAAGTTGATTCTGCAGGAGGCCCATGATTCACCGTATTTGATTCACCCAGGAAATACCAAGATGTATTTGGATTTGAAGGATATTTTCTGGTGGACCGGAATGAAGAAGGATATTGCGGAATATGTAGTAGTTTGTGATGTATGTCAGAGAGTAAAGGCAGAGCATCAGAAGCCAGTCGGATTGCTACAGCCATTGCCGATACCCGAATGGAAGTGGGATAAGTTAGGCATGGATTTTATTACAGGATTGCCTAGAACCCGTTCAGGCCATGACTCGATACGGGTTGTAGTCGATCGTTTGACAAAGGTAGCTCATTTCATTCCAGTGAAGACTACCTATACCAGTGCAAAGTTGGCAAAGATATACATGACTAGAATCGTTTGTCTACATGGAGTTCCAAGGAGCATAGTATCAGATAGAGGAACCCAATTCACCTCAAAGTTCTGGAATCAGTTGCATGAAACTTTGGGTACCAGACTGGAGTTTAGCACAGCTTTCCACCCGCAGACAGATGGACAGACTGAGAGAGTCAATCAGATTTTGGAGGATATGCTAAGAGCTTGTGCGCTAGATTACGGATCTAGCTGGGACGAGAATTTGCCATATGCAGAGTTCCCTTACAACAACAACTATCAATCCAGTTTGAAGATGGCCCCTTTCGAAGCCTTGTACAGAAGGAGGTGTAGGACCCCATTGTCTTGGGATGAAGTTGGAGACGGCCAATTGTTTGGACCGGATCTGATAAAGGAGTCTGAACAGAAAGTGAAATTGATTCGCGAAAGGCTCAAGGTACCTCAATCCAGGCAGAAGAGTTATGCAGATTCTAAACGCAAGGAGATAGTTTACGAAGTCAGAGACCGAGTTTATCTTTGAGTATCACCACTTCGAGGAGTTAAGCGCTTTGGAGTTAAGGGAAAGTTAGCGCCACATTTTGTAGGCCCATACAAAGTTTTGGAGCGTATGGGGGAAGTTGCCTATAAGTTACAATTGCCCGAAGGATTGTTAGGAGTTCATGACGTGTCCCATGTATCCCAGTTGAAGAAGTGCCACGCAGAGATGGCTGACATACCGCTGAGAGATACGGTACCACTGGAAGCAATTCAGTTGGATAGTGATTTGACCTATGAGGAGAAACCAGTTAAGATTTTAGAGTATGCCAGTCGAGTCACCCGCAGCAAGGTTATCAAGTTTTGCAAGGTTCAATGGAGCCACCACACGGAGGATGAAGCCACCTGGGAACGAGAGGAAGATTTGCTGAAGGACCACCCTCACTTATTTTCTAGCCAACCCGAATCTCGAGGGCGAGATTCATCTTAAGGGGGTAGGTTTGTAACATCCCAAATTTTCAATTTGGAATGTTATACGCTAGATCATCATTGCATATCATATTTATTGCATTTTGGTTGACCCTAGAAATTTCACGCAACTCAAGGACCCTCGGAGAGAGTTGGGGATTTCGTTATTTTCATATTTGAGTTGTCTCAAATTTTGAAAATAGGATCATTTGATTTTATTTATTTTATCTTTAATTACTTCTATTATAAAAATTATGAGAGAGGGAATAAAATGACTTTCCCAAAATAAAGAAATATTGGGGATTTAATAAAAAATCAAACAAGATTTTATTTGGTTTTATTTGCTATTTTATTTGAATTTAGGAAAAATGCGCGTTTTTCAAAATTGCATTTAGGCCCCAAATAAATGTTCATCCTGTGCGGCTTGATTTTAAAAGCCGGGGAAAATTTATTTCGGGATTTTTGGAGTCCGTTTAGTATTCCTTTTATTTTTTTTCGATCGTAATTTTTTTTTAAAAAGTCCGAACCGACCTTGGGCCATAACCGGCCAGGACTCCGCCTGGCCGGGCCTTCTTATAAGCGCCCCGAGGCCCCGGCCAAGCCCAGCCGCGCCCCCGCCCGAAACCCTAACCCTAGCCGCCCGCCGCCGCCGTTCGCCGGAGTCGTCGGAGGTAGACCTCGCGCCGCCGGGTTTTTTAGAAAACCGATCGGTTTTCCTTCAGTTTTGTTTTTTTAGTTTTGGTTTTTTAAATAGATCGGTTTCTCTGGTTTATTTAATTAGCGAGCGTTCGTCCGTTCGTTCGTTTTCACGAACGTTCGTTATTTTTCTTTTTCTCGGATTAAATCCGCGATTTTTCAGATCGCGATTTCTGATCTGATTTTCGTTTTAGTCTAACTTTTCACTCGTTTATCGGAATCAGGCGATTCAAGCGCCTGGAGTTTCGTCTTGAAACCCACTTTCCGTTTAACCAACTCAAACAAGTTATTGCCACTGTAAAAATTGCCTTAGATCCACAATAGTAAACAAAGCCTGTTTCTTTTGCCGTTTGTCTTTTGTTGCTTCGTTCGATTTGATTCTTTTTGCCAACCGGAGTTCTTAAGTTGAAATTTCTGGGTAGATCTCTTATTTGAGTTATACCTATGCATTAGTTGAGTACTTATTGAATGCTTGTTTGTTTGCGATAGAGTACCCGGAGTGCGCCGCTTGCTACTTCGAATCGCTAGGTTTCCCGGATCATCAGCAAGGCAAGTAACACTTTGATCATGCTTTCCCTCTACCCAGTTTTATTGCATTAGATCAATCCTCACACATTGCATGATTAGTATCTAATTAAATTGTGGGTTTGGAAAGTAGCTGAGGTAGTACCTATTACCTATCATTATCAAACCTTTGGGAGTTACTTCTACGTTTGCTTATTTTGCCATGCTATGCTAGTAGACGTGGATTGCGTGAGTGTATCCATGACAGATGTGAGATTGTTAATTAATGGTTTATTTAAGGTGGCAACTTAAACACACATCTGGGTGGATTGAGGCACCTGGGTATTCCAGCGATTGCCTGTTTTTCTTTTGGACTGCCTCCCAGGCTCAAAGGGATCATGAGATTATTCATGCTAGAAACTTCCGTGTGCAGCCACAAGCTATTATGGGCTCTAGCATAGTTGATTAAGTTGTGCGAACTCTTACAGTGGTAGACTAGCAGATGTAGGGGAAAGTAGGTGTAATGGTCTACCCGATCGTAAGGTGCTAGCGCTTCTGAAAAACTATGTCTCGGTCATCCGTCTTCTCAAACACCATGTAGTGCAAGAAACCAAACGGAGGCGATCGAGTCTTGTGAGGAAAAGTGTGCAAACCTCTGCAGAGTGTATAAATTAATCATGATTAGCCGTGTCCCCGGTTATGGACATCTTGAGTATCTAGTACCTGGATTATCATGTGAATCTTAACATGTTACTCTAAAATTTAATTTTGTTGGGTTTTGTTTAATGATGATGCTTAATTGGGATAGAGAATGCTGTCAACCATTCTCAATGTTTAACAAATACCATGATAGTTAAATGAAATTTATTCCTTTATAGTATGGAAAAATTGGCTTTACGCAAAACTATAACCATAGAGCTTTCCACCAGCCAAATATGCATATAGAATAGCCTATTTCATTCCATTACTCTCTATGTGTTATTTTGCCAGCATATTCCATGTGCTGACTGATGAAGCTGCGTACCTAGGGTGGGGACACGGACCTGTCCAAGAAGCCCTACCCAAGGACGTCCCTAGAAGAAGCTACCTTTCAATCGACTTGAAGGCATCCCACTCGACAGATTCAAGACACTCGACCAAGAAGCTATCACTCGACCAAGAAGCTATCACTCGACTGCCAGAAGACCTAAAGTCACTCCGCAGGCAAACGGTCGGCTGTTTGGCAGTCTTTATGGTCATTATAGCACTTTATTAGGGGCGTTACCAGTAACGCCCACCTTAAATGTACCTTAAAACCCTGTATTACTGAGGGCCGGAGGGGGCCAGCGAACTCTATATAAGCCACCCCCTCCTCAGTATGAAGGGTTCGCACCCCTGTTATCTACACACTCATAATCCAATCGACCGCCTCCGGGCACCGAGACGTAGGGTTGTTACTTCCTCCGAGAAGGGCCTGAACTCGTAAACCTTGTGTGTTACAACTTCCCAATAGCTAAGATCTAGCCTCTTCATACACCCCCCCCTACATTACTGTCAGACTTAGAACCACGACAGTTGGCGCCCACCTTGGGGCAGGAGTCTTAGCGCCTAATTGGTGAAGTTGCGTTCTTTCCGATCCATTTGATCATGGTTTCCTGCGGAGTGTCGATGGAGGGCCGCGAGATCCGTCTCGGCGCGCTCACCTTCATCGCCGACGACTCCGCCTGGCTTCAGGAGGCGCCGCTCGACGTCGACGCGCTCCCCGTCCGCGGCGCAACGCACTTTCGCGCATGCGTTTGTGGCGTCCTCCTACGACAGCTGTCGACCCAGTACCAATCAGCTCCCGTTTCATCTCCCCACCTCACCTCCCGCCAGCGCAAGCGCTCAGGTCGGTCGAGGCTTCAACGGTGGGTGAGGCATGCCGTGGCCCGCCAGTCGGCGGCCCCGCAAATCGCGGCAATCGAGCCCGACGAATCCCTCTACGACCTGCTCGACTGGCTCCGCGGGGGCAACATCCGAGTGCGACAGCAGCGACCCAGCGGCTGAGGTCCCGGCGGTCGAGGGGGCACACAGTCCTCCCGGATTCCCTCGCGCTGACGGAGGCATGGGTGGGGGCGACCCGTCGCATCCCCATGATGAGTACCGTCCCGAACCCCTCACGTCATTGCAGCGAGAGGAGCTTCGCCGAAGGAACATGGACGCGCTCCACACTCCTATTGTTGGGGAAACCCCTGAGGCTCGGGCCTTGGAGGACGCACGCTTGGCTAACTTGGCCGAGCGCACTCGACTGGAGAATCTCCAGTGATTAATCGACGAGCAAGCGCGTCAGCGGGCTCCCGAGTCCAGTCGACGTCAGCAAGCTCCCGAGTCTAGTCGACGTCAGCTCTTCCCACCACCGCAGGTATACCAAACCCCAGTCCAGAATTTGGTTGCTGCAGCTCGTATAGCCGAATCGAGTCAGCCCTCCCAGTCAGAGGCTGGCAGAGGCTTGTTGCAGATCAGGGCATTGCTCCGGGCGGCGGGAAATCAGAATTCCCCGTCTCGCAGTCGCGGAACAGGATCCACAGTCGATCCGTTGCATCAGAAACAGTTCAGTCAGCTCACAGCCCGAGATCGCCCTCGAGGCGTGAGGGACGTGACGATCGGCACGCTCAGTACAGGAGAGATGAGCAGTATGACCACCGATTCGATCGTGATGGTCGGCGTCGAGTGCCCACCCCTCCCCCGAGGATTGAGTCGTATGCGCCTCGACGGCAAGATGACAGACGCCCTCATAGCGTTGGGCAGAGGATTCTAGTCGACCCCAGAGACCCAGGCTTTGATGCGAGATCTATCCTCGTTCAAGGTTTGGTTGACAGGAACAGGGCTCATAGAGGAGGCCACAATAGAGATGCGCCCACCAGCAGCAGAGTACATGCTTCAGGGCCAGAGTGTTTCAGTCGAGCCATCAGGGCCGCAGTGATTCCTCCCAATTTCAGGCTGGCGACTGGAGTCAGCAAGTTCACCGGTGAGTCCAAGCCTGACACTTGGCTCGAAGACTACCGAGTGGCTGTACAGATTGGCGGTGGCAATGATGAGGTGGCCATGAAACATTTGCCCCTCATGTTGGAAGGCTCAGCCAGGGCGTGGCTGAATTAGTTGGCACCGAGCAGTATTTACACCTGGGAGGATCTCTCCCGAGTGTTTGTCACGACCTTTGAAGGAACATGCAAGCGACCTGCGGGTCTCACAGAGTTGTGATCTTGCGTACAGAAGCCGAATGAAACACTAAGGGATTACATCCAGAGGTGGATCACGCTGCACCACACAGTTGAGAATGTGCCAGACCATCAAGCGGTTTGCGCTTTCAAAGAAGGCGTTAAATAACGAGAGTTGAACCTAAAGGTCGGTCGAACTGGAGAGATGTCTCTGAATCGGATGATGGAGATCGCCACCAAGTATGCTAATGGTGAGGACGAAGACCGACTCCGAAGCGGCAAGCTCAAGGCAGTCGCCCAAGAAACCGGAGGAAATTCCAGTCGGAAACAGAAGCGGAAGGCCGAGCCAGCCGCTCCTGGGGAGGCCTTGGCCGTCGCCCAGGGAAACTTCAAAGGGAAACCCAAGGGCACATGGAAGCCCAAGAAAGTCAAAGACCAAGATGGGAATGATGTTCTGGACTTACCATGTCACATTCACACCAAAAAAGATGAAGAGGGTAATTTTATTTACCCAAAGCATACCACTTGACATTGCCGGCTCCTGATCCAGCAGTTTCAGGGCAAGCAGCCCAAAGATAAGGAAAAAGAGCCCCTGATGATTGAGGACAAGGAAGACAGTGATGGTGGGTACCCTCAAGTCAATTCCACTCTGATGATTTTTGCTGACATTGAAAGCAAAAGTCGACTGAAAGTCATCAACCGTGAGGTGAACATGGTTGCTCCGGCAACACCCAGTTACCTGAAATGGTCGCAGACCGCCATCACATTCTACCAGTCTGATCACCCGACGCACATTGCCACCCCTGGGAGGCAAGCTTTGGTGGTCGACCCAGTTGTCGAAGGCACTCGACTGACCAAGGTATTAATGGATGGCGGCAGTGGCCTGAACATACTGTACGCTGAGACTTTGAAAGGAATGGGCATCCCAATGTCCAGACTCAGTACCAGCAACATGAGCTTCCATGGAGTCATTCCTGGGAAGAAAGCCGAGTCACTCGGCCAGATTGCCCTTGATGTGGTTTTCGGTGATTCAAAGAATTACCGCAAGGAAAGGTTGACGTTCGAGGTTGTGGATTTCCAGAGTGCTTATCATGCCATTTTGGGCAGACCAGCTTACGCACGCTTCATGGCTCGACCATGTTACTGTATCTCAAACGGAAGATGCCTGGCCCCAAAGGTGTGATCACTGTTACTGGCAACCGAAATAAAGCGGAAGAGTGCTTTTAGAAAGGCTCAAAGATCCCTGACGCTCAGATGGCAGTGGTCAAGCTAAAAGAGTATCAAAAGACTGCCGATCCGAGTGAATTGCTGCGAGCCAAGAAGCCTGCTTCAGAATCAGCTTTTCAGTCGGCTGGTGAAACAAAGACAGTCAACATTCACCTGACCGACCCCGACGCTGCTCCGACTCACATCTCGATGACGCTCGATTCCAAATAGGAAGAAGCGCTCATCCAGCTCCTCCGTGAGAACTGGGATATCTTCGCATGGAAACTCTCTCACATGCCTGGAGTTCCCAGAGGGCTGGCTGAGCACCGTTTACGAGTCGACCCAAAATTCAAGCCAGTGAAGGAACATCTTCGATGGTCCGCCGTCCAGAAGAAGCAAGCCATTGGCGAGGAATTGGCTCGGCTCTTAGCAGCAGAGTTCATCCGAGAGATTTACCACTCCGCGTGGCTCACCAATGTCGTCATGGTCCCCAAAAAGGACAAGTCGCTCCGCATGTGCATTGACTTCAAGCACGTCAATCGGGCCTGCCCGAAGGATCATTTTCCTCTCCCTCGCATCGACCAAATAGTCGACTCGACTGCGGGGTGCGAGAGACTGTCTTTTCTAGATGCCTATTCCGGGTACCATCAGATCCGTCTGTATGGGCCCGACGAGATAAAAACAGCTTTCATCACTCCATTCGGATGCTTCTGTTACGTCACCATGCCGTTCGGCCTCAAGAACGCCGGAGCCACGTTTATGAGAATGATTCAGAAGTGTTTACTCACTCAAATCAGTCGGAATGTGGAGGCATACATGGATGATATTGTGGTCAAGTCCCGGAAAGGTTCCGACCTGCAGACTGACCTTGCTGAAACCTTTGCCAACCTGAGGAGGTATGATATCAAGCTCAATCCATCAAAACGCACATTCGGAGTTCCAGGTGGAAAGTTACTCGGTTTTCTCGTTTCCGAACGAGGGATTGACGCCAATCCTGAGAAAATTGGCACTATACTCCGGATGAAGCGTCCTGTACGCGTGCATGATGTCCAAAAGCTTACAGGCTGCTTGGCTGCTTTTAGTCGATTCATTTCTCGTCTCGGTGAAAAGGCATTGCCCCTTTACCGACTGATGAAGAAGTCTGACAAGTTCGAGTGGACTCCAGAAGCTGATGCAGCGTTTGCAGAGCTCAAAGCTCTGCTCTCCACCCAGCCGGTGCTTGCTGCCCCAATCAGCAAAGAGCCTTTGCTGCTTTACATTGCAGCCACAGGACAAGTTGTCAGTACAGTACTTACGGTTGAGCGGGAAGAAGCAGGAAAGGCCTTCAGAGTTCAGCGCCCAGTCTATTATTTGTCTGAAGTTTTGACCCCTTCAAAACAAAGATACCCTCACTACCAGAAGCTTGTATATGGGATTTACATGACCACGAAGAAGGTTGCGCATTACTTCTCTGACCACTCCATTACAGTCGTCAGCGACGCCCCGTTGTCAGAGATTCTGCATAACAGAGACGCAACTGGTCGAGTGGCCAAGTGGGCGATTGAACTCCTTCCCTTAGATATCAAATTCGAGGCAAAGAAGGCCATCAAGTCCCAAGCAATCGCAGATTTCCTCGCCGAGTGGATTGAACAGCAACTTCCGACTCAAGTTCACTCGGAGCACTGGACCATGTTCTTCGATGGATCCAAGATGCTTAATGGTTCTGGTGCTGGGGTAGTCCTAGTCTCCCCCCGAGGAGATAAGCTCAGATATGTTGTCCAGATTCACTTCGATTCCTCCAACAATGAAGCAGAATATGAAGCACTTTTGTATGGGTTACGCATGGCCGTCTCACTCGGCGTCCGTCGCCTCATGGTCTATGGCGACTCAGATTTGGTGGTTAATCAAGTGATGAAGGAGTGGGACGTCAGAAGTCCGGCAATGACAGGTTATTGCAATGCAGTGCGAAAGCTAGAGAAGAGATTTGAGGGGTTAGAGCTCCACCACGTCCCCCGACTGAAAAATCAGGCAGCTGACGAGTTGGCGAAAATAGGCTCCAAGAGAGAAGCCATTCCCAGCGACGTGTTCCTGGAACACATTCACTCGCCGTCGGTCCAAGAGGATCCTTTCACAGAAGAAGCCCCGCAGCTGAAAAGTGCCACAGATCCGACTGAAGTTGAAGTCCCTGCGGTGGTCGACCTAATCATGGAAGTCATGGCGATCACTCCCGACTCGACGGTACCATACATCGCATATATCCTAAGGAAAGAACTCCCGGAGGACGAAGAAGAGGCTTGACGGATCGTCCGCTGATCCAAGGCCTTCACAGTCATCAAGTGACAGTTGTATAGAGAAAGCGCGACTGGGATCGGACAGAAGTGCATAACTCCAGAAGAGGGTCAGATAATCCTTGATGATATCCACTCGGGGACCTGTGGTCACCATGCGTCCTCTCAGACCATTGTTGCTAAAGCATACCGAGCGGGTTTTTACTGGCCAAAAGCAAATGAGATGGCAAAAGAGATAGTCAAAAAGTGTGGAGGGTGCTAGTTCTACTCCAACATGTCACACAAGCCTGCATCAGCCCTGAAGACTATTCCACTCGTCTGGCCCTTTGCTGTCTGGGGCCTGGACATGGTTGGTCCCCTGATAACCGGCAGGAGTGGTTTCACCCATCTGCTTGTGGCAGTCGACAAGTTTACCAAATGGATTGAAGCTAAGCCCATCAAAGATCTCAAAGCTCGCACCGCCATCAGCTTCGTCAGAGGGCTGACATTCAGATATGGAGTCCCACATAGCATAATCACTGACAACGGGTCAAACTTCGATTCGGACAAGTTCAGAGCTTTTTGTGCCTCTCAAGGCACTCGGGTCGACTATGCATCGGTCGCCCATCCCCAGTCGAATGGACAAGCTGAAAGAGCAAATGGTCTGATCCTCAAGGGATTAAAGCCTCGACTGATGCGTGACCTCAAGCATGCGGTAGGCGCCTGGGTCGACGAGCTTCCGTCAGTTCTGTGGGGATTAAGGACCACCCCTAACCGATCGACTGGAAGAACTCCGTTCTTTCTGGTTTACGGAGCCGAAGCAGTTCTGCCGAGTGATCCTCTTCACAACGCGCCCCGAGTCGAGCTTTACACTGAAGATGAAGCAGAACAGGCCCGGCAAGACTCAGTCGACCTCCTAGAAGAAGAGAGGGAGATGGCCATGATCAGATCGACCATTTATCAGCAGGACTTACGTCGAATCCACGCCCGGAATGTGAAGAGTCGAGCCTTCCAGGAAGGAGATTTGGTCCTCCGAGTGGATCAACAGAAACCTCACAAGCTCGCCCCCACTTGGGAAGGCCCCTTCATCGTCACCAGAGTCCTCCACAATGGAGCATATCACCTTTACAATGTTGATCCACAGATCGACGAACCTCGAGCTTGGAACGCGGAGCTTCTCCGCCCCTTTTACATTTGAGTTCGCCCTCAAACCAGATGTAATAAGAAAAACTCCTGAAGTTCATTTTTATCAGAAATAAGAGTGTTCCAATAATTACTGTCACTTTTGTTTGTATCCGAAATCCCCCAGTGGTTGACTTAGCTGTGAATCCGATTCGCCTAAGTTTGAAAAATCCTACCGAGTGGAGAGCAAACCTCCCACTCGGGGGCTTAGCTGCAGTTCAGCACTCGCCTAAGTTCTCCACGAAGAGACTTAGCTGCAGTCAGACACTCACCTAAGTTTGAAAAATCCTACCGGGTGGAGAGCAAACCTCCCACTCGGGGGCTTAGCTGCAGTTCAGCACTCGCCTAAGTTCTCCCACGAAGAGACTTAGCTGCAGTCAGACACTCCCCTAAGTTTGAAAAATCCTACCGAGTGGAGAGCAAACCTCCCACTCGGGGGCTTATCTCCAGTTCAGCACTCGCCTAAGTTCTCCCACGAAGAGACTTAGCTGCAGTCAGACACTCGCCTAAGTTTGAAAAATCCTACCGAGTGGAGAGCAATCCTCCCACTCGGAGGCTTAGCTGCAGTTCAGCACTCGCCTAAGTTCTCCCACGAAGAGACTTAGCCGCAGTCAGACACTCGCCTAAGTTTGAAAAATCCTACCGAATGGAGAGGAAACCTCCCACTCGGGGGCTTAGGTACAGCTCAGTGCTCGCTTAAGTATGAAACACATCTTCCCCTGGAGAGCTTCGCCACAAATACAATGTGCGCTTCGTCCCACTCTGCAGTAACAGGGCGTGGGTCGACTGCCACCTTCTCCTGAAGAGCTCCGCTACAAATACAATGTGCGCTCCATCCCACTCTACAGTAACAGGGTGTGGGTCGGTCGTCATCTTTTCCTCCGAACGGAGACCAAATTCCACTCAACGAACCATCCACGAAGACGTTCAACAAAAATCAAATTCAGATAAAGCATAAAAGGTCCTGGACCTCAGATTAAAGTATTTGAGCCCTCGGCTCGGCAGAGTTTAACTGTTACACTTCCACTCGGCATTCCGAGGCAAATTAAAGGCGGAGTTTAACGGATTACAAAATACACTCGGCATCCCGAGGCAAATTCAAAGTGAAGCATAGAAGTTTTTTCACTCCTCAGGAGGAGGAGGACTGGAAGGGGCGACAAACTCGTCCAGATGAATCCCGTCTGCAATACGGGTGGCAGCAGCAATGAAGGTCTCCATGAAGTCCTAGAATTTGTGCTTCCTCGTGTTGGCAACTTGGATGGCGGCCAGCTTCTCCTCCCATGCCTCCTTACAATGGATGCGGACCAGGGACAGAGCCACATCAGCGCCGCACCGAGCTGAAGACTTCTTCCACTCCCGCACTCGGTCAGGGATTCCGTTGAGTCGAGTCATCAGAGACTTGAGATCATTCTGGAGCGTAGACCCTGGCCAAAGTGCCGGGTCGATCCGCGACACAGCAGTCTTCAGTCGAGCCAAGTAATCCACGGCGCCATCAATACGGGATTCCAGTCGGAGCAGATTCATGGCAGCTTCATCTTTCACAGGAGAGTTGATCGGATCCAAACCCGTTTCAATCCGCCCAGTCTCCTCTTCAAAGTTCTGGCACAACTCTACATACACGATCCAAGGATAAGTCAATTTGCATAGGCTGAGTCGACAAAAAAAAAGCAACAGTCGAAACTGGATGTGCACCTTCAAGCTTGATGTACAGCTTCTTGGCGAGGCTCCTCAAGTAGCTCTCCAGGTCGTCCCTCCTGCGAGCGATGCCTTCCATCTTCTCACTCTGGGTGAGGTTCTCCTTCTTCCAACGTGAGCACTCCCTGTTGGCTTCATCCAGAGCGGTCTTCAGCTTGGTATTCTCTTCTTCTAATTGGCCGGCCGAAGCCAGCTTCTGTTCAGCCAGAACGATCTTGTCGTCAGCCTCCTTACGAGCAGCAGGCAAGTCCTGATCCTTCTTCGCTAGAGCTTTTTCCAGTTTTTCTGCAAAGAAATGGTGATTGAGTCGGAAGCAGCAGAAAGGTGCTCAAAACCTAACAACAAAATCAGTCGACAAAGTCGTTTTACCTGCGGCGCCGTCCCTGACCTTTTGCAGCTCTGTTCTGGCCAGCTCCAGATCAAGGTCCAGTTCAATCTTCTGCTTCTCCAATTCAGTATAGCGAGCTACAAGTTCGCAGGATTTCTACAAAAAGAAAAATCAGTCGACACACGTTCGAGATAAGTTGCTTCCGAGTAACTAAGGAACAATGGTGACGTTTCTAAGACCACAGCCGAATCAAAAACATTCGTCAGTAGTCTCGGGGACTACATCCAGTGGGTGCACTCAGCGTGCCCCCACTGGTTCGACCAAAAAAAAGTGAACAAAAGTTGACTGCCTACAGTCGACCGGATACAGTACCACTCGACCTGGCCCGACCAAACCTAGTGAAGAAATACAGGTTCAGCAACACAATATAAAGACTACAGTCGACTGCCAGCAGTCCACCGTAGTCTCGGGGACTACACCCAGTGGGTGCACTTAGCATGCCCCCACTCGTCCAAGAATTGGCAAACACACCCAGTGGGTGTACAGAGACAGGCACAAAAGATCAAACAGGTCAGGTGATGAGTCGACTGACCTGGACGTTGCTCTGAAGAGCCGAACTCACGTCATAGGCCGCTTGGCTGTCCTCCCGAGCCTTCTTCACTTGCTCCATCATAACCCCCGCCTGGCGTATAGCCTCCTTCGCGGCAGCCGCTTGGTCCTCAGGGACGGGGTATGCGGCAAAAAGCGAAGATGGGTTCGCAGTCGATGCCGAAGGCTGCGCACTCGACAGGGGGTTGGCGAAAGTCACAGAAGCCCGAGTGGGCTCGCCATCGTCCCGAGCCACGGCCTCAGGCGCCGGAGTGGACTGTGGGGTCTTGATAGCCGACGTATTCTTTGTCCTCTTCACCCTCAGCGGCTCGTTGTCATCATCGTCCGGGAGATCAATAACATGAGGAGGGGCTGCAAGAGAAACATTCAATCGACCAGAACTGCAATGGCCAGTCGACTCAAAGCAAAATGTCATTAATCGTACCAGGGTTGGAGGTAACAGCGTCCTCCATTTCTTGGTCGTCGTTCCTGGTGGAAACCTCAGAAGTAGCACCGCTGCGAATCTCAAGAGTCAGTCAGTTGGCTCAGTGAATCGACCAAGGATCCGTCCACGGTCGACAAAGGAAAGCGAGTTTTTATCGTTAACCGGAAATGGTAGGAACGGCTATCTTCATCTTGGGCAGAACTTTGGGTGGCTTGGATGACGTCGCTCGTGGGTGCTTGGGAGCCTTATCAGTCGGCGGAGGAGGAGAACTCCAAGGGCGCTTCGACGTCTGCCCGACAGGTGCAGTCGCCTTGCCATGTCCCCGCGCGGGATCATGCGCGAGCTTGGATCGCCCCTCCGGGCGGGGGGGGTTCAGCTCCCTCCTCCTCCTCCTCGCTGGAGGAGACGTCGTCATCTCCTTCTCCCTCGCCATCAGACTCCCACTCGCCTTGGTCATCCCCGCTCTTGCCTCCGCTTGCCTCACCCTCCTCAGTCGACTCCTGTGCCCCATTGGGCGTCGAGTACATCTCGGTGGTCGCCTGGGAAACAACAAAGACAAGACAAAAGTCAATCGACCAACTCGAAGAAGACCAACGCAGAAAAACAAGATCTCAGTCAGAAACATAAAGACATACCTGATCCACTTCATATGTATGGTCGAGTGGAATGACCCTCCTTGCTCCTCGGGGGTTGTCTTTGTTCCCCGTGATGCTCGACAGCCACCCCTCCAGCATCTTGTCAGTGACCTCCTCCAGGTGGATCCGAGTGGTGTCATCGAGGCCTGAATACAGCCACATCGGGTGGTCTCGGGCCTGGAGCGGTTGAATGCGTCTCTGGAGAAAGACCTCTAGCAGGTCCATCCCAGTCACACCCTCATGAACAAGTTCAACCACTCGGCCGGCCAACACTTTGACATGGGCCCTTTCCTCCGGCGCCACTTTTAGAGAAGCAGGCTTGTGGGCTCGGTCAAGGGAGAAAGGAGGAAGACCATTCGACTGTCCGGGTGTCGCCTGGTCCTGACAGTAGAACCAGGTCGACTCCCGACCACGGACCGACTCCGGGAAGGTAATCGACGGAAAGCAGCTCTTCCCCCTCGTCTGGATCGCCAAACCCCCGCATAACTGGATCACCTTCGTCCTCTCATCACTCGACTTGGCCTTTTTTACCGACTGAGAGCGACAAGTAAAAATGTGCTTGAAAAGCCCCCAATGTGGACGGCAACCCAGGAAAGCCTCGCACATGGAAATGAACGCAGCAAGATAGACTATGGAGTTGGGGGTAAAGTGATGGAGCTGCGCTCCGAAGAAATTCAAGAAGCTCTGGAAGAATGGATGGGGAGGCAGAGAAAACCCTCGGTCGACGTGGGTGGCTAGGAGCACGCACTCACCGTCGTGGGGCTGAGGTTCGATTTCTCCCCCAGGAAGTCGCGCCGCTTTGTGGGGAATGCCCCCCCCTCGACCATGTCATTGAGATCCTCCTTCCGGAGCACCGACGGCATCCAGTCGCCCTGGATCCAGCCTTTGGGCAGGTTGGTCCTGGAGGAAGATCCGCCCCGTGCGGACTTCTTTCCTTTCCCCGCCGCTGCCGCCTTCTTCGCACGCTCCAGAGCCGTCGTCTTGCCCTTCACCATCGTCGCCGGCGAGATCTCACGCGGACTTGCGGCGCTCGGGTGGGAGCTGAGGCAGCGGAAAGACTGACGAAGATACAGAGGAAGGAGGAAGGAGAACAGAGCGCACGGTTTGGAAAATCCCGAGCCAGCAACTTATAAGGGGCCGCTCCCGAGTGGCTGACTGGTAGGCCCAGGCAATCCAGTCACATCCCACAGCAGACGCGCGCGCAGTACGTGGCGAAAAAGGCGACGCAGAAATCGAGGAGCCTCCCCTTTATCGCTTCCGATTACTGTGGCTGCTCCCGTCCCGCGCGCTTCCCCAAATCCAAATCCCGCGACGTCCGCGGGCGACAGAAACAACTTGCCAAAACAAGAGATCCCACTTGAAGGAAATATGCCCTAGAGGCAATAATAAAGTTATTATTTATTTCCTTATGTCATGATAAATGTTTATTATTCACGCTAGAATTGTATTAACCGGAAACATAATACATGTGTGAATACATAGACAAACAGAGTGTCACTAGTATGCCTCTACTAGACTAGCTCGTTAATCAAATATATGGTTATGTTTCCTGACCATGAACAAAGAGTTGTTATTTGATTAACGAGGTCACATCATTAGTTGAATGATCTGATTGACATGACCCATTCTATTAGCTTAGCACCCGATCGTTTAGTATGTTGCTATTGCTTTCTTCATGACTTATACATGTTCCTATGACTATGAGATTATGCAACTCCCATTTACCGGAGGAACAATTTGGGTACTACCAAACGTCACAACGTAACTGGGTGATTATACAGGAGTATTACAGGTGTCTCCAATGGTAGATGTTGGGTTGGCGTATTTCGAGATTAGGATTTGTCACTCCGATCGTCGGAGAGGTATCTCTGGGCCCTCTCGGTAATGCACATCACTTAAGCCTTGCAAGCAATACAACTAATGAGTTAGTTGCGAGATGATGTATTACGGAACGAGTAAAGAGACTTGCCGATAACGAGATTGAACTAGGTATTGGAAACCGACGATCGAATCTCGGGCAAGTAACATACCGATGACAAAGGGAACAACGTATGTTGTTGTGCGGTCTGACCAATAAAGATCTTCGTAGAATATGTAGGAGCCAATATGGGCATCCAGGTCCCGCTATTGGTTATTGACCGGAGACATGTCTCGGTCATGTCTACATTGTTCTCGAACCGTAGGGTCTGCACGCTTAACGTTACGATGACAGTTATTATGAGTTTATGCATTTTGATGTACCGAAGGTTGTTCGGAGTCCCGGATGTGATCACGGACATGACGAGGAGTCTCGAAATGGTCGAGACATAAAGATTGATATATTGGAAGCCTATATTTGGACATTGGAAGTGTTCCGGGTGAAATCGGGAATTTTACCGGATTACCGGGAGGTTACCGGAACCCCCCGGGAGGCAAATGGGCCGTCATGGGCCCTAGTGGAAAGGTGAAAGGGCTGCCCACAAGGTCTGCGCGCCTCCCCCCTCCCCCTAGTCCTATTAGGACTAGGAGAAGGGGCCGGCCACCCTCTCTCTCTCTCCCCCTTTGGGGAATCCTAGTTGGAATAGGATTGGAGGGGGGAGTCCTACTCCCGGTGGGAGTAGGACTCCTCCTATGCCCTCTCCCTGGCCGGCGCACCTCTCCCCCTTGGCCCCTTTATATACGGGGGCAGGGGGCACCTCTAGACACACAATTGATCATTGAGATCTTTCCTTAGCCGTGTGCGGTGCCCCCTGCCACCAAATTCCACCTCGATCATATTGTTGCAGTGCTTAGGCGAAGCCCTGCGTCAGTAGTACATCAAGCTCGTCACCACGCCGTCGTGCTGACGGAACTCTTCCTCGACGCTTTGCTGGATCGGAGCCCGACGATCGTCATCGAGCTGAACGTGTGCTAAGAACTCGGAGGTGCCGGAGTAACGGTGCTTGGATCGGTCGGATCGGGAAGAAGACGTACGACTACTTCCTCTACGTTGTGTCAACGCTTCCGTTGCGATCTACAAGGGTACGTAGATCATACTCTCCCCTCGTTGCTATGCATCACCATGATCTTGCGTGTGCGTAGGAATTTTTTTGAAATTACTACGTTCCCCAACAGTGGCATCCGAGCCAGTTTTATGGTTTGATGTTATTTGCACGAGTAGAACACAAGTGAGTTGTGGGCGATACAAGTCATACTGCCTACCGGCATGTCATACTTTGGTTCGCCGGTATTGTTGGACGAGACGACCCGGACCAACCTTACGCGTGCGCTTACGCGAGACCGGTTCCCTCAACGTGCTTTGCACATAGATGGCTTGCGGGCGACTGTCTCTCCAACTTTAGTTGAACCGAGTGTGGCTACGCCCGGTCCTTGAGAAGGTTAAAACGGAGTCTATTTGACAAACTATCGTTGTGGTTTTGATGCGTAGGTGAGATGAGTTCTTGCTTAAGCCCGTAGCAGCCACGTAAAACTTGCAACAACAAAGTAGAGGACGTCTAACTTGTTTTTGCAGGGCATGTTGTGATGTGATATGGTCAAGGCATGATGCTAAATTTTATTGTATGAGATGATCATGTTTTGTAACCGAGTTATCGGCAACTGGCAGGAGCCATATGGTTGTCGCTTTATTGTATGCAATGCAATCGCAATGTAATGCTTTACTTTATTACTAAGCGGTAGTGATAGTTGTGGAAGCATAAGATTGGCGAGACGACAACGATGCTACGATCAAGATCAAGGCGTCGCACCGGTGACGATGGTGATCATGACGGTGCTTCGGAGATGGAGATCACAAGCACAAGATGATGATGGCCATATCATATCACTTATATTGATTGCATGTGATGTTTATCCTTTTATGCATCTTATCTTGCTTTGATTGACGGTAGCATTATAAGATGATCTCTCACTAAATTATCAAGAAGTGTTCTCCCTGAGTATGCACCGTTGCAAAAGTTCTTCGTGCTGAGACACCACGTGATGATCGGGTGTGATAGGCTCTATGTTTAAATACAACGGGTGCAAAACAGTTGCACACGCGGAATACTCAGGTTATACTTGACGAGCCAAGCATATACAGATATGGCCTCGGAACACAGAGACCGAAAGGTCGAGCGTGAATCATATAGTAGATATGATCAACATAACGATGTTCACCATTGAAAACTACTCCATCTCACGTGATGATCGGTTATGGTTTAGTTGATTTGGATCACGTGATCACTTAGAGGATTAGAGGGATGTCTATCTAAGTGGGAGTTCTTAAGTAAATTTGATTAACTGAACTTAAATTTATCATGAACTTAGTACCTGATAGTATCTTGCTTGTCTATGTTGGTTGTAGATAGATGGCTCGTGCTGTTGTTCCGTTGAATTTTAATGCGTTCCTTGAGAAAGCAAAGTTGAAAGATGATGGTAGCAATTACACGGACTGGGTCCGTAACTTGAGGATTATCCTCATTGCTGCACAGAAGAATTACGTCCTGGAAGCACCGCTGGGAGCCAGGCCTGCTGCTAGAGCAACACCAGAAGTTATGAACGTCTGGCAGAGCAAAGCTGATGACTACTCGATAGTTCAGTGTGCCATGCTTTACGGCTTAGAATCGGGACTTCAACGACGTTTTGAACGTCATGGAGCATATGAGATGTTTCAGGAGTTGAAGTTAATATTTCAAGCAAATGCCCGGATTGAGAGATATGAAGTCTCCAATAAGTTCTATAGCTACAAGATGGAGGAGAACAGTTCTGTCAGTGAGCATATACTCAAAATGTCTGGGTATAATAATCACTTGATTCAATTGGGAGTTAATCTTCCGGATGATTGCGTCATTGACAGAATTCTCCAATCACTGCCACCAAGCTACAAGAGCTTCGTGATGAACTATAATATGCAAGGGATGAACAAAACTATTCCCGAGCTCTTCGCAATGCTGAAAGCTGCGGAGGTAGAAATCAAGAAGGAGCATCAAGTGTTGATGGTTAACAAAACCACTAGTTTCAAGAAAAAGGGCAAAGGGAAGAAGAAGGGGAACTTCAAAAAGAACAGCAAGCAAGTTGCTGCTCAGGAGAAGAAACCCAAGTCTGGACCAAAGCCTGAAACTGAGTGCTTCTACTGCAAGCAGACTGGTCACTGGAAGCGGAACTGCCCCAAGTATTTGGCGGATAAGAAGGATGGCAAGGTGAACAAAGGTATATGTGATATACATGTTATTGATGTGTACCTTACTAATGCTCGCAGTAGCACCTGGGTATTTGATACTGGTTCTATTGCTAATATTTGCAACTCGAAACAGGGACTACAGAATAAGCGGACACTAGCAAAGGACGAGGTGACGATGCGCGTGGGAAACGGTTCCAAAGTCGATGTGATCGCGGTCGGCGCGCTACCTCTACATCTACCTTCGGTATTAGTATTAGACCTAAATAATTGTTATTTGGTGCCAGCGTTGAGCATGAACATTATATCTGGATCTTGTTTAATGCGAGACGGTTATTCATTTAAATCAGAGAATAATGGTTGTTCTATTTATATGAGTAATATCTTTTATGGTCATGCACCTTTGAAGAGTGGTCTATTTTTGATGAATCTCGATAGTAGTGATACACATATTCATAATGTTGAAGCCAAAAGATGCAGAGTTGATAATGAAAGTGCAACTTATTTGTGGCACTGTCGTTTAGGTCATATCGGTGTAAAGCGCATGAAGAAACTCCATACTGATGGACTTTTGGAACCACTTGATTATGAATCACTTGGTACTTGCGAACCGTGCCTCATGGGCAAGATGACTAAAACACCGTTCTCCGGAACTATGGAGAGAGCAATAGATTTATTGGAAATCATACATACTGATGTATGTGGTCCGATGAATATTGAGGCTCGCGGCGGATATCGTTATTTTCTCACCTTCACAGATGACTTAAGCAGATATGGGTATATCTACTTAATGAAACATAAGTCTGAAACATTTGAAAAGTTCAAAGAATTTCAGAGTGAAGTGGAAAATCATCATAATAAGAAAATAAAATTTCTACGATCTGATCGTGGAGGAGAATATTTGAGTTACGAGTTTGGTGTACATTTGAAAAATTGTGGAATAGTTTCGCAACTCACGCCACCCGGAACACCACAGCGTAATGGTGTGTCCGAACGTCGTAATCGTACTTTACTAGATATGGTGCGATCTATGATGTCTCTTACTGATTTACCGCTATCATTTTGGGGATATGCTCTAGAGACGGCCGCATTCACGTTAAATAGGGCACCATCAAAATCCGTTGAGACGATGCCTTATGAACTGTGGTTTGGCAAGAAACCAAAGTTGTCGTTTCTGAAAGTTTGGGGCTGCGATGCTTATGTGAAAAAGCTTCAACCTGATAAGCTCGAACCCAAATCGGAGAAATGTGTCTTCATAGGATATCCAAAGGAAACTATTGGATACACCTTCTGTCACAGATCCGAAGGCAAGATTTTTGTTGCTAAGTTCGAAAACTTTCTAGAGAAGGAGTTTCTCTCGAAAGAAGTGAGTGGGAGGAAAGTAGAACTTGACGAGGTAACTGTACCTGCTCCCTTATTGAAAAGTAGTACATCACAGAAAACTGTTTCTGCGACACCTACCCCAATAAGTGAGGAAGCTAATGATGATGATCATGAAACTTTAGATCAAGATAATACTGAACCTCGTAGATCAACCAGAGTAAGATCCGCACCAGAGTGGTACGGTAATCCTGTTCTGGAAGTCATGCTACTAGATCATGATGAACCTACGAACTATGAAGAAGCGATGATAAGCCCAGATTCCGCAAAGTGGCTTGAAGCCATGAAATCTGAGATGGGATCCATGTATGAGAACAAAGTATGGACTTTGGTTGACTTGCCCGATGATCGGCAAGCAATTGAGAATAAATGGATCTTTAAGAAGAAGACTGACGCTGATGGTAATGTTACTATCTACAAAGCTCGACTTGTCGCAAAAGGTTTTCGACAAGTTCAAGGGATTGACTACGATGAGACTTTCTCACCCGTAGCGATGCTTAAGTCTGTCCGAATCATGTTAGCAATTGCCACATTTTATGATTATGAAATTTGGCAGATGGATGTCAAAACTGCATTCCTGAATGGATTTCTGGAAGAAGAGTTGTATATGATGCAACCGGAAGGTTTTGTCGATCCAAAGGGAGCTAACAAAGTGTGCAAGCTCCAGCGATCCATTTATGGACTGGTGCAAGCCTCTCGGAGTTGGAATAAACGCTTTGATAGTGTGATCAAAGCATTTGGTTTTATACAGACTTTCGGCGAAGCCTGTATTTACAAGAAAGTGAGTGGGAGCTCTGTAGCATTTCTGATATTATATGTGGATGACATATTGCTGATTGGAAATGATATAGAATTTCTGAATAGCATAAAGGGATACTTGAATAAAAGTTTTTCAATGAAAGACCTCGGTGAAGCTGCTTACATATTAGGCATAAAGATCTATAGAGATAGATCAAGACGCTTAATTGGACTTTCACAAAGCACATACCTTGACAAGATTTTGAAGAAGTTCAAAATGGATCAAGCAAAGAAAGGGTTCTTGCCTGTGTTACAAGGTGTGAGATTGAGTCAGACTCAAAGCCCGACCACTGCAGAAGATAGAGAGAAAATGAAAGATTTTCCCTATGCTTCAGCCATAGGCTCCATCATGTATGCAATGCTGTGTACCAGACCTGATGTGTGCCTTGCTATAAGTTTAGCAGGGAGGTACCAAAGTAATCCAGGAGTGGATCACTGGACAGCGGTCAAGACCATCCTGAAATACCTGAAAAGGACTAAGGATATGTTTCTCGTATATGGAGGTGACAAAGAGCTCACCGTAAGAGGTTACGTTGATGCAAGCTTTGACACTGATCCGGACGATTCTAAATCGCAAATCGGATACGTGTTTACATTAAACGGTGGAGCTGTCAGTTGGTGCAGTTCTAAACAAAGCGTCGTAGCGGGATCTACATGTGAAGCGGAGTACATAGCTACTTCGGAAGCAGCGAACGAAGGAGTCTGGATGAAGGAGTTCATATCTGATCTAGGTGTCATACCTAGTGCATCGGGTCCAATGAAAATCTTTTGTGACAATACTGGTGCAATTGCCTTGGCAAAGGAATCCAGATTTCACAAAAGGACCAAACACATCAAGAGACGCTTCAACTCCATCCGGGACCTAGTCCAGGTGGGAGACATAGAGATTTGCAAGATACATACGGATCTGAATGTTGTAGACCCATTGACTAAGCCTCTTCCACGAGCAAAACATGATCAGCACCAAGACTCCATGGGTGTTAGGATCATTACAGTGTAATCTAGATTATTGACTCTAGTGCAAGTGGGAGACTGAAGGAAATATGCCCTAGAGGCAATAATAAAGTTATTATTTATTTCCTTATGTCAAGATAAATGTTTATTATTCATGCTAGAATTGTATTAACCGGAAACATAATACATGTGTGAATACATAGACAAACAGAGTGTCACTAGTATGCCTCTACTAGACTAGCTCGTTAATCAAATATATGGTTATGTTTCCTGACCATGAACAAAGAGTTTTTATTTGATTAACGAGGTCACATCATTAGTTGAATGATCTGATTGACATGACCCATTCTATTAGCTTACCACCCGATTGTTTAGTATGTTGCTATTGCTTTCTTCATGACTTATACATGTTCCTATGACTATGAGATTATGCAACTCCCGTTTACCGGAGGAACACTTTGGGTACTACCAAATGTCACAACGTAACCGGGTGATTATAAAGGAGTATTACAGGTGTCTCCAATGGTAGATGTTGGGTTGGCGTATTTCGAGATTAGGATTTGTCACTCCGATCGTCGGAGAGGTATCTCTGGGCCCTCTCGGTAATGCACATCACTTAAGCCTTGCAAGCAATACAACTAATGAGTTAGTTGCGAGATGATGTATTATGGAACGAGTAAAGAGACTTGCCGGTAACGAGATTGAACTAGGTATTGGATACCGACAATCGAATCTCGGGCAAGTAACATACCGATGACAAAGGGAACAACGTATGTTGTTGTGCGGTCTGACCAATAAAGATCTTCATAGAATATGTAGGAGCCAATATGGGCATCCAGGTCCCGCTATTGGTTATTGACCGGACACATGTCTCGGTCATGTCTACATTGTTCTCGAACCGTAGGGTCCGCACGCTTAATGTTACGATGACAGTTATTATGAGTTTATGCATTTTGATGTACCGAAGGTTGTTCGGAGTCCCGGATGTGATCACGGACATGACGAGGAGTCTCGAAATGGTCGAGACATAAAGATTGATATATTGGAAGCCTATATTTGGACATCGGAAGTGTTCCGGGTGAAATCGGGAATTTTACCGGATTACCGGGAGGTTACCGGAACCCCCCGGGAGGCAAATGGGCCGTCATGGGCCCTAGTGGAAAGGTGAAAGGGCTGCCCACAAGGGCTGCGCGCCTCCCCCTCCCCCTAGTCCTATTAGGACTAGGAGAAGGGGCCGGCCACCCTCTCTCTCTCTCCCCCTTTGGGGAATCCTAGTTGGAATAGGATTGGAGGGGGGGAGTCCTACTCCCGGTGGGAGTAGGACTCCTCCTATGCCCTCTCCCTGGCCGACGCACCTCTCCCCCTTGGCCCCTTTATATACGGGGGCAGGGGGCACCTCTAGACACACAATTGATCATTGAGATCTTTCCTTAGCCGTGTGCGGTGCCCCCTGCCACCAAATTCCACCTTGATCATATTGTTGCAGTGCTTAGGCGAAGCCCTGCGTCAGTAGTACATCAAGATCGTCACAACGCCGTCGTGCTGACGGAACTCTTCCTCGACGCTTTGCTGGATCGGAGCTCGAGGATCGTCATCGAGCTGAACGTGTGCTAAGAACTCAGAGGTGCCGGAGTAACGGTGCTTGGATCAGTCGGATCGGGAAGAAGACGTACGACTACTTCCTCTACGTTGTGTCAACGCTTCCGTTGCGATCTACAAGGGTACGTAGATCATACTCTCCCCTCGTTGCTATGCATCACCATGATCTTGCGTGTGCGTAGGAATTTTTTTGAAATTACTACATTCCCCAACACCACTCGCACCGACGCTCGGCATGTGAAGAAATTCACTCGACGAAAAACCTGGAATGGGTCAAGGCGACTGAAAAAAGTTGGCAACGTCATCCGTGACGATTGACCCAACGAAGCTCTCACGTGGCCCGAAAGGCCAGTCGGAAAGACTTTCCAACTCTTTCTCCACTCAAACCTCGACCCATTCAGGGGCTAATGATGAAGCTGCGTACCTAGGGTGGGGACACGGACCTGTCCAAGGAGCCCTACCCAAGGACGTCCCTAGAAGAAGCTACCTTTCAATCGACTTGAAGGCATCCCACTCGACAGATTCAAAACACTCGACCAAGAAGCTATCACTCGACCAAGAAGCTATCACTCGACTGCCAGAAGACCTAAAGTCACTCCGCAGGCAAACGGTCAGCTGTTTGACAGTCTTTATGGTCATTATAGCACTTTATTAGGGGC
This sequence comes from Triticum dicoccoides, assembly GCF_002162155.2. Classification (NCBI taxonomy): domain Eukaryota; kingdom Viridiplantae; phylum Streptophyta; class Magnoliopsida; order Poales; family Poaceae; genus Triticum; species Triticum dicoccoides. The sequence continues at coordinate 421,639,030 of NC_041388.1, read as the reverse complement.
GTTACCAGTAACGCCCACCTTAAATGTACCTCAAAACCCTGTATTACTGAGGGCCGGAGGGGGCCAGCGAACTCTATATAAGCCACCCCCCTCCTCAGTATGAAGGGTTCGCACCCCTATTATCTACACACTCATAATCCAATCGACCGCCTCCGGGCACCGAGACGTAGGGTTGTTACTTCCTCCGAGAAGGGCCTGAACTCGTAAACCTTGTGTGTTACAACTTCCCAATAGCTAAGATCTAGCCTCTTCATACACACCCCCCTACATTACTGTCAGACTTAGAACCACGACACTGACCCGTTTCGGGCTACAACGCTAATGTTGCAGACTTTTCAGACGACGATTAAGGTGTTTTTAAGTCATGGTTCTATACTCAGTGATGCTGTTGGAGTTGATGGACACACTTATCTTCCAAGCCTTCCGCTGTTATCATTATTAGATGGCCTTAAGCGATATTTATTGTAATAAGTTCTCTTTTGAGACACTCGATGTAATAAGTGTGTGATTGCTACTCTGTTATAAATCCTTCAAGTACTGTGTGGTGTCAGCATTACTGATCCAGGGATGACACCTGAGCACAGAGATTATACCGTTTGAGGTCTGGTCGCTATAGGCAGGCGTAGTGTCGCCGTGCCGATGTAATCCCCTTGTACCCAATATAGCTTGCAATAAAGAGCTGGTTTGTTCTATGCTAAGCAGTGCCCTATTCCAGAAGACTTCTCCTTGATCTCTGGGCTGGAATACGGGGCATTCGGTTTCTCTGAGCCGGGGTGCCACAGGCTTGGTATCAGTGAAGGTCTGGCTGTAGGATGACCTAGCCCGCGCAAACATTAGAATGCGGTAGTACAGACCCAAATTGGTTTATTGCACTTGATTGCTGCATTTGTTTGTTGCATAGCATGCATATAGATTATTATCTTGTCGCTAACGGTTAATCTTGTGAGTGTAGGTTGTATCAGTTTTGATCCACTACCTGCACCCTATTTCTCAGCATGCTTGCTTTTTGGTGTTTGGCGTCATCTCTGTCCCAGCAGAGTGATGCCCTGGTACCAAGTGTTCTAGACACCATTTGTGGGAGTTGTGCTCAGGTATCGCGTTGATATCTTTCTGCCACCCACCCGTATTATTTTGGTGATAGCCATGTTTCTATCCCGAATCGTTCCTTCCATCTCGCCATCCTGGCAACCCTTGTTGATCTTTGTTATCAGAAAAAGGGCAATGCCAGCAAGCCCAGTCTTCCACCACTACTTTTCCCTACCATCTCGTTCTTTGGACATGTACGATTCCCTTCGTACGCTTGATGATGAGGTAGTCGTGACCTCTGTGTCTCGCTTCATGATCGCCAAGTCCGTCCTCGCCTCCATATCTATCCAGATCCAACCGGTGTTCAGCCAGCGCTTGCTGTAGCCTTGGTTACACCAACTCTTTCCACACACAGACTCACTTTCGTGCACACCTCCACATCATATTAGATCGCGATACCAGAGTTTCTGGGAGACTTGTGTGCTTAGGTGTGCATGCATATTATTGTGTAAGTAGCTGTAATATGTGATGTTGCTTGATTATTTATATTATTGGTATGCTTATGTGCTTTTGTTTTAGTGGTTTCTTTTTGCTTCCTTCTTTGGGCCTTCGGTGTGGCATTATTTTCCCCTCATTAAAGTTTCTCGTCAACCAACATCGGACATGAAGAATCAGTAAGGAATTCACATACTTGGAAGCTCAGATAAGTGGAATGAAGTTATCAGCAGACTGCAGTGAAATTTGGAATATCTCGTCTGAATGCGCAAAAGGAATCCTAGATGGACAGTCAGTATCATGTTTGCATCAGCGTGCACTCCTTACCACAATACCGATAATCAAGTTTGCCTCAGTGTGCACTCTTCACTGCAGAAATGATCAGATCAGCAAGAAGATAAGCTATGCGCAAGACCAACAGTGCAATTTCAGTCAAAGGTATGGTTCAGATACAAGGTTTGATTCTTCGTGGAGGATGATTTCGAAACATGATATGCCTGGAAGAAAGCACGGATGTGCCACATACTCAGAAAGGAGGATGGTCCAGCAATTCCTGTTTCAGCACAAAACCCAGTCTTCCTTAGCAAGATACTCTCGATGGTTTTCAGCATAAGCCATCCAATCGTCCTGAGTACGACACTGGTGCAAGATAGTACATTGTGAAATTATGACAGATGTCAGAATCAGATCCACAATAGTTGGTCAAAAGTAAGAATCAGTCAGAACACAAGTCTGCCTTGGGAATCAGATTCTCAGATATATGTGAAGGAAGCCAGATATACACCCCGGTGTAACAAAGGACTATGAAGATTGACGACAACACTGAGCTCTGTACAAGTACCGGTGAAGCTGGAATATGATCCTGATGAGCCCTTGTCTTCTTTTCTCTGGTAACGGCACCACGCCTGTGTTCTGAGCCGTTTTTGGTCGTCCAGGGTGGATGCCAACTTTATATTTCTCTATTCAACAACTGTCACGAGTTCTGATCTGCTTTCCGGTCGTCTCGTACAGCTGTTGAGTTTCTTTTTGCGACAGTGACCCTATGCTTTTTCCTACTTTTCAACTATCTTAGGGAGCTGCCACTTTCTTCTTATCAACACGGTCTCATGCTCTGAGCTGCTTTTCGGCTGTCTTGAGCCGTGGTTGAGCTATTTCAGTGATGTCCCAGATCTGAGTTGTAAAGACCGCTCTGGTGGCTACAGATTTATTTGCCGATTTCCTACAAGGGCTCAGATGATCATTTTCCCTATGTGCAGAACTTGAGACGTGATGAACCCGCCATTCCAATGATGCTACCATGTCAGGAGATGAGGATAAAAGTACGCCTGTCAGAATGTTGCACCTGACAGAATCTATGGTCTCACGAAGAAGCAATATGACCAAGCTCTTTCAGCCAAGGATCTAGACAAAGAAAGCAGTAATGGAGGAGCCAGACTAATATTTGTTGCATGACTCACATGGTGCAGATACCTCAGACAGTCTGAGTCAGTATCGACCACCATGGATATTCACCTAAGGGGTCTACTCAATTTTGAACCACCATCAGTCAAGGACAAGGATATTATCATATAAGGTCATACCCCTTATGCTGGCCACGACAGGCGACAATAAAATATTTGGTACAGATCTGGTACTCAAGACAGTGGAGCCAGTCAGCATGATTCATAAATTCCGGTGATAAGTCAGACTCTGTCGGGAAACGGTTATACCTCAACTTGCAATTTGGAACCCAAAGGACCTGCATTCAGTGAAGGAACCCAATGCAAGGAGTCGGAGCTTGGGTGTTCATCAAGAAAATCTAATCACCAATTCATGGACAGTTGCCATTACAGACACATCAATCGGAAATCACTCTCGGATTTGTAGACAGACATATATTTCAGTCATGGCAATCTCAGATAAGTCAGCGGATATGAAAAAAATTGGAGCCAGTATAAGCAAGGAAATGAGAGGTAAGATCTGTCAGGATATGGATATAGTAAAGCCAACCACCCCAGAGCCAGTCAGATAAGCCAGATGAAGAATTTCATGGGAACAATCAATAAAGGAAAAGGATACCCGAGTTGGAAACGGTGTCCTTAAGTCAGTATATTCATACTTGTTCCTTGAGCAACCAAATCTCGAGGACAAGATTTCTTTAAGGGGGGAAGGTTTGTCACAGCCTGATTTTTGGCCTTTCTTTTTCATTTGATTTTCTGAGATTTTTGCTTGAGTTTTCTTTCTCTGTGGCTTTGTGGTCTGGAAACTGAAGAAGATGACCTCTTGTTTGCTTCCAGAGTGGCTTGTCAACCCCAAATCCTTGCCTAGACCTTTCCATTTTCATCCTAGCCCAAATCCCAATATTCTTTTTATTGGGAATATTCCTTTTCTATTAAAGGAATGACCCTAATTTCCCTAGGTTGTGAAGCAAACTATATTTCCATCACTTCTAAAATTCCCAAATAATTCTCATAAATTGTTTGGGTCATATCTTCCTCAAATATGGCAAAATATTTCATTGGTCGTGTTTCCCATCACCCTCAAATAATTCATTTCCTATTTTGTCCTAAATGGCACATTGTGAAGCAAGTGATATTTTCCTTTGCCCAATTGACCTAAAACTTCTTGGACACATTTTCATGTCCAAATAATTGTGGCATGACAAATTTCAACTTAATTTGCCTAGTAAATATTCCTGAGCAATTTTTCAAAGTTCTTGTCTGAGAGAATTGGTTGTGAAGGAAGTACTAGCTAGGTTAATCCAATTGAGTTGAATTATTGCATTATCTTTTATATCATCAAATAGAATCTCTCCACAAGATTTGAGCTCATTCAATGCATCCATGTGACCTGAGCACCAATTCTTTGGTTCTGTCCAATTTTTCAGTTAATGAAGCAAGTTTATTTTATCTTGCTCCATTATGTCTAAAAAATTTCCTGGGCCATATCTTATCCATTTAACCTATCTCCACCAAATTTGGGCATATTTAGTTTAGACATTTTCCCTTAGGAATTTTCCTAAAATTCTGTCCAGAGAGGTGTTGTATGAAGGAAGTACCATTTTGGTTTGGCCAAATGGCATGAAATTTTTACAGCACTCTCATATGCCCAAATCACCCTGCCTTGCCAAATTTCAGCTCAAGTGGCTTCTCCATTTGAGTGCACCATCATGATCTGGATTCCGGACCAAATATGCAGTTGTGAAGCAACTTTGATTTATCTTGGTCCAATTATCCTCAAACTTTCCAGGACCGTAGTCCTTCCTATCCTAATCATCCCAGACAACTCCATTTGACCCAATCAGCTCCTTGTTGATCAGCAGTACTCAGCCAAAACTGATACAGCAAACTTCAGGTGATCACTCACATCTCTCCTTGGCACTTCTACGTGATCCATCACCTCCCTCGGCCTCTAGTATGTAAGGACTAAACACTAGACAATGTTGCCCTACCTCTTGTGTCCCCTCTGTCGGCGTTCTAGGAACGGGGGTCCCTAGACTTGTCTACCTGTGGCCCACAGCGTGGCTGAGCTAGCAGGCCCGTACGGCCCATCTTCATCAGCAAGGCATTCAAGACCCTCGCGAGGGGCCAAGCCTCACGAGGCGGACGATGCAAGACCTCCTCAGGAGCAGCCTCGCCAGGCAGGCTCGCGAGGGGCGAAGAGATCAAGGCAGGGAAAACCCTGCGAGGTCCTCGTGACGTGAGCCATGACGATCGAGACCAGGCGGGCGCCAGGCGGGTGCCAGCGCCCGTAGTGTCCTTGCTTCCTCTTTGGTGCCAAGGGGGGCAAGCGCAGGCGCGGAGTACCGAGGCATCAAGCAAAGATTTCCATATTGGTGCAACGAGACCAAGACCAGAAGGATGGCAGGACGGTGTCACCACCAGAGCCTTTTGCAGGCGAAGACCACTTTTGTCAGGATAAGCTATACTAGTTGTCCCCTTTCAAATTGGCCATTGTTGGCTCCATTCCCGCTCAATATTTAGGGAGAGGACCAGGGCCTATATAAGTAGAACTAGCCACGACAGTAGGTGGAGGAACTTCATCACAGATCGAGAACGGATCCAAGATCATCTCACCCACATAAGTTCACCAAGCACAAGAACACCTCAACCTCAGGAGGTTGTTCTTCCCCTTGTATTGTTCATCATCAGCCCAAGAGGCAATCCACCACCACCACACTGGAGTAGGGTATTACACCACAACGGTGGCCCGAACCAGTATAAATCTTGTGTCTTTCTGTGTTGTGAGTTCGTCGAGTTCGTCCGCGAGATCTTAGAGAGCTAGGGCGTGGATCGATAGGGAGAAATCCTTCGTGCACACCCCAGTGTTCGAACCTTGAGGGTTTTGCCGGAACCCGTGATCTGACATTTGGCATGCCAGGTAGGGGTGCGCCGAAGCATCCTTCCGTCGCCCCGCGCCCCGTTGCCTCGTCGTCTCCATGGCAGACGCGGGCCGCGCTCGCGCTGAGCGCCGGGCTGCCCTCGCCGCTCACGTCGCTCAGACGGCTCCCGTCGGTGGGCCACCTCGTCGTTCCCTGTTGCCTGCCGCCAACGCCATCACCGGCCCAGCGGGGAACGAGCAGCAGGCATCCTCACTGCACCCCTCGGTGCGGCGGGACGGCCGCACCGCCACTCCATCGCTGACCCCGGCCGGTTCTACTTCTCATGCACGTCGCACTCCCATGGACGCACGGGCCGCGCTCCTCATGGTGCACGAGCTCCTATGCTACCGCCCGGTCGACGACCTCTACGAGGACTAGCTCGACCGCATCACCAAGCTTGTCCGTGCCGCAGGGGGCTCCCCTGCGCCATCCCTCTCTCCGCCTCGCCCTCCGCCAGCTACGGGCGACGTAGCTCACGGAGTGCCTCCACCACCATTGCCCCAAGACGGCGCCCTGGCACCAAGATGCGCGGCTCCGCGGCGCGACCCGCCGCGCCCCGCGCCGGCGCGTGAAGAAAGAAGCTATCAAGAAGTCCCTCGACCGTAACAAAACGCTCCACCGCTCCTCGCGCCACCACGCCAGGACCGGCTGCTGTGGCAAGACCGCGCGCCACCTGTAGCGGCAGGGCGCGGACCCCATCAAGACCAAGCTCCACCCCAAGGTGGGCCCCGGTGACTACAGTTGGCTGCCGCGCTTTCACCCCCGAGCTGCGTAGTGTCGCCTGGCCGGGCAAGTTCAAGCCAGATCGGCCTCCTCGCTATGATGGCAACCCCGACCCCGCGGAGTTCTTGCAGCTCTACGAACTGAGCATTGGAGCGGCCAACGGTGATGAGAAAGTCATGGCGAACTGGTTTCCCATGGCTCTCAAGGAGGGCGCCTGCTCCTGGCTCCTGAACCTGCCTCTAGGCTCAATTTCCTCCTAGGACGAAATGCGCAACCGCTTCATCGCCAACTTCCAGGGCACTCGCGACCGCCCCTGTTCGCGGACGACCTGCACCGCATCAAGCAACAACTAGGAGAGACCCTGCAGAAGTACATTCAGTGCTTCAATAGCGCACGGATCAAGATCCCCAAGGTGACCGATGAGGCCATCATCTCAGCATTCTCCGACGGTGTCCGCGACGTCAAGATGAAGGAGGAGCTCGCCATCCATGAAGAGCTGTGCATGACCCTGGAGCTATTCAACATCGCGACCAAATGTGCTAGAGCTGAGGAGGGGCGCCTCTCCCTCCCCGGGCTCCCTGCTACGGACCCAGAGGAGAAGAAAACCAAGCCCAAGGACGTGAAGCGCAAGGGAGCAACCGTGCTCGCAGCGGAACCAGACACCAAGCGCGGCAGAGACCAACCAGAGTCACCCAAGAGCAGCCGTCCGTTCTGCGTCTTACACAACTTGAACACCCACAACACCAGTGACTGTCAAGGGCTCAGAGCCATTCGCGAAGGACGATTCGGTCAACGCCCCGAGCGTGGCGGCCGGGGCTACGGCCGAGGAGGAGGACGTGGTCGCGGACGCTGGGACGACCGTGGCCCATGCCAGGAGTGGCGTGACCGGCCTCATGAGGACCGCTGGCAGGATCAGCCTCGCGAGGGCACCTGGAGGGATCAGCCTCGTGATGATCGTCCTCAAGGCAATGCCGGACTCCCTCCGCTGCCGCCATCACCAAGAAGGAATGACGAACACCATCAAGACGAGGGCGCTGGGGGCTTCCAGGAACCGCGTGCTATCGCCTGCATCTTGGGCGGAGCCTAGTCCCCAGCCTTGCAACGTATCTTCAAGCAGTTTGCTCGTGAAGTGAATGCAGTCCTCCCCAAGCTCGAAGCCACACGCCCACTCAGATAGTCCCAGTGCCCCATCACGTTCAACTCAGCAGACCAGCTCAAGTGTGCAGCTACCGCTGGCGCCCTCCCGATGCTTTGCTCCCCAGTCATCAGCAACGTGCAAGTTACCAAGACCCTCATCGACGGCGGCGCAGGGCTCAACGTCCTGTCCGTCGACACGTTCGACAGCCTCCAAGTGCCATATGACCAGCTTCATCCCACCAAGCCCTTCTCAGGAGTGACCGACGATTCCACCATGCCGATAGGGCAGGTCCGCCTCCCTGTCACCTTCAGGGAACGCGAGAACTACCGCACCGAGCTCATCGACTTTGATATCGCGCACATCCGCCTACCATACGATGCCATCCTCGGGTATCCAGCCCTGGCCAAGTTCATGGCGGTGACCCATCATGGCTACAATGTCCTCAAGATACCGGGAAGCGATGGGATCATCACGGTCCCATGTGAAGAAAGAGATGTGGCGTGCTCCCTCGAGCGTGCCTTCCAAAATGCAGCAATCGACGACCCCGATAGCAAGGGCGAGGGCCCTCTCGAGGCCATCCCCAAGAAGAAGAAGTTGCGACATGCAGGACCTTAGGAGGGTGGCATCACAGCCGAAGCATCGTCAGGATCAGCCCCCGCTGCAGGGGCGCCTCCCTCCATTGCATAGGAAGGCGCGCCTGGCGCCCTTCTCGGGCAAGGCTCGGGGACTTTCTTCTGGAAGGCCTCAGACCTTGCCCACATCACGAGGGAGGCGCTTGGGCACCACCTGGAGGCGTGCTTCGCGGCACGTTTCCCTCAGGAGGGCACAGGGCAAGGATTGCCCACCGCTTAGGAGTTCATCACCAAGACCACCCAAGACGAATTGCAAGACGCAAGGGCCATGTGCGGCGACCGCCGCTCACGAGGCGCAGCTTCCCATCCAGGCGAGGATGCCGGGCTGCGTGTCTGCATCGACGTTCCAGGGCTCAACAGGGCCGCTTCCCAGGAGCTTTTCTGGCCTTCACGCGTGGGACGCTGCAAGGGCCCACCGCACAGCTACGTTCGCATGCCCATTGGCCTGCCGAGCGTGTCGTCCGCCTACCAGTGCAACTTGCGGCGCATCCTAGCGGCTCAAGAGGCCAGGCACCACGCCGTCCTGATGGAGATGGAGATGGTCCTCAAGGAACCACCTGAGCCCCCAGAGCCTCCTAAGGCTCAGGGCCCCGGTGGTCGTCAGGAGCAACCCTTTCGCCGTGCACCTTCAGCTGCCCCAACTCTCCTTCGTCAACAGAGCCAGGTGACATTTTCCAAGTACATTTAGCTGGGAGCGCCCCTCGGGCTGCATCATTCCCAGGTCGCGTGGGTCCGTCCCTGTGGCATGTATCCCTTTTCATGTCTTTAGCTTACCTTGTTGGGAGCGCCCCTCGGGCTGCATCATCCCCAAGCCGCTCGGGCCTGACCCAGTGGCATGTATCTCCCATGCACTTACTTAAGCCTGCTACTCTCATGATTAATCTACCTATGACTACTACTTGCTCGATCGCCACCCATCATGGGGACCGAGCGCCGGCCGTCTTTCTTCAGGACCCTTCGCGTGAGTAAGTTGAGCACGGCGTCCGTGCTCGGGCCCGTCCCTGCAGCGTTGATAAATCCAACGGCTGAGCTTTGTGTGGCGGGCTTACGTCACCTCCTGGGTCGTTGGTGCTTGGCTTTCTCACGTGATAACCTCAGGAGATTCGTTTGGCGCAGGTTGTCTGACCACCTCGCAGGACCAGCACAGCAAACAAGAACCAAGACCAGGCCCTACCCGCCTTGAGGTAGGGCCTCGTGAGTCCCACGCTGGCTCACGAGTGCCTAGATACACCTCATCTAGCCCTTCCGTGCAAGCCACATGTCAGGGCGGGGATGTACATGCCCTGGGGGCTCTCCGCAGAGGGAGCCCCCTCTCACGCACAAGTGGAAGCACCATGCTCCGCTGGTCGTCAACACTGCCGAGGAGCGGCGATGCCCGTGCACAAGCGGAAGCACTATGCTCCGCGCTAGTGATAAACAAATGAGGGCATCTCCACGGTCGTATCAACCTCAGTGAGCCCTAGAGCTCAGCGTCCAGCCTCACCACAATGCCTCCCCTCGGGAGAACCGCGCGAGGGGGCTGGGCACGGGGGCTGCGCTCGGGTCATGCCCAAGCGCACGCCACCCAACCAGGTCTCCCGGACCTAGTCGTCGGATGCCCCTCCCGAGCTGAGCCTCGGCGAGGACAAAGGTATAGAAATTGTTTGCACGTCAAGGGGGACTCCCGAGCATCGCGACTTAGGAGCCTAACTGGTCACGTAGCCCCTCACTCCTGGGTCCGTCCTGGTCTCCGGTCGGCCCAACGGCGGTTGAGGTATGCGCGGGGCCGGGCTCTGCCGACGTAGAACATCAACCTATCCTCGCGTACTCTCCCTGTAAGCTGTTTGCGCGTCAAGGGGGGCTCCTGAGCATCGCGACTCAGGAGCCTAACTGGTCACGTAGCCCCTCACTCCTTGGTCCGTCCTGGTCTTCGGTCGGCCCAACGGTGGTTGAGATATGCGCGGGGCCGGGCTCTGCCGACGCAGAACACAAAGCAAATAGGAAGAAAATCGCAAAATCTCGAAGAAAATATTACAAGGCATATTGTTCTCACAATATCAAATAAAAGTTTAATGCTTCCACGAGGCCTGATGCATATTGCAGGAATGAAACAGGAAAGCAGCCGCAAGTCACCTCTAGACACCGCCATCGCCTATAGAAGGTGCTCCTCCCTTGGTAGGGTCGCCTTCACCCGCACCACCAGCCGCGGGATCGATGGCATCGCCGGTCGAGGGCACAAGGACGAAGCCGCGGAACTTCTTTAGCAGGGCCTCCACCTGACCTTTCATGGCTGCGGCGGCAGCCGCACAATGTTCATCAGCTACAGGCTCCAGCAGCTCATCGAGACAAGCATTGGGGTCGTGAAGGTACAGATGGCTGAAGACACGCGTCAGCGCAGCTAAAGAAAGGACACGAGCCTCTGCCTCAGCCATGGGACCGATGCCCTCCACGACTTCTTCAAGCGCCTTCACCAAGTGGGGAAGCAGCTGAGCAGGGCCATCTTCGTCGGTGGTCAGCGGCTTCTCCAGGCCCTTCTCGTACAGTGACTTCAGCGCCATGCTGGACCTCTTCTCAAGAAGCAAGAAGGCCACGCGGTCTTTGGCCAGGACCTTCACCTTAGCCTCGAGCTCGGCCTCCCTCGCCTTTGCCTTCTGCTCCAGCCCCTCCAGTCGACTGCGCTCCGTGGCCTATGCCTTCGTCAGCTCCCCCAACTCGGCGTTGCGGCCCTTGATGGCGTCCCCTGAGCCTTCATCTCCTCCTCCCTCGCTTCGCGGTCACATGCTTCTTTTGTGAGCTTGTCACGCAGCCTCTTTAGCTCGCCCTCTAGCTCTCGGCAGTGGTCACGGGCGGCCTCGGCGTCCTTCAGCGCCGCCTCGCGACCAACCGCAGCTCTAGCGGTGGCCTGCTTCTCCTTCTCGGAGGCCACCACGACCTGGCTTAGCGAGGCTCGAACTGCTGAGTCAGAGTGACGCCAGCCCGAGGCGAACTCCAAGCGCCCGGCCACTAGGTGCGGGTCCGCGCCTAGGAGGTCTTCCGGAAGCTTAGCCATCCCCGAGAAGACACGCTCCAAGACTATGGAGGAGGCAGAAGAACTTGGGGCCGGAGGCACGACAGGAGGAGGCGATGTCGTTACCAGAGCCTAGAAGATCGAGGGCTCCGGAGCCCTTGGGACCTCATCGCCAGAGCCAGGTGCCGGCACTTCCGGAGCCAGCGGGGCCATGGGGGCTGGTTCATCCTGCCGGTTCTCCTCATGGCCTCGCGAGGGCGACCGGGCTGGGGAGGTGCGGGTGCTGTTGCCTCTCTTCTCCGCAGAGGGGGGCACGGCCGCGGCTTCCTCCTTCCTCTTCTTCGCTGAAGACACCAGCCTGATCAACCAAGGGCGAATGTCAGAAAATAGCAAGTACAAGCAGGAACAAGACGAAGCTCAAAGCACTTACTGATCCACTGCGACATATTCCACCTTCCGCTTGGTGAGCATGAAACCCGAAAGCGTCGAGGCCTGAGGAGTGGGCACACGGGCTCTGGAAGCAGAAGACGGTACAACAGAAGGGCCGGAGCCGGCCCCAGGCGGTACCAAGTCGGAGGCAGCATCTCGAGAGACCACCGACGATCTACCCCTTGTCGGGATGAGGGGCAGCTCCCTCACCTCCTGGCGGGTGTCGACCTCGGCGTCGTCTGGTAGAGCGAGGAGGATGTCGGCCTTGCTCAAGGGGGAGTTCTCCCCCATCTCCTCAAGGGTCTCCTCCGAGTCCTCCTCCCCCTCTTCTTCCCCATGGGACTCGCCAGAAGACACCTCCACCGGCTTCAGCCTTGCAGAGGCCCCAGCAAGCGCCGGCGGCACCAGCCCGCGCGCGTTAAAGGTCGGCCTGGAGGCAACGAATTGGTCCCAGTCCTTGTGATGGAACAAAGGAACAAAGGCGCTCGGCGGGTACTCTTGGTTATCCCCAACCAAGAGGCGCAAAACTGCAGTCAGCTCGTCATCAGGCAGGGCCACCGGGCTCAGACGAACCTTGTCTTCTTCATCTCCAAGCTTCCACAAAGAGCATGTGCGCGCCTGGAGTGGAGCAATGCGCCGCGTAAAGAATTCCCTCAGGAGCATGACCCCCGTCACCTTGTCCGCCTTCGCAATGCCCGTCTTCGAATCGATCTTCATCTGCTCCGACACCGACGACGCCCGCTCGTTAGTGAGCTCTACACGAGACCACCCCTTGTCTGACTGGGGCTCCTTCGTCGGCAATTACAAGCATGGATGGACGCACTTGGCACTCATCATGACCCATTTGGACCTGATGTTGTCAACCCTCTTCCCGATGTTAGAGATCAAGTTGGCCTGGCCGGCCGCGATGAAGTTGGCGCACCCTGAGATATGGCCACCGGTGACGCGAAGAAAGAAGAAGTGGCACAGCACTGCCATGGATGGCATCACACCCAGGTACGCCTCGCAATAGTAGGCGAAGATAGACAAGAGAAGAACGGAGTTGGGATGGAGATGCAGCGCTTGCAGCCCGAAGTGGTCGAGGACCTCGAAAAAGAAATCAGAAAAGGGGGGAACCAACCTGGCGGCGATGTTGCTCGTAAAGAAAGGGAAGAAGGTGCTTCCCTCAGGCTCCGGTGCGTCGGAGGCAAGACGGAGCTCCGTCTTCCCCCTCTCGGTACTCTCCCCCGCCGTCAGCAAGCGCGTGGTGGCAAGGTTCTTCTCCGTGACATTGGGCGCATCAAGGGCTGGCTTGGACCAGGCCGGGGCCAAGGAGGACTTGACCATGCGCGACGCCATTGGTTGCAGATGCGGAGAGAGGTCGGAGTGGATCTGGAGGTTTCAGCGGCAAGGAGCGAGAAAGGGGATCTAGAGCAAGGCGAGGAAGAAGCAATGAAGGCAAGCACTATCTGCGCCAGCCTTTTTGTCATGACGGGCAGTTGCTGAGGCAGCGTGGGGAAGCAGAGACGCCCACGTCCGATCAACTGCCACACGTCAACCGAGGCCACATGCTTTTGGGGGCCCGCGGCGCTCCGTGCTTGACTTCTGGCTTCGCCTCGAAGCCAGGCCCGAGCGCGCCTTAGGCCCGGGGGCTACTGCCGGCGTTCTGGGAACGGGGGTCCCCAGACTTGCCTACCTGCGGCCTGCAGCATGGCTGAGCTAGCAGGCCCGTATGACCCATCTTCATCGGCAAGGCATTCAAGACCCTCGTGAGGGGCCAAGCCTCGCGAGGTGAACGGCGCAAGACCTCCTCAGGAGCGGCCTCGCCAGGCACGCTCGCGATGGGCGAAGAGATCAAGGCAGGGCAAACCTCGCGAGGTCCTCGTGACGTGAGCCATGACGATCGAGACCAGGCGGGCGCCAGGAGGGCGCCTGCGTGCACAGTTTCCTTGCTTCCTCTTTGGTGCCAAGGGGGGCAAGCGCAGGCGCGGAGTACGGAGGCATCAAGCAAAGATTTCCATATTGATGCAACGAGACCAAGACCAGAAGGACGGCAAGACAGAGGTCACCATGGAGCCCAGGACGGCGTCACCACCAGAGCCTTTTGTAGGCGAAGAACACTTTTCTCATGATAAGCTGTACTAGTTGTCCCCTTTCAAATTGGCCGTTGTTGGCTCCCTTCCCGCTCAATATTTGGGGAAAGGACCAGGGCCTATATAAGTAGAACTAGCCACCACGGTAGGGGGAGGGACCTCATCACGAATCAAGAACGGATCCAAGATCATCTCACCCACACAAGTTCACCAAGCACAAGAACACCTCAACCTCAGGAGGTTGTTCTTCCCCTTGTACTGTTCATCATCCCCCCAAGAGGCAATCCACCACCACCACACTGGAGTAGAGTATTACACAACAACGGTGGCCCAAGCCAGTATAAATCTTGTGTCTTTCTGTGTTGTGAGTTCATCGAGTTCGTCCGCGAGATCTTAGAGAGCTAGGGCGTGGATCCATAGGGAGAAAACCTTTGCGCGCACCCCAGTTTTCGAACCTTGATGGTTTTGCCGGAACCCGTGATCCGACACCCTCCTTGCCGGTCATAGTGGTGACCGCTTCGTTTGCACGCGCTCTGGCAGCAATGGACGTGAGCTGAGCGTCATTTTCTTTGGGCCCCTCCTCCTCTTGTCATCTTCGTGCGCGTGAGCATGTCTAACAGCTAGCATGCATCGTCGCCATCCCCTGGACCTCTCTCCCCCTCCCGAAGCCTCCTCGCTAGCGCTCGTCGCCGTTCGCCCGCGGACGCACAATGCCGACAAGGCATTAATGGCGCCGTGGCTTCTTCCTCCCTTGTCCCCGAGCTCTGCCTCGTCTCCGTGACGCTCTGCTGCTCGTCGCCTTCTCCCTCGTCGCCTTCCCGAGCCCTCCCCGTGCCTCTGCTCGCGCTAGCGCGACGGCACACGCGTCATCGCGGCCATGCTCATCGAACCGCCTCGCTGCGCTTATTTAAGGCCTTCCCCGAGCACTCCGAGCTCACCAACAGCCTCCCCATACTCCTCTAGACCCTCCCCACCTCTAGCTTGAGCTCGAGGAGCTCTCTGGTTCCGTCCATGGCCATCGTGCCCGCATTGGCCTCGGCCTAAATTGACTCAAGCCGAGCCCTCCCCTTCCCTCCTTCTACCTCTGCTAGTCCAGCCAGACCCCGACAAAACTCCCCAACCCCTCGGTTCGGCGTCGAAGCACTCATGGCCACGTGTCCCAAGATTGGCCGTCGCCGTTGCTTTTTGCCTCCATGGTGCGCGCCGTTCCTCCCCTCCTTGGCGTTCGTTCTGCACCAGGATGGATGCGCGGTGCTCTCCCGGTTGCGTAGGTAGTCCAGGCGCCACGAACGGTGGCCGGAGGTGCCCGAATGGCCGCCGGCGCCGGCCCTGGCCCCTGTCCCGCGCGGGAGAGCGCGTGAGGGAGACGAAGACGTCGTCTATGACTCTTCTCCCCTGGCTAGGTGGGCCCTGCATCGCCCTGGACCCCACCCGTCAGCCACTCAACGCCTGGCCCCGCTTTGCCACATCATTTAAGTGGAAGCGGAAACTCCAGAGTGTGTTTTTGTTTTGCTAAAAGCGTATTTTGGGCCTCTTCGACTCTCAGTACGTTTCCTCTAGCCCGAAAGCGTATTTTCTCTCTTTTCAGCGCAGAATACGTTTTCTTAGTCCAAAAGCGTATTTAATTTGCGCCTCCGTCTTATCCACTCACGGACCCGGCTGTGAATAGTATTTTTACAGAAAAGTCCCTGATCTTCTACACCTCATAACTCTGCAATCGTAACTCCGAATGAGGTGAATCAAATGCCCACTTCTTTGTTTCGTCGAGCCCGTTCCGATGGAACCATTTTCACTATGTTTCAACATTCTGAAAATGACCATTTTGACCTTGCCCCAATCATCCCCCTCCGAGAGAGTACCCTTTCCGGTGATTCCCTCTGCGGTCATGCCGCACTTCTTCCCCGGAACCTTCTTCATCCCCAGGCAAGCCACAACCACCATTTGCATGATAGACATGCAGAAGCATTGGTTTTCAACTTGAATCTTTAATAACAGTTTGTTTGTTTTTCTACTGTTGTTGGTATTTCAGTTATGGTTATGGATCAGTGTTTACCGTCTTGCTATGTTTTCTTGCACTCTCTTGTTATGTTCTTCATGCTAGTATTACGTTAATTTTGGCAATGTTTGGTAGTAGTACATGTTGGTGGTGGTCCTCGGTGCATGACTACCGTCTATTCCCAGTACCGCTGTTATGCATGTTTCTTTGTATCCAGTTGATTAAATACTTGCATGGTAGTTTTATCATTATGTTATTGCATGGTAGTTTATCGTTATGTTATTGCATGGTATTTATTGTTCATGCTAGTGGTCGTGTTCTGCTATGAGTAGTGTTCTACTCCCTCCATTCGGAATTACATGTCGCACAAATGGATGTATCTAGACGTATTTTAGTTCTAGATACATCCATATATGAGACAATTAATTCCGAACGGAGGGAGTAGTTGTGTTATTCATGCTCGTCAGTATGTCATGCTCATCTGGATAAATGATTAAATGTTGTTGTTATGCTCGTTGATTATGTTGTACCTCCATGCTTATGTTGCATCCTGTTATTTTTATCATGGCTCAGCATATTGCATTCAAGTTTAACCGGATTAAATTAAACTTGAACAACTGTTGGCTGAGTCATGGTGCCCTCGACCGGACCAGTGCAACCACACTTACCCTATGGGGGGGTCCTAACTGGGTCTACTGTCATGCCTCTCACCGGTGCCTCCCACGAGGGAAGGTTATGCGCGGGCGCTACCCTGATCAGGTAGGACGGCATAAGCCTTGTGTGCCCGTTGTTGAGTATGGATCCCTGTTCCCGTTTGGGACCGTTTTCCACGACGGTGGCCGTTGGTGCATTTGGTAGGCATGGGGCCACCGAGGACTTAGCCCAAAGGGGAGTTGGTCGGAGTGGCCGGGAGGGTGTCATCACTACAAGAAATATGTCAACTTGTGACCTTCTGTCAGTGACCCTGAAAGAATTGGTCGTAAATCTACGACCATTTGAGACCAATTGGTCAAAAGCTGTTCGAAGGGCTCCAAACCCTAAAGCATAACGACCATTTTGGTCAGAAACGTAAGCAGACAATATTGTTCACTCCCCCTATTTTTACCCAATTGCGACCAATTTAAAATGTCATATTTTCTAATTCGTATTGCCTCAAAATAATTAGACATCCATGCCAACAGTTTCGCTTATGTGTTATGTCCATGTGTTGGTCACCTCAGCAGTTTCACCTACGTGTCATGCACACGTGTCAATTTTTGCTTATGTGTCTATATTGCATTGGGTTTATACTGCAATCCAATGACATGTGGGACCCAACAACCACCAACATGACATATGGGCACCACCAAATTGACATGCAGGACCCACACCGACCTGACAAGCAAGCCCCACCACCGACCTGACAAGCAGGACCCGACCAACCTGACAAGCGGGACCCATAATGCAAGGCCTGAAACAGAAAACTACACAATAAAACAAATATGAGGTCCTCGGTGCATGACTACCGTCTATTCCAAGTACCGCTGCTATGCATGTTTCTTTGTATCCAGTTGATTAAATACTTGCATGGTAGTTTTATCGTTATGTTATTGCATGGTAGTTTATCGTTATGTTATTGCATGGTATTTATTGTTCATGCTAGTGGTCATGTTCTGCTATGAGTAGTGGTCCACTCCCTCCATTCGGAATTACATGTCGCACAAATGGATGTATCTAGACATATTTTAGTTCTAGATACATCCATATATGAGACAATTAATTCCGAACGGAGGGAGTAGTTGTGTTATTCATGCTCGTCAGTATGTCATGCTCATCTGGATAAATGATTAAATGTTGTTGTTATGCTCGTTGATTATGTTGTACCTCCATGCTTATGTTGCATCCTGTTATTTTTATCATGGCTCGGCATATTGCATTCAAGTTTAACCGGATTAAATTAAACTTGAACAACTGTTGGCTGAGTCATGGTGCCACCACATCGACCGGACCAGTGCAACCACGCTTACCCTATGGGGGGGTCCTAACTGGGTCTACTGTCATGCCTCTCACCGGTGCCTCCCACGAGGGAAGGTTATGCGCGGGCGCTACCCTGATCAGATAGGACGACATAAGCCTTGTGTGCCCGTTGTTGAGTATGGATCCTTGTTCCCGTTTGGAACCGTTTTCCATGACGGTGGCCGTTGGTGCCTTTGGTAGGCATGGGGCCACCGAGGACTTAGCCCAAAGGGGAGTTGGTCGGAGTGGCCGGGAGGGTGTCATCACTACAAGAAATATGTCAACTTGTGACCTTCTGTCAGTGACCCTAAAATAATTGGTCGTAAATCTACGACCATTTGAGACCAATTGGTCAAAATCTGTTCGAAGGGCTCCAAACCCTAAAGCATAACGACCATTTTGGTCAGAAATGTAAGCAGACAATATTGTTCACTCCTCCTATGGTCACCTCAGCAGTTTCACCTACGTGTCATGTACACGTGTCAATTTTTGCTTATGTGTCTATATTGCATTGGGTTTATACTTCAATCCAATGACATGTGGGACCCAACAACCACCAACATGACATATGGGCACCACCAAATTGACATGCAGGACCCACACCGACCTGACAAGCAGGACCCAACCAACCTGACAAGCGGGACCCATAATGCAAGGCCTGAAACAGAAAACTTAAATATGAGGTTGTGGGAATCGAACCCACGCCCTCGTCCACCTGTTGGCGGTTCCAAACCACACCACCACCGCTTACTACGTGACACAAGGTAAGAGGAATTGCTTTTGTAGTCTTACTGTCCGCGCTGGGCCAAAGCCCATTTCCAAAAAATGGGATCTCCTATACCGCGCGCTCTTCCTACTCTCCTCTCTTTTGGGAAGGCCCGAATACGGCACCCTGTTTTCTTAATTTATATTTGACAAAAATGATTGTGTATTCAACAAATGTTATATAAATTTTTAAAAAATGTTTATGAATTCAAAAATCATTCACAACTTTTTAGAAAATGTTCAGAAAATTTAAAATATTGGTTAATTAGAAAAAATATCAATTAATAAAACGCTTAGGGATTCAAAAAAAGTACATGCATTACAAAAATATTCATCAAACCCAAAATATGTTCATGAATTTCAAAAATGTTTCCCAATTTTTTGATTTTTGTTTTGAATTTTTCACGCCCGTTTCAAAATGGGGTCAAAATGGCGGGCATTACCGTTCCTAGCTAGTGGTTCAATCTTGGAAAATTTTTGATGTTTCTATGATTAAATAGATACTTATTTACCTAGAAATGATTTTTGGAGAAAAATATAGAGCAAACTATGAGGCACTTGAACTTCAAATTTGACCTATTTCCTACTGAATCCGCGAAAATTTGTCTTTTTTACCTGAGGTGGATCAAAGCTTTTTACACCCAACCATTTGGTCAATTGTGCATTAAATATGGCCTAGTATTTTAGAAAAATTATTTGGTCCAATTTTGCAACAATTATTTGGGAGGTCCTTCAAAAAAACCGCCGTTTGGGCACTCGAAAAATGGAAAATGGTTTTTTCGTACAAAGAAAATGAAAACTTTCTTAGGCAACATTGTTTGCCATTCAAACATGCACCCTTGTGCACAATATGAGATCATTTGAACAAACTATGCCATGAATGTGGCCATAAGATTGATCATTTGGCTTGAAAGCCGTTGATCTCCACACGTGATAGCTCGTTTCTGAGAACACTTTTTAAAAATAATTGTTGTATTACAAGTTTATTATTTTTATGGGAACTTGGCCACATATAATGACACAATGCGAAGGTTTCCCAATTTTTTTGATTTTTTTTGAATTTTTTATGCCCGTTTCAAAATGCGGTCAAAACGGCGGGAATGATCGTTCCTAGCTAGTGGTTGAATCTTGGAATTTTTTTGGTGTTTCTCTGATAAAATAGATACTTATGTACCTAGAAATGTTTTTTTGGAAAAAATAAAGAGCAAACTACAAGGCAGCTACAGTTCAAATTTGACCCGCTTCTAGCTGAATCGGCGGAAATTTGTCTTTTTCATGAGAGGTGGATCAAAACTTTTTACACCCAACCATTTGGTCAATTTTGCATTAAATATGGCCTAGTATTTTAGAAAAATTATTTGGTCCAATTTTGCAACAATTATTTGGGAGGTCCTTCACAAAAAAACCTCATTTTGGACACTCAAAAAATGGAAAATGGTTTTTTCGTCCAAAGAAAATGAAAACTCCCTTAGGCAACATTGTTTGCCATTCCAAGATGCACCCTTGTGCACAATATGAGATCATTTGAACAAACTATATCGTGAATGTGGCCATAAGATTGAGCATTTGGGTTGAAAGTCATTCATCTTCACACTTGATAGCTTGTTTCAGAGAACACTTTTTAAAAATAATTATCGTATTACAAGTTTATTATTTTTCCTGGGAACTTGGCGACATGTAATGACACAATGCGAAGGTTTTCCATTTTTTGATTTTTTGATTTTTTATGCCCGTTTCAAAATGCGGTCAAAACGGCCGGCTGACCGTTCATAGCTAGTGGTTGAATATTGGAATTTTTTTGGTGTTTCTCTGATTAAATAGATACTTTTGTACCTAAAAATGATGTTTGGAAAAAATAAATAGCAAACTATGAAGCAGCTGTAGTTCAAAATTGACCCGATTCCAACTGAATCGGCAGAAATTTGTCTTTTTCACTAGAGGTGGATCAAAACTTTTGACACCCAACCATTTTGTCAATTGTGCATTATATATGGCCTAGTATTTTATAAAATTGATTAGGTCCAATTTTGCAACAAATATATGGTAGGTCATTCACAAAAAAACTCATTTTGGGCACTCGGAAAAATGGAAAATGAATTTTCCGTGCAAAGAAAATGAAAATTTCCTTAGGCAACATTGTTTGTCATTCCAAGATGCACCCTTGTGCACGATATGAGGTCATTTAAACAAACTATGCCATGAATGTGGCCATAAGATTGATCATTTGGCTTGATAGCCATGAATCTTCATGCATGATAGCTCATTTATGAGAACACTTTTTTAAAAGAATTGTTGTATTACAAGTTTATTAATTTCCCTGGAAACTTGGTCACATATGATGACACAATGCGAAGGTTTTCCAATTTTTTGATTTTTTGAATTTTTTATGCCCGTTTTAAAATGCGGTCAAAACGGCGGGCTTGACCGTTCCTAAATAGTGGTTGAATCTTGGAAAACTTTTGATGTTTCTCTGATTAAATAGATACTTATGTACTTAGAAATGATTTTTGGAAAAATGAAGGGCAAACTATGAGGCGGCTGCAGTTCAAATTTGACCCGCTTCCTGCTGAATCAGCGGAAATTTGTCTTTTTCATGAGAGGTGTATCAGAGCTTTTGACACCCAACCATTTGGTCAATTGTGAATTAAATATGGTCTAGTATTTTATAAAATTGATGGAGTCCGATTTTTCAACAAATATTTGGTAGGTTCTTCACAAAAAACCCATTTTTGCCACTCGGAAAATGATTAAAATAGCTATAAAATCAGAAATGCATATAAATTGGTCCTTACCCATAAAATGTGGTCTAAATCTAGTGAAAATTTGTGTGGTGCCCTTTTGCAAAATATTATTGATAGCTACTTCACAAATTCTCTCTATTTTTTGTACCGGAAAACTATTTTAAATCACTGATTTTCCGAACCAATCAGAACTCTTCCCACGGATCGATGACATGGCGTCCATCCATCCATCTATCCATCCCACATCCATCCATCCATCTATCTACAGAAAAAAAGAAAAGAAAAAGAGATAGCCCCACCCGCAGCCCAAACCCTAGCTCATATCGACCCCTCCCCGCGTCGCACCCTTCCTCCCTCGTCCCCTTCTCCTCGCTGCCGCCGCCCACACTTCCTCCCTCGTCCCCATCTCCCGATTCCTCCTCTGCCGCCCCTCCCTTCCACCACCCTAGGCACTCCACCACCGGGAGGCAACCCTTCCTCCTCACCCCTGCCTCTCAACCCAGACGGCCTCGACCAGATCTACGGCCTAGCCCTATCAAGCCGCAACCGTTCGCCGCCGCGGATCCCGCGAGCCCCGTCCTCTTCTACTCCGTTCCGCGGCTCGGAGGTGCGACTGGACGGAGCTGCATCTGGCGCCTACGGCAACGACCACGATGACGGGATTTCCCAGCCGGCCTTGAAGTGCCCAACCTCAAGAAGCACGGCGGCGGCACACGCAGCTGGATCCGCCATGGTGCGACGTGCAGACGCTCGAGGTCGACAAGGCCACCATGATGCGCCGCTGCGAGCTCCCCGCCCATGACCTCCGCCTCCTCGACCCGCTCTTCGTCTACCCCTCCACCGTCCTCGGCTGTGAGCGCGCCATCATCGTCAACCTCGAGCAAATCCGCTGCATCATCACCGCTGACGAGGTGCTCCTCCTCAACTCCTTCAACAGCTACGTCTTCCAGTACGCCGCCGAGCTGCAGCGCCGCCTCCTCCAGGGCGCTGAGGGCGACGAGCTCCCCTTCGAGTTCCGTGCCCTCGAGCTCGCCCTCGAGGCCGCCTGCTCCTTCCTCGACGCCTAGGTACCAACACCATCCACGCGCTCCATAGCCTCCTTGGGTTCCCCCCTCTGAAATCACTGTATATACTTCAGTTGTGATTATTATTAGTCATGGTACGATGATCCCGTGATTATTATTAGTCACTGTATATACTCCACACCCCTGCGTTCCACCCATCTAAAATCACTATATATTGTTGTGATTACCTAGTCATGGTACGATGACCCCATAATTTTTGTGTATAAATTTTCTGCAATACTGCGGTTTAGTTTGATCATAGAATTGGAGTGGGCGATGTTCATCTGAATGTCTAATGTACTGCATAGAATTAGAGTGATGAAAAACAAAAACCATTCTTCTTTGCTGCACTACTTATACAATTACAGTCTATAGTCCAGGATTGATCTGTAGTGGAAACTCTGTAGTTGCTTCTTTGTTGGATGTGAAGAAAACTGTGAATTGCATTCTTTTTGAAACGGAAATTACGAATTGCATCAACATAATTCATTTTATTCTATTAATGGTTACTGCTGATGGTGATTAAGCTGAGTTTCCCTGTATGCTCTCACAATTTAAACTAATTTTGCGTGCGTCTTCCATGCATGTTTGCAGCTACATCTCTGGGTACAAGAACTGGTTCCATAACTTCATCAAGCACCTGCGTGAAATCGGTGATGAGGTAGTACATTTTTCTGCTTTCATTGTTGAGTACTACCGAATACTGATGGTGGTTGGTTTGACACAACTACAGGACAGTGGATTAGTAGCATGCATGTGTGACTTAGTTTCTGGTGTGTTTCGCCGGATCCTAGCGTGCTAACCGCCGCCTCCTGCGCCTGCGCATAGCCTCACGCTCGTCGTTCGCGCTCCCTACTGCTGTCGCTGAAGCTCTGTTGCTTCGAACTGCCGTTGCTGCTCTCCGCTGCTGCGTATTGCTCCTGCTCTACGGTACAGCTGCTCTTACTGCTGCCGCTGCATAGCTGCTTTATATACTACTCCGTAGCTAGCTAGTCATACTATTATTTGAGATGATTCTTTGTCTAATTAATTAAAATATTTGTGATTGATTGTTGCCATGAGGTGGCTAGCTTACTGTTAGAAGATGATAGAGGATTGTAGCTTACTGGTTAATGGCCCAAAACAAGGTGTAATAAGGAACAAATCCTTTAGGGGCATATCTGCTAGTCTATATGCTGTCATTTGTCTTTGTTTCAGTTTGTTGGATCTGATAATATGTCTAGGTGAATACTATATTTAGATGGTTTGCTTAACAAAAACACAAATAGAGGCAAAAGTGAAAACTTTTAAACCTTTTCCAGGCAAGGAAAAATGAACCGCTAGCACAAATATCTTCTCAGGTTGGAAAAAAGCTCAACACAAATAAAACAAGCACCAAGACGGCTAAATTCTGCAATCCAAATATTATGTCTCTAGTCCAGAATAGTACTCCCCCTCACCCCTCATATTTTCTTCCGAAGTGTTTATTCTTCATTATCATACGGACTTGTATCTACTTAAGATTACATTGAAACATTCTGGTTATGAATACACTGCATAGAAGCCATGTAATTTTGTGGTGCTTTCTCTAGTTCATCCTTCACCTGGGAGGCCACTTGAAGGATTATAACAGCATGACATATCAAAGCTTTCTTGTCAAATGTATGTGTTCAGAGTTGAATCAAAGTTTGAATAAGGCAAAGTTGCTAGCATTGCAGCAGTACGCCCTTCCTAACATATGTATTTGTGTTGTTCCTCACGCCTCTCTGTTTGCTATGATTTATTGGTGGTCTGCAGAAGAACTCAACTCACTGGATGCAGGGAAGGAGATGGAGGGTGACACACAGCCATGGAGAGGAGCAACAGTAGCTCAAGGTCCTTTCTCCTCCACGCCACCTCTGCCCCTCTATCGGTTTGATTTGCTATGTTGGGTTCCAAGATTAGAAATATTTTTTGTTTCCATCTTTATCCATGTGCTATCATTAACTCTGAGAAAATGTTATGTTTTTGCTGATTAGTGGCAGTGCATCTTTGCTTTACTATTCCTAGCAGCTACAGTTCATCTACCATAAACATGTTGTGTACATTCTGAACCCCCAGACATGACACAAGTGATATGTATATGCAGCAGGGAATCATCAACTTGTACAGTTTGTTGACTGGAATGTAACTTGTACAGTTTTTACTCGAATATGTTCAGTTATGAAGTCGTGTAGTTGTTTTTTCTCATCAGTCCTAAACTGCAGTACTTTACTGAATTGTTGATGATGCTGAATGAATCTAGCTTGTTGGGTTCAGTCTCTTGTTTATATGGAATAGCACCCCATCACATGTTGTTGTTGTTGTTGTTGTTGTTGTTATTCACCCTATTCTTGCTGTTTTGTTTTCTTGTTGGCAGATATTTTGAGTAAATTCAAGACGAAAGATGTTCAAAGAAGCTCCAAGACATTCTTATATAGCAAGTTATGTAATAATAGCTGGGTTATCTGGGAATTTAATGTATCTTCTCTCTGTTTGTGAATGAAATAGTAATTATGTATGTGAATTAATGTATCTTCTCTCTGTTTGTGAATTGCATGTATGTTTCAGAATTACAATTTATGTTTCATATGAAATAGTAATTATGTATGTGATTTGAAAATGTGTGCAATGGAAACATGACTCATGCGACCCACTTATCAAAATAATTTGAGCACATTTGAAATTTCTGACGTGTGGGACCAGTGTATGATATTATGATATTTGGGACAAATGTAAAATAGTGGAAAATAAAATGCCAAAAAATAAAAGATCATACACTACAAAAGGCCGCATCTACAAATAAAAAGGCCGAATTGCTGGGCCAGCCCATGTAGCTAGCAAAAATTAATAGGAAAAATAAATATTAAAAAGGCCGAATTAATGGGCTCGGCCCATATAAACACCAAATTGGACCGGGTTGATTCTTGTGCCACATCAGATTGCCACGTCGGATGCCTACGTGGCCTGGGGAGGCTACTAGTGACCAAAACAAAACAGTAGGCATATTTTGGGCGTAAACGTCCACGACCTTCTCACAGAGAAGGTCGTTAATTTCAGTTTACAACCGCCAGCTTTTGACCTTCTGTTTTTGGTCAAAAAAGGTCACAAATGAAAAACAATGACCTTTCAGTGACCAATAGTCAAGGTCACAAGTTGACATATTTCTTGTAGTGCATGGCAGTAGGACGGTTTTGTCGGAACGCTTTGGTCCACCCGAATGGGAGTGCGAGGCCAGGGTTCCGTGGTGTGGGTACAGTGTGCTAACCTCTGCAGAGTGTGTGTGTTTAATCTATCGATAGCCGCGTCCGCAGATATGGGCCCAGTTCGTAGTTGGTCACACTATGGGTCAATAGTAATAATAATTTCCTTAATAACAACCCTGGTTCGATGATGAAAGAAGTTGGTTGATATTTATGTGATCGTGAGAGGATCATTGTAGTATTGTGAATGCCAACTTGTTGGATAATTGTGGTGTTATGTGAGAATCAAGGGCAAAGGTCAAGCTCCTGGTGGTCATGAATGATTACTACGGTATTGTTAATACCAAGCTTGATTGGATCCTGAGATGATCGTGTGATGTACGTGATGGTAAGTTTGTGCATGTGATGGTTACGAGGTAACCCGAGCAGAGTAAGTTGGTGCATGATAGTTTCATCATGTTGCATGCTAGTGTTATCATGTTCATATGTTTATGCCACGCTCATATTGTTCTAGCTGTATCATCTTGTTCATACTATGATTGATCTGCTGGTATCATGTTAAACCTGGTTAACCTGTAATTGTCATGTTGTTGTCTGTCTTGATTGCTTTGGTTGCTGTGAGCTTGCAAGTACATTCAATGTACTGACCTGGCGTGTCATGCCAGTTTGAAGGTCATGCCGGATATGATTGCTTGTTTGCCGTCGATCCCTTGTTTGCGCGCTAGGATAAGTGTTCCAGCCAGAGTCCCTGTGGAGTTGAGTTCATCAGCGCCGTCGTTGTTCCGCTGCCAGTTGTCATTCCGCTGCTTCGAGTTGTTCTGCCGCTTGCATGGAGAAACCGTGGCAGGCGTAGTGTCGCCGTGCCTATGTAATCCCCTTATACCCAATATAGCTTGCAACAAAGAGCTGGTTTGTTCTATGCTAAGCAGTGCCGTATTCCAAAAGACTTCTCCTCGATCTCTGGGCTGGAATACGGGGCTTTCCGGTTTCTATGAGCCGGGGTGCCACACAAGTGAAGGCTAGAAAGAGACTAGGAAGCGACCAACTAGAGAGCAACAACAATCATAAACATGCATTGAGATTAACTAACATTGAGTGCAAGCATGAGTAGGATATAAATCACCATGAACATAAAATATCATAGAGGCTATGTTGATTTTGTTTCAACTACATGCATGAACATGTGCCAAGTCAAGCCACACGAATCATTCAAAGGAGGATACCATCCTATCATACTACTCCCTCTGTTCCGAATTACTTGTCACAGGTATGGATGTATCTAGATGTATTTTAATTCTAGATACATCCATTTCTGCGACGAGTAATTTGGAACGAAGGGAGTACATCACAACCATTTTAATGTCCATGTCGTCACGCAAGGTAAACCATTATAAGCTCCTAGCTAATTAAGCATGGCATGAGTAACTATAATCTCTAATTGTCATTGCAATCATGTTTCATTCATAATAGGCTGAATCAGGAATGATGAACTAATCATATTTACAAAAACAAGATAGGTCAAGTTCATACCAGCTTTTCCTCATCTCAATCATTTCATCATATATCATCATTATTGCCTTTCACTTACATGACCAAATGGTGTGGGTAATAATAATGGTGCACGTGCATTGGACTAAGCTAGAATCTGCAAACTTTTATTCAGAGGAGAAGACAAGGTAATATGGGCTCTTTGTTAGATCAACAATAATGCATAAGAGAGCCACTCAACATTTTCATCATGGTCTTATCCTCTCGACCCCCAAAGAAAAGAAAATAATTTCAAAGAAACACCCTGAAATATTTTTAGAGTTTCTTTTTCTGAAGAAAGTAAAACAAGAACGAGAAAAACTATCTACACGGGAATGCTCCGAACAAGCAAAAGAAGAATGAGAAATCTTTTTGGGTTTTCTCTTAATTCTACAACTAAGCATGCATGGAAAGTAAACTACTACTAATTTTTTTTGGTTTTTCTTAAGGTTTAATAAATACACAAGAAGAAAGAGGAAAAAAGAAATAAACTAGCATGGATGATACAATGAAAGAGTATGAGCACCGGCAACTAGAATGAGTGTGTGAGCATGAATGTAATGTCGGTGGGAAATACGTACTCCCCCAAGCTTCGGCTTTTGGCCTAAGTTGGTCTAAGCCCATGGATGGCCTGGTGGATATCCAAAGTTGAAGTTGCGGTCGTACTGTGCTGCGGCAGCTACCGTTTGGCGTGCTGCCTCCTGAAGACGAGCAACCTCCACTGCCCTCTCGTACTCATTTTCCTCCTCTCTAGTTATAAAGTATCTTCCATTTTCCTAAAAGTTAAAGAGAGCAGGAGCAGGAAGAGTAACAAGGACGGCACGCTGTCTATCAAAGATTAGTCGGCACTAGAGGATCTGTTTGTTCCTCTTAAGAAATTGGTGACGTATCATAGCCTCATAATCCAGAAAAGTAGGAGGCAACTCAATATCATATCCTCTAATAGGTACATTCAAATATTTAGCTAAAAGAGTTGCATATATCCCACCAAATAAATCTCCATCTTTAGCATTAAGATGTAACCTTCTAGCAATAATGGCCCCCAAATTATATCATTTATCACCTAACAACGCACACTTGAGGATACTAAGATCTGGTACGCAAATATGGCATTGTTCATCTTTACCATTAATACATCTACCGATAAAGAGAGCAAAATAATGTATGGCAGGAAAGTGAATGCTGCCTATGGTTGCTTGTGTGATGTTTCTAGTTTCTCCTACAGTGATGCTAGCAAGGAAATCGTTATATTCAGATTTATGAGGCTCACTAAGATTACACCATTGTGGAATTTTGCATGCATCACACAAATCTTCTAGGTCCATGGTATAAGATCCATCATAAAGATCAAACAGGACAACATGAGTATTACGCTTGGATGAAAACTCAAACCTCCGTACGAAGGAATCGGTGAGATAATAATATTGTAAGCACTTGTCCGATAAGAAATCGTCAAGGCCGGCATTTTGTACGTATGCATAGAATTCATCCTTGAAACCTGCACGATCCATATATTCATCCGATGGCCATTTGCTACCTCTTGAGCACTATGTTGGTTTTCCCCGAAGAGGAAGGGATGATGCAGCAAAGTGGCATAAGTATTTCCCTCAATTTTTTGAGAACCAAGGTATCAATCCAGTAGGAGGCTACGCGCGAGTCCCTCATACCTGCACAAAACAAATAAATCCTCGCAACCAACGCAAATAGGGGTTGTCAATCCCTATAAGGCCACTTACGAGAGTGAGATCTGATAGATATGATAAGATAATATTTTTGGTATTTTTATGATAAAAGATGCAAAGTAAAATAAAGGCAAAGTAAATAGCAAAGGAAATAACTAAGTAGTAGGAGATCAATATGATAAAGATAGACCCGGGGGCCATAGGTTTCACTAGTGGCTTCTCTCGAGAGCATAAGTATTCTATGGTGGGTGAACAAATTACTGTTGAGCAATTGACAGAATTGAGCATAGTTATGAGAATATCTAGGTATGATCATGTATATAGGCATCACGTCTGAGACAAGTAGACCGACTCCTGCCTGCATCTACTACTATTACTCCACTCATTGACCGCTATCCAGCATGCATCTAGAGTATTAAGTTAAAAACAGAGTAACGCCTTAAGCAAGATGACATGATGTAGAGGGATAGACTCATGCAATATGAAGAAAACCCCATCTTGTTATCCTCGATGGCAACAATACAATACGTGCCTTGCTGCCCCTACTATCGCTGGGAAAGGACACCACAAGATTGAACCCAAAGCTAAGCACTTCTCCCATTGCAAGAAAGATCAATCTAGTAGGCGAAACCAAACTGATAATTCAAAGAGACTTGCAAAGATAACCAATCATACATAAAAGAATTCAGAGAATATTCAAATATTATTCATAGATAGACTTGATCATAAACCCACAATTCATCGGTCTCAACAAACACACCGCAAAAAGAAGATTACATCGAATAGATCTCCACAAGAGAGGGGGAGAACATTGTATTGAGATCCAAAAAGAGAGAAGAAGCCATCTAGCTACTAACTATGGACCCGTAGGTCTGAGGTGAACTACTCACACTTCATCGGAGGGGCTATGGTGTTGATGTAGAAGCCCTCCGTGATCGATGCCCCCTCCGGCGGAGCTCCGGAACAGGCCCCAAGATGGGATCTCGTGGATACAGAAAGTTACGACGGTGGAATTAGGGTTTTGGCTCCGTATCTGATCGTTTGGGCATATGTAGGTATATATAGGAGGAAGGAGTACGTCGGTGGAGCAACAGGGGGCCAACAAGGGTGGAGGGCGCGCCTGGGGGGTAGGCGCGCCCCCTACCTCGTGGCCTCCTGTTTCTTTTCTTGACGTAGGGTCCAAGTCTCCCGGATCATAATCTTCCTAAAAATCACGTTCCCGAAGGTTTCATTCCATTTGGACTCCATTTGACATTCCTTTTCTTCGAAACCCTAAAACATGCAAAAAACAACAATTCTGGTCTGGGCCTCCGGTTTAATAGGTTAGTCCCAAAAATAATATAAAAGTGGATAATAAAGCCCAATAATGTCCAAAACAGTAGATAAAATAGCATGGAGCAATCAAATATTATAGATACGTTGGAGACGTATCACCATTCACACGGCCTCACTTAAGCTTCCCTTGGTAGTTCAGGGTCCGGGTCGCGTATTGCACGCCTTGGTGCTTGCTTCCTTGAAGAACCACCTTGGTACATTCTCCTAGACATTTTTCTTTCTATGAAAAATTTCTGAAATTTTTAGTAACTCTAAATAAAAGTGGACCAAACTCAAAAACATTGGTAGCAACTACTCCTACAAGTGTCTAGAGGCTAACCCAAGCATCAAAACTACTTTGGACCATATAAGTTTGACATGCAAGCTCAAGAACATGGTCACCACAGAAGCAAAAATTTGCAATGAATAAAGCTCTAGAACAAAAACTAATTGGACCATTGGAGGAGTCACATACCGAAGAACAATCCCCAAAAGCAGTTTTGTGAATGGAGATTTGAGCAAGGAGATCGAAAATGGCAGCAAGATGAGCAAGAACACGAGTTTGAGCTATGGAGTGATTTTTATGGAGGAAGAAGGAGAGGATGGGTGCTGGAATAAGTGGAGGGGGCCACGTGGGGCCCACAAGGTTAGGGGGTGTGCCCCAGGGGGGTGGGCGCGCCCTCCACCCTTGTGGCCAACTGGTGAGGCCCCCTGGTGTGTTCTTTGCACCACAAATTCTAAAATATTCTAAAAAAATCATATCCAATTTTCAGGGCATTTGGAGAACTTTTATTTTCGGGACATTTTTATTGCATGGATAATCAAAAAATAGACAGAAAATACTATTTATCTTTATTTAATCTAAATAACAGAAAGTAAAATATGGGTACAGAGAGTTGTGCTTCCTAAATTCATCCATCTCATGCTCATCAATAGGAATCCATTAATGAGGTTGATCAAGTCTCATTAACAAACTTCTTCCGAGTGACATGAAACCGGAGAACTTTCGAATAATACTAGGTTACCTCAACGGGGATATGCATGTCCCCAACAATAAGAATATCATATTTCTTTTTGACAGTAGGAAGAGAGAATTCAAAATCTCCAATAGTAATAGTTGAAAATTTTCCAATAGAATTGATACTATGAACTTGAGGTTGTTTCTTTGGAAAGTGAACGGTATGCTCATTACCATTAACATGGAAAGTGGCATTGCCTTTGTTGCAATCAGTAACAACCCCTACCGTATTCAAAAAGGGTCTACCAAGGATAATCGACATACTATCGTCCTCGGGAATACCAAGAATAACAAAGTTTGTTAAGATAGTAATGTTTGCAACCACAACAGGCACATCCTCACAAATACCGATGGGTTGAGCATTACTAGGTTCAATGTTGTTGATCTTGATAACCCACAATCAAAGAATCATTATTATTACTAGGTTCATCTCTCTTAGGTTCAATCTCTACATCATTATCATTACTAGGTTGAGCATCAGCATGAACATCATCATTAACATTATCACTAGGTTCATGTTATTCACCAGATTGTGTCTCAGCATCAGAATAGAAATATCATTGGGATTCTCAGGTGTGTCTATAGAAGGTTCACTATCATGCAAAGTCCTATCAGTTTCCTTTTTCTTTTTATTACTAGGACTAGGTGCATCAGTAATAATTCCCTGAAAATCTTTCTCAACTCTCTTAGGATGACCCTCGGGATACAAAGGTTCCTGGGTCATTTTACCACCTCTAGTCATGACCCTAACAACATTATCATTATTCTTATTATTCAACTCATTAAGCAATTCACCTTGAGTCTTAAGTACTTGTTCTACTTGAGTTGTAACCATGGAAGCATGTTTACTAATAAGCTTAAGATCATTAACAATACTATTTGTATACTTACTCAAGTGGTCAAGCATGTAAGCATTACGTTTCAATTGTCTACTAACATAAGCATTGAAATTTTCTTATTTAACAATAAAATTATCAAATTCATCAAAGCATTGACTAGTAGACTCATTATGAGGAATATCACCTTCATCAAATCTACGGAGAGATTTTACCTCTACTACCTGTGTCGGGTTATCAAGACCATGTATTTCTTCAATAGGAGGTAAATTTTTAACATCTTCAACTTTAATACCTTTTTCTTTCATTGATTTCTTTGCCTCTTGCATATCTTGAGGACTGAGAAATAGAATACCCCTTTTCTTTGGAGTTGGCTTCGGAGTTGGTTCAAGAAGTGTCCAATCATTTTCATTACTCAATATATTATTCAATAGCAACTCAGCTTGCTCAACAGTTCTTTCCCTGAAAACACAACCAACACAACTATCCAGGTGGTCTCTGAAAGCATCGCTTAGTCCATTATAAAAGATATCAAGTACTCCCTCCGTCCCATAATATAAGAGCATTTTTTACACTACACTAGTGTAAAAAATGCTCTTATATTATGGGACTGAGGGAGTATTTCATTTTTCTTGAGAGGGTAAGCAGGCAAAGCATTAAGTAATTGGAGAAGCCTCCCCCAAGCTTGTGGGAGACTCTCTTCTTCAATTTGCACAAAATTATATATTTCCCTTAAAGCAGCTTGTTTCTTATGAGCGGGGAAATACTTTGCAGAGAAGTAATATATCATATCACGGGGACTAGGCACACAACCAAGAGCAAGAGAATTAAACCATATCTTAGCATCACCCTTTAATGAGAAAGGAAATAATTTAAGGATATAATAATAATGATTGTTTTCCACATGAGCAAATATGGTGGATATATCATTTAATTTAGTAAGATACGCCACGACAGTTTTAGATTCATAACCATGAAAAGGATCAGATTCAACCAAAGTAATTAACTCAGGATCGACAAAGAATTCACAATCCTTATCAGTAACAAAGATAGGTGAAGTAGCAAAAGTAGGATCATATTTCATTCTAGCATTCAAGGATTTTTCCTTTAGCTTCGCTAACAATTTCTTAAGATCTCCCCTATCATTACAAGCAAAGAAGTCTCTAGCAGTTTCTTCATCCATAACATAACCCTCAGGAACAACAGGAAATTCATATCTAGGGGGAGAATCATAATCATAATCTTTAATAATTTCATCAGTTTCAGTAATTTCATTCTCTTTAGCCCTAGCAAGTTGTTCATCAAGAAATTCACCTAGTGGCACAGTATTATCAAGCACAGAAGTAGTTTCATCATAAGTATCATGCAAAGTAGAAGTGGCATCATCAATAAAATGCAACATATTGGAATCAATAGCAGGCACTACAAAAAAAGACACATCCGTGACATTTTGGGCCGAACGAAATTTTTTTCTGTCATGCTTACGACACTTCTATGACGATAATTTTGAAAAAACCCGGTATCATCATAGATGTGGTGGGCTCCTACTTCTATGACAAAAAATCGTGACAGAAAATAGGCTTTTCGCCCTGGGCGGGCCAGAGACGCAGCTGCATGACATTCCTTGGGCCGTCCATGATGGAGAAAATCATGGTAGAAGCGAGGGCGAGGAAAATATCGGGGAGTTCCCGGTTACGATGGGTGGTCGGGGGTGAGCGATGCACGGAGGTTTGCGTGTTTCTCTCGTACACATACGCGCGTGGGTGCGAGGCGTTAGGCTCTAACTGAACCCAAGCGAGGTGTTCGACTACTGAACCCGAGCGATTGCACTGCAGGCTATGTGTTACTGAACCAGATCGAGCGATTCCTTCATTCTCTACTGCTGCTAACTGAAGCCGATCGAACCTCCTGCCTCCTTCCCTTGATGAACAGTGAGCGTTGTTGGGGGAGTTTGGATGAACAGTTCCCGGTGGGGGGTTGGATGAACAGGACACCGTGGTGTTGTCGCTGGATGAACAAGACCCCGATCGATCGAGCCGGTTGGGGTGGATGAACATGACCCCGTGGAGGGCTGGATGAACAGGACCCCGTGGAGGGAAGGTTGAACAACTGCCGGTGGAGGGCTGGGTGAACAGTAGCCGGTGGACGGCTGGATGAACAGTAGCCCGTGGAGGGGTGGTTGAACAGGACCTCGTGGAGAGGGCTGGTTGAACAGTAGCCAGCGGAGGAGCGCGCGGTAGAGGCTGGATGAACAGGTGCTCGTGGATGAACAATCGCAGGTGGAGGCTGGAGGAGGTCGATGGTGGATGAACAGTAGCCCGTGGAGGCTGGAGGAGGTCGATGGTGGAGATGGACAGTATCTCGTGGAGTCTCGTTTTGCGGTACGCCACACCCCTCCCGATGAACATGACCCCCATTTCGACCGTAGCGCTCCAACACAAGTCCGTTTCCTCCGTTTTGCAGTACGCCACACCCTCCCAATCAACAGGACCCCATTTCGACCATAGGAGGTCCGTTTCCTCCGTTTTGCGGTACGCCAGACCCCTCCCGATGAACAGGATCCCGTTTCGACCGTCGGCGGTCGAACACAAGGTCGTTTCCTCTGTTCTGCGGTACGCCAGGCCTCGTTTCCATCGGCTATTCCGTCCAAGCCGGTTGGCTCCCGATGAACAACACGCGTTCCATTGCCTCCCGGTGAACACGACGCATTCCGTTGCATCCCCATGAACACGACGATGACACAGTTTCTCCATTTCGACCCAGCCATGTACACGAGCCCTGGCCATACGTATGCACGAGTAGGCGTTCGAGACCCCGCCCGTATGTACGTACGTGGATGTATTTACTTTCTTGCACCCTGACCGTTGTACATACATGTACATGCAACGTGCGTGCCTCTACTACGTCACGTGCCCTTCCTTACACGGCCACTGTTCATCGCTGCAGCCTGCAGATAGACCGATCGTATGTATGTACATGTTCGTGACCAGAATGACAACACTACGTACACTTTGACCAGGTGGGTCCCGACTGTCAGCCACTTCCTTGCGTGCGAAGATGTAGCTGGTGGGTCCCAGCAGTCAGGGGGCAAATCATTTTCTTGCCCATAATATGGACGCACTTCCTTGCGTGCGAAGATGCAGCTGGTGGGTCCCAGCAGTCAGGGGGAAACATTTCTTTGCACGAAATACATCGGCCTATCAGGTGGGTCCCTGTTGTTAGGTGGAGGAATCATTATTTTCCATGCAATAAGGAGGCACTTCCTTGCTGCGACCGTGGACCCAGCTGCCAGCCTCTCCACGTACAGTACTCTTCCAATGGAAGTCGTTCGTTGACCACGTTGAGCACGCCGCGCCGAGAGCACCAGGGCGGTGGACGATGGCGAGGCCTAGGAAGGGGACAACGCAGAGCCGGGGAAGACGCGGCAGTGGATGCCCACGTGAAGAGGAGTACTATGGTTCACTGGTTCGGCTGCGGTGTGAGGCTGTGATACGTCTCCAATGTATCTATAATTTTTGATTGCTCCATGCTATATTATCTACTGTTTTGGACTATATTGGGCTTTATTTTCCACTTTTATATTATTTTTGGGACTAACCTATTAACCGGAGGCCCAGCCCAGAATTGCTTTTCTTGCCTATTTCAGTGTTTCGAAGAAACGGAATATCAAACGGAGTCCAAACGGAATGAAACCTTCGGAAACGTGATTTTCTCACCGAACGTGATCCAGGAGACTTGGACCCTACACCAAGGCATCAGAGAGGCGGTCACGAGGGTGGGGGGCGCCCCCCCCCCTAGGGAGCGCCCCCCTACCTCGTGGGCCCCTCGATGCTCCACCGACGTACTCCTTCCTCCTATATATACCTACGTAGCCCCAAATGAACAGAGACGGAGCCAAAAACCTAATTCCATCGCCGCAACTTTCTGTATCCACGAGATCCCATCTTGGGGTCTGTTCCGGAGCTCTGCCGGAGAGGGCCGTCATCACGGAGGGCTTCTACATCATCATAGCCTCTCCGATGAAGTGTGAGTAGTTTACCTCAGACCTTCGGGTCTAGATGGCTTCTTCTCTCTTTTTTGATCTCAATGCAAAGTTCTCCCCCTCTCTTGTGGAGATCTATTGGATGTGATCTTCTTTTTGCGGTGTGTTTCTTGAGATTGATGAATTGTGGGTTTATGATCAAGTCTATCTATGAATAATATTTGAATCTTCTCTGAATTCTTTTATTTATGATTGGTTATCTTTGCAAGTCTCTTCGAATTATCTGTTTGGTTTGGCCAACTAGATTGGTAGTTCTTGCCATGGGAGAAGTGCTTAGCTTTGGGTTCGATCTTGCAGTGTCCTTTCCCAGTGACAGAAGGGGCAGCAAGGCATGTATTGCATCGTTGCCGTCGAGGATAACAAGATGGGGTTTATTTCATATTGCATGAATTTATCTCTTTACATCATATCATCTTGCTTAAGGCATTACTCTATTTTTAACTTAATACTCTAGATGCATGCTGGATAGCGGTCGATGAGTGGAGTAATAGTAGTAGATGCAGGATCGTTTCGGTCTACTTGTCATGGACGTGATGCCTATATACATGATCATGCCTAGATATTCTCATAACTATGCTCAATTTTGTCAATTGCTCAACAGTAATTTGTTCACCCACCGTAGAATACTTATGCTCTTGAGAGAAGCCACTAGTGAAACCTATGGCCCCCGGGTCTATTTTCATCATATCAATCTCCATCACTTTAATCTTGTTTTGCTTTTTTACTTTGCCTTTACTTTTTACTTTGCATCTTTATACCAAAAATATTATATCTATCAGATCTCACTCTCGTAAGTGACCATGAAGGGATTGACAACCCCTAATCGCGTTGGTTGCGAGTAGCTATCGTTTTTTGCAGGTACAAGGGACTTGAGCGCCTCGTACTGGATTGATACCTTGGTTCTCAAAAACTGAGGGAAATACTTACGCTACATTGTTGCATCATCCCTTCCTCTTCAGGGAAAACCAACGCAAGCTCAAGAGGTAGCAGGCTGCCGTTGCCGCATGGCCTGGCCAGTGGTGGGAGTGGTAGGGGGAGGTGAGGCCTCCGCGACGGCACAGCCGGCCACGGGAGGCAGAAGCAGGCGGCACGACCGGCGCTGCTTTGGGTGGCTGGAGCTAGAAGACCAGAGATTGAAGAATCACAATGGCCGTTGGATTGGACATCGTACGGCCACTACAGCTAGAATCATTTATATTGACTAAGTTGACAAAGCCCTTGGTACGCGTCAACTCAGTAGGCCCACAGGTCAGCCTCCGAAACGATGTGCCCCAGATGTCAGGGGGAGGAATCTTTTTTGGGCGGCTGAAGTTAGAATATCCGAGATTGAAGAAGAAGCACGACATCCGTTGGATGGACATCCAATGGACACTGCTGCTAGAACCGTGTGTTGACTATAAGTTGACAAAGCCTTGCATACGCGTTAACTTACTTTTTTTAGGGGACGCGTCAACTTAGTAGGCCCACAAGTATGTGGCGGAGAACTTATAGCCCATTTGCGATTTTTAAGAATGTATAGCCCATTTTTGAATTCTAGTGGAATTTACTATAGCCCAATTACAGTTTGTGAAAAGTACAACCCATTTTCTAGCTAGGACAACGATTAATAATTACAACCAACCGTTCAAAACAGAATTCAATAAAATTTCCCACATTTTGATGGGATCCGAAATATTTTTATCCCGAAATTTCTAGTTAGATTAAATACAATTTTAATATAAATTTGTATTACGTAAAAATCCAACGAAACATTGCGCGTGCAACAATTAATGAAATTAAAATTTTCAAAATCCAAAAGTAATATTTTATAAACTAATTACGTGTTTG
The DNA here is from genome assembly GCF_002162155.2 of Triticum dicoccoides. Classification (NCBI taxonomy): domain Eukaryota; kingdom Viridiplantae; phylum Streptophyta; class Magnoliopsida; order Poales; family Poaceae; genus Triticum; species Triticum dicoccoides. The sequence goes on along the minus strand of NC_041388.1, from coordinate 421,601,162 downwards.
GTGCATGTTTTTATAGTTACTGCCCATTTTTTATAATTACATTCCATTTATTATTTCTTAAAGCCCATTTTCTTATTAAGCCTAATGCATCCCTCCTAGGAAAGATTTGCAGCCCAGCGGAGCGGAGAATAACAAGTTGACCTGGATTGTGTACAACTGTCGGCCCAGTTGCATTGCTGATGTTAAAAAAAGTTCTGTGTAGTACAGTACAACCTTACATGGCTACTCAGCCCACATTCAGAAACGCCGGAAAGGCCCAAACAAGGCTTCCATACATACCTGGCCATGGGAAGCCCGGCCCGTCCAACCCGGCCCGAAAAGCCCGACCCAGTCCGGCCCGACGCTGCCCCCGGGCCGGGCTCGGGCCTAGATTTTGAGCCCAATGGCCGGGCCCGGGCCCGTCGTTTTTGCACTTTTCTGAAGGTCAGGCCGGGCCGGCCCGGAGCCCGATGGGCTTTTACGTGTTCGGGCCGGGCTCGGCCAAGAAAACAGGCCCGATGGCCGGGCTGGGCCGGGCCCAGGCCTGGGTTTTTTGCGTCGGGCTTGGCTAGGCCCGGCCCGACCCGAGGTATGGCCAGGTATCCTTCCATACAACTTTTTGAAGTCACTGAGCTCAATTAATAACTTAAGAAAAAAGTTAGAGTACAGTGGAATCTAATTAAAAGCTGTCATGAGCGAACAAATAATTCAATGGGTCCCACTTGTGTGTGTGTGTGTGTGTTTGTGTGTGTGTGTGCGCGCGCGAGAGAGAGAGAGAGAGAGACCCATCAGTCGATGCTCGTAAATACATCTTTCAGCCATTGCATTGATGATGCTCACTAAAAACTTATATAGTTGACACAATTATATAGAACATCATAGCACACTAAACTTGCATACAAAAATTTCATGCAGGCGGCACTATCAGGGTGGAAGCACTGGATCTCTACGTGTAGGGCTATGTTGAAACCAACGAACTCGTACATAACGGTTCATCGTCTTTATCAATGACGGGGAAATATCTTGAATGTTGTGCAAAGAAAACAGACAGACAACACAATATATAAATTCTGCTAGAACATTAAGTTGACGTACAACCCTTTCTAAAAAAAGTTCAGGTAAAAAAATAGAATAGGTCATGATCAAATGTACTGGCACATCAGTGCTTCACACCCATAGCTCGGATTTAACTAGTATCTGACAAGATTCAGTTGTTACCTCAAATTAGAGCACATCCAGGCAGCCAGCACTGCCTCTTCTCCCAAAGAAGCAGTGGCCTCCGCCGCATGATGGAGTAGGCCCTGTGCCATCCATCGTTCCGAGCAACACGGGGAAAGTCTGACGTTGAATCCTATAATGGATGTCGTCGACGGACCCGGGCACTAGCGGCGGCGACATGACTTCCTTTGATGGATTGACCACTTCTTCGACATGCACGAACACTCGATACAGGTACGTCCCTAACGTGGTTTGCGGCGGCCTTGGTGGTGACGAATAGTACAACCCCGGTTCCTGCACCGGTATCTCAACACCAATCACCTATGGTATGGTGGACGACTTCTTCATCCATGCCATAACCGTCAGCGCACAGCTGTCTAGAGGAACAAACATACTTATGAGCTCACCTTCAAGGTCGTTGATAAGCTCATTCATGGACTCGCTGTTCCAAGCACGTCGAGGCATGTCGTGGAAGGTAAGCTTTGTTAAAAACTCAAGCTCAGAGGGCCGAGCCCCATCCTGGGTGCCACCGATCAAAGCTCAGCAGCGCGCCATCGCAGAAACACCGAGAAGATTCAAACACATGAATGCAGTCGAAAGTTGTCTGGAACCTGACGAAGAAATCAGCCGGTAGCAGACAGACTTCGATGAGAAAGTCACTTTTTTGGATGCCGTGCGCAATGCCAAGAGCTTTGACAAGGTCGTCCGGCGAGACGGGAGGCCGGTCACCGTTGATGGTTACAATCAGCACTTTGCCGGCAAACTGGTCGGTAAGCGCCGTCGTGCCACTGTTGAGCGACAGCACGCAGCTCCCGAAGGCTGGACGGACCTCAGGATCTCCGGCTCAGAGATCCGTGTTGGCCGACGACGTGATAGTGCGCTTGAGTACATGTAGTACAGGAGGGGGATTTGGGGGAACTGGAGTAGGAATCGAGATTCTAGAGGTGGGTGGGGGAGACTGGGGATGAAAAGGTAGCATAAATTTCGAACACGCACCAATATGCTCTCGGCGTGCAAGTGCACGAAAACACCGGTGGCGCCCACTGAAGGAAATATGCCCTAGAGGCAATAATAAAGTTATTATTTATTTCCTTATATCATGATAAATGTTTATTATTCATGCTAGAATTGTATTAACCGGAAACATAATACATGTGTGAATACATAAACAAATAGAGTGTCACTAGTATGCCTCTACTTGACTAGCTCGTTAATCAAAGATGGTTATGTTTCCTAACCATTGACAAAGAGTTGTTATTTGATTAACGGGATTACATCATTAGGTGAATGATCTGATTGACATGACCCATTCCATTAGCTTAGCACTTGATCGTTTAGTATGTTGCTATTGCTTTCTTCATGACTTATACATGTTCCTCTGACTATGAGATTATGCAACTCCCGTTTACCGGAGGACCACTTTGTGTGCTACCAAACGTCACAACATAACTGGGTGATTATAAAGGAGCTCTACAGGTGTCTCCGAAGGTACATGTTGGGTTGGCGTATTTTGAGATTAGGATTTGTCACACCGATTGTCGGAGAGGTATCTCTGGGCCCTCTCGGTAATGCACATCACTTAATCTTTGCAAGCATTGCAACTAATAAGTTAGTTGCGAGATGATGTATTACAGAACGAGTAAAGAGACTTGCCGGTAACGAGATGGAACTAGGTATTGAGATACCGACGATCGAATCTCGGGCAAGTAACATACCGATGACAAAGGGAACAACGTATGTTGTTATGCGATCTGACCGATAAAGATCTTCGTAGAATATATGGGAGCCAATATGAGCATCCAGGTTCCGCTATTGGTTATTGACTTGGAGACGTGTCTCGGTCAAGTCTACATTGTTCTCGAACCGTAGGGTCCGCACCCTTAAGGTTTCGATGACATTTATATTATGAGTTTATGAGTTTTGATGTACCGAAGGAGTTCGGAGTCCCGGATGAGATCGGGGACATGATGAGGAGTCTCGAAATGGTCGAGACGTAAAGATCGATATATTGGACGACTATATTCGGACATCGCAAAGGTTCCGAGTGATTCGGGTATTTTCGGAGGTACCGGGGAGTTACGGGAATACGAGGAAGAAGCAATGGGCCTTAATGGGCCTTAGTGGAAAGGAGCAGGAGGTGGCGCGCGCCCCTCCCAAGCCCAGTCCGAATTGGACAAGGGGTTTGGGGCGCGGCCCCTCTCTCCCTTCCTTCCCCTCTTCCCCCCTTTCCCCCCTTCTCCTAGTTGGACTAGGAAAGGTGGAAACCTACTCCAACTAGGAGTAGGAATCCTACTCCTCCTTGGCGTGCCCACAAGGGCCGGCCGGCCTCCCCCTTGCTCCTTTATATACGGGGGCAGGGGGGCACCCCATGACACACAAGTTGATCTTCGTGATCGTTCCTTAGCCGTGTGCGGTGCCCCCCTCCATGATATTACACCTCGGTCATATTGTAGCGGTGCTTAGGCGAAGCCCTGCGACGGTTGAACATCAAGATCATCACCACGCCGTCGTGCTGACGGAACTCCTCCCCGAAGCTTTGCTGGATCGGAGCCCGGGGTGCGTCATCAAGCTGAACGTGTGCCAAGAACTCGGAGGTGCCGGAGTAACGGTGCTTGGATCGGTTGGACCGGGAAGACGTACGACTACTTCCTCTACGTTGCGTCAACGCTTCCGCTTCGGTCTACGAGGGTACATAGACAACACTCTCCCCTCTCATTGCTATGCATCACCATGATCTTGCGTGTGCGTAGGAATTTTTTTGAAATTACTGCGTTACCCAACAGTGGCATCCGAGCCTAGGTTTTATGTGTTGATGTTATATGCACGAGTAGAACACAAGTGAGTTGTGGGCGATATAAGTCATACTGCTTACCAGCATGTCATACTTTGGTTCGGCGGTATTTTTAGATGAAGCGGCCCGGACCGACATTACGCGTACGCTTACGCGAGACCGGTTCTCCCGACGTGCTTTGCACAAAGGTGGCTAGCGGGTGACAGTTTCTCCAACTTTAGTTGAACCGAGTGTGGCTATGCCCGGTCCTTGCGAAGGTTAAAACAGCACCAACTTGACAAACTATCATTGTGGTTTTGATGCGTAGGTAAGATTGGTTCTTGCTAAGCCCGTAGCAGCCACGTAAAATTTGCAACAACAAAGTAGAGGACGTCTAACTTGTTTTTGCAGGGCATGTTGTGATGTGATATGGTCAAAACGTGATGAGTTATAAGTTGTTGTATAAGATGATCATGTTTTGTTGAAGTTATCGGCAACTGGCAAAAGCCTTATGGTTGTCTGTCTATTGCATAAGATGCAAGCGCAAAATAATTGCTTTACTTTATCGCTATGCGGTAGCAATAGTTGCAAGAGCAATTGCTGGCGAGATGACCATGTGATGACACATTGATATAGATCAAGATGATGGAGATCATGGTGTCATGTCGGTGACGATGGAGATCATGACGATGCTTTGGAGATGGAGATCAAAGGCACAAGATGATGATGGCCATACCATGTCACATATTATGATTGCATGTGATGTTTATCTTTTATACATCTTATTTTGCTTAGTTCGGCGGTAGCTTTATAAGATGATCTCTCAATAAATTATCAAGGTATAAGTGTTCTCCCTAAGTATGCACCGTTGTGAAAGTTCTTCGTGCTGAGACACCACGTGATGATCGGGTGTGATAGGCTCTACGTTCAAATACAACGGGTGCAAAACAGTTGCACACGCGGAATACTCAGGTTAAACTTGACGAGCCTAGCATATAATAGATATGGCCTCAGAACACTGAGACCGAAAGGTCGAGTGTGAATCATATAGTAGATATGATCAACATAGTGATGTTCACCATTGAAACTACTCCATCTCATGTGATGATCGGACATGGTTTAGTTGATTCGGATCACGTGATCACTTAGAGGATTAGAGAGATGTCTATCTAAGTGGGAGTTCTTAAGTAATATGATTAATTGAACTTTAATTTATCATGAACTTAGTCCTGGTAGTATTAGCATATCTATGTTGTAGATCAATAGCTCGCGTTGTTGATTTCATATGTTTATTTTGATATGTTCCTAGAGAAAATTGTGTTGAAAGATGTTAGTAGCAATGATGCGGATTGGATCCGTGATCTGAGGTTTATCCTCATTGCTGCACAGAAGAATTATGTCCTTAATGCACCGCTAGGTGATAGACCTATTGCACGAGCAGATGCAGACGTTATGAACGTTTGGCTAGCTCAATATGATGACTACTTGATAGTTTAGTGCACCATGCTTAACAGCTTAGAATCGGGACTTCAAAGACGTTTTGAACATCATGAAACATATGAGATGTTCCAGGAGTTGAAGTTTATATTTCAAGCAAATACCCGAGTTGAGAGATATGAAGTCTCCAACAAGTTCTATAGCTAAAAGATGGAGGAGAATCGCTCAACTAGTGAGCATGTGCTCAGATTGTCTGGGTACTACAATCGCTTGAATCAAGTGGGAGTTAATCTTCCAGATAAGATAGTGATTGACAGAATTCTCTAGTCACCATCACCAAGTTAGTAGAACTTCGTGATGAACTATAGTATGCAAGGGATGATGAAAACGACTCCCGAGCTTATCACGATGATGAAATCGATGAAGGTAGAAATCAAGAAAGAGCATCAAGTGTTGATGGTTAACAAGATCACTAGTTTCAAGAAAAGGGCAAAGGGAAGAAGGGGAACTTCAAGAAGAACGGCAAGCAAGTTGCTACTCAAGTGAAGAAGCCCAAGTCTGATCCTAAGCCTGAGACTAAGTGCTTCTACTGCAAAGGGACTGGTCACTAGAAGCAGAACTACCCCAAGTGATTGGCGGATAAGAAGGATGGCAAAGTGAACATAAGTATATTTGATATACATCTTATTGACGTGTACTTTACTAGTGTTTATAGCAACACCTCAGTATTTGATACTAGTTCAGTTGCTAAGATTAGTAACTCGAAACGGGAGTTGCAGAATAAACAGAGACTAGTTAAGGGTGAAGTGACGATGTGTGTTGGAAGTGGTTCCAAGATTGATATGATCATCATCGCACACTCCCTATAATTTCGGGATTAGTGTTGAACCTAAATAAGTTTTATTTGGTGTTTGCGTTGAGCATGAATATGATTTGATCATGTTTATTGTAATACGGTTATTCATTTAAGTAAGAGAATAAATTTTTGTTCTGTTTACATGAATAAAACCTTATATGGTTACACACCCAATGAAAATAGTTTGTTGGATCTCGATCGTAGTGATACACATAATCATAATATTGAAACCAAAAGATGCAAAGTTAATAATGATAGTGCAACTTATTTGTGGCACTGCCGTTTAGGTCATATTGGTGTAAAGCGCATGAAGAAACTCCATGTTGATGGGCTTTTGGAATCACTTGATTATGAATCAGTTTATGCTTGCGAACCATGCCTCATGGGCAAGATGACTAAGACTCCGTTCTTCGGAACAATGGAGCGAGCAACAGATTTGTTGGAAATCATACATAATGATGTATGTGATCCGATGAATATTGAGGCTCGCGACAGGTATCATTATTTTCTGATCTTCACATATGATTTGAGCAGATATGAGTATATCTACTTGATGAAACATAAGTCTGAAACATTTGAAAAGTTCAAAGAATTTCAGAGTGAAGTGAAAAATCATTGTAACAAGAAAATAAAGTTTCTACGATCTGATCGTAGAGAAGAGTATTTGACTTACGAGTTTGGCCTTCAGTTAAAAACAATGTGAAATAGTTTCACTACTCACGCCACCTGGCACACCACAATGTAATGGTGTGTCCGAATGTCATAACCATACTTTATTAGATATGGTGCGATCTATGATGTCTCTTACCGACCTACCACTATCGTTTTGGGGTTATGCATTAGAGACAGCTACATTCACGTTAAAAAGGGCACCATCTAAATCTGTTGAGACGACACCGTATGAACTGTGGTTTGGGGAGAAACCTAAGCTGTCGTTTCTTAAAGTTTGGGACTGCAATGCTTGTGCGAAAAAGTTTCAACATGATAAGGTCGAACCCAAATCGGAGAAGTAAATCTTCATAGGATACCCAAAAGAAAATGTTGGGCACACCTTCTATCACAGATCCAAAGGCAAGTTATTCATTGCTGAGAATGGATCCTTTCTAGAGAAGGAGTTTCTCTCGAAAGAAGTGAGTGGGAGGAAAGTAGAACTTGATGAGGTAACTGTACCTGCTCCCTTATTGGAAAGTAGTTCATCACAGAAATCTGTTCCTGTGACTACTACACCGATTAGTGAGGAAGCTAATGATGATGATCATGTAACTTCAGATCAAGTTACTACCAAACCTCGTAGGTAAACCAGAGTGAGATCCGCACCAGAGTGGTACGGTAATCCTGTTCTGGAGGTCATGTTACTTGACCATGACGAGCCTACGAACTATGAGGAAGCGATGATGAGCCCAGATTCCGCGAAATGGCTTGAGGCCATGAAATCTGAGATGAGATCCATGTATGAGAACAAAGTATGGACTTTGATTGACTTGCCCAATGATCGGCAAGCCATTGAGATTAAATGGATCTTCAAGAGGAAGACGGACACTGATAGTAGTGTTACTATCTACAAAGCTAGAATTGTCGCAAAAAGGTTTTCAACAAGTTCAAGGTGTTGACTACGATGAGAGTTTCTCACACATATCTATGCTTAAGTCTGTCCGAATCATGTTAGCAATTGTCGCATTTTATGAAATCTGGCAAATGGATAAACAAAACTGTATTCCTTAATGGATTTATTAAAGAAGAGTTGTATATGATGCAACCAGAAGGTTTTGTCAATCCTAAAGGTACTAACAAAATATGCAAGCTCCAGCAATCCATCTATGGACTGGTGCAAGCATCTCGGAGTTGGAATATACGCTTTGATAAGTTGATCAAAGCATATAGTTTTATACAGACTTGCGGTGAAGCCTGTATTTACAAGAAAGTGAGTGGGAGCACTACAGCATTTCTGATAAGTATATGTGAATGACATATTGTTGATCGGAGATAATGTAGAATTATTCTGCAAAGCATAAAGGAATGTTTGAAAGGAGTTTTTCAAAGAAAGACCTCGGTGAAGCTGCTTACATATTGAGCATCAAGATCTATAGAGATAGATCAAGATGACTTGATAAGTTTTTCAATGAGTACATACCTTGACAAGATTTTGAAATATTTCAAAATGGAAAAGTCAAAGAAAGAGTTCTTGCTTGTGTTACAAGGTGTGAAATTGAGTAAGACTCAAAGCCCGACCACGGCAGAAGATAGAAAGATAATGAAAGCCATTCCCTATGCCTTGGCCATAGGTTCTATAAAGTATGCCATGCTGTGTACCAGACCTATTGTATACCCTGCCCTATGTTTGGCAAGGGAGTACAATAGTGATCTAGGAGTATATCACTAGACATTGGTCAAAATTATCCTTAGTGGAATAAGGATATGTTTCTCGATTATGGAGGTGACAAAAGGTTCGTCGTAAAGGGTTACGTCGATGCAAGTTTTGACACTGATCCAAATGACTCTAAGTCTCAATCTGGATACATATTGAAAGTGGGAGCAATTAGCTAGAGTAGCTCCATGCAGAGCATTGTTGACATAGAAATTTGCAAAATACTTACGGATCTGAATGTGGCAGACCCGTTGACTAAACTTCTCTCACAAGCAAAACATGATCACACCTCAGTACTCTTTGGATGTTAATCACATAGCGATGTGAACTAGATTATTGACTCTAGTAAACCCTTTGAGTGTTGGTCACATGATGATGTGAACTATGGGTGTTAATCACATGATGATGTGAACTATTGATGTTAAATCACATGGCGATGTGATCTAGATTATTGACTCTAGTGCAAGTGGAAGACTGAAGGAAATATGCCCTAGAGGCAATAATAAAGTTATTATTTATTTCCTTATATCATGATAAATGTTTATTATTCATGCTAGAATTGTATTAACCGGAAACATAATACATGTGTGAATACATAGACAAACAGAGTGTCACTAGTATGCCTCTACTTGACTAGCTCGTTAATCAAAGATGGTTATGTTTCCTAACCATTGACAAAGAGTTGTTATTTGATTAACGGGATCACATCATTAGGTGAATGATCTGATTGACATGACCCATTCCGTTAGCTTAGCACTTGATCGTTTAGTATGTTGCTATTGCTTTCTTCATGACTTATACATGTTCCTCTGACTATGAGATTATGCAACTCCCGTTTACCGGAGGACCACTTTGTGTGCTACCAAACATCACAACATAACTGGGTGATTATAAAGGAGCTCTACAGGTGTCTCCGAAGGTACATGTTGGGTTGGCGTATTTCGAGATTAGGATTTGTCACTCCGATTGTTGGAGAGGTATCTCTGGGCCCTCTCGGTAATGCACATCACTTAAGCCTTTCAAGCATTGCAACTAATGAGTTAGTTGCGAGATGATGTATTACAGAACGAGTAAAGAGACTTGCCGGTAACGAGATTGAACTAGGTATTGAGATACCGACGATCGAATCTCGGGAAAGTAACATACCGATGACAAAGGGAACAACGTATGTTGTTATGCGGTCTGACCGATAAAGATCTTCGTAGAATATGTGGAAGCCAATATGAGCATCCAGGTTCCGCTATTGGTTATTGACTGAAGACGTGTCTCGGTCATGTCTACATTGTTCTCGAACCGTAGGGTCCGCACGCTTAAGGTTTCGATGACATTTATATTATGAGTTTATGAGTTTTGATGTACCGAAGGAGTTCGGAGTCCCGGATGACATCAGGGACATGATGAGGAGTCTCAAAATGGTTGAGACGTAAAGATCGATATATTGGATGACTATATTCGGACATCGGAAAGGTTCCGAGTGATTCGGGTATTTTCGGAGGTACCGGGGAGTTACAGGAATACGAGGAAGAAGCAATGGGCCTTAATGGGCCTTAGTGGAAAGGAGCAGGAGGTGGCGCGCGCCCCTCCCAAGCCCAGTCCGAATTGGACAAGGGGTTTGGGGCGCGGCCCCTCTCTCCCTTCCTTCCCCTCTTCCCCCCTTTCCCCCCTTCTCCTAGTTGGACTAGGAAAGGTGGAAACCTACTCCAACTAGGAGTAGGAATCCTACTCCTCCTTGGCGCGCCCACAAGGGCCGGCCGGCCTCCCCCTTGCTCCTTTATATACGGGGGCAGGGGGGCACCCCATGACACACAAGTTGATCTTCGTGATCGTTCCTTAGCCGTGTGCGGTGCCCCCCTCCACGATATTACACCTCGGTCATATTGTAGCGGTGCTTAGGCGAAGCCCTGCGACGGTTGAACATCAAGATCGTCACCACGCCGTCGTGCTGACGGAACTCCTCCCCGAAGCTTTGCTGGATCGGAGCCCAGGGTGCGTCATCAAGCTGAACGTGTGCCAAGAACTCGGAGGTGCCGGAGTAACGGTGCTTGGATCGGTTGGACCGGGAAGACGTACGACTACTTCCCCTATGTTGCGTCAACGTTTCCGCTTCGGTCTACGAGGGTACTAGACAACACTCTCCCCTCTCGTTGCTATGCATCACCATGATCTTGCTTGTGCGTAGGAAATTTTTTGAAATTACTGCGTTACCCAACACCCACATGTCGGCGCGCAAGAGTCCCAATTCTCCCACAAGATCTTGATGTTCCGTGCAACGCACTGGCATCTTGCTAGTACTTGAAAAAAGGAGATATACTCTGAACACTGGAGAATGGTGATGCCCTCATTTAGCCCACTAGTAGTTCGAGACAATAAACAGTTTGAAACAATGATATATACAACATTCAAACACCGACTAGTGACTACTACTGACATAAACAATAAGACATGATAGTTCATAGTGACTACTACCACCAAAATGTACCCATCTGCAGCGCTCAGACTCTCGTGATCCAAACGAGAATGACATTCTAAATAGAGGCAACTATTACATAGTAAGAGTGACATGGGCGAGGATGACCAAATGACAAGGAATATCCATAACAAAAGAGAGAACTACCCATCCAGAACAAGCAGCAAAGACAACAAGTCATTCGGAGAGGGATGGTCCAACACCATCATAATTTGCAGCCCCGGTTCAGCCACCAGTGATCCGGAGACACCAGTACTCCATCCTTTCGACGCAACAGCCCAATTACCTATCAACCTGAAGGCTTGAACCACATCACTGCCTATCGGACTCGACACATCCAAGGATCAAAGTTAATCCAGATGCCTTTGTCATTCTCACCTTCCTTTGGCTGCACGCTGTATCGTTGACAATCAAGGGAGTTTGCTCCCGAACTCCTAGGGCTCGCCGTGTAGACACAGTTTTCCATAGCAAACAGAGCCTCTCTGCCATCAACGTCCTTGCCAATGGTGATCTCTTGGTTAATTGGATAATTGAGTCCTAGAAATAGAGAGTGTGAACCAAGGCTGTTTACCCGCCGCCAACTCGAAAATCCTAAAGGCCCCAACAAGCTGGTATCCTGCTCATAGACATAACAGCCACTGTCCGGATACTCACGTATTTCACGGTGCTTGCATACAATGGGGTTTTTGCAATATAACTTCTCCGGCTCATGTGTCTGAATGATCATCAGTCTTTTGTCATTGTCTGATCGAGCGAGGAACCAGTTGTGCTTCCCTGTTTTTGGCAAAGGTGGTGTGATTACAAAGGGCAGTAACTGTAGGGACACTACATCATATCAAAAAGGACATGCATTGTTAATGTAAGATCAACATTGTTTAGAGTATGAGTATGATAATGCAAGAAACAGCATTGATATGTCCCTGTTGGAACTGGGAGGAAAATACAGGGAAATGTATACTGGGTTCAAAAATATAGAAGTGCCATGCATGGTTATAATCATGTTATCTCACAATCGATTCTTCACAGGAAACTACCATGTCATGCATGTTATGTAATCATGTTCTGTCCTCACAAACAAATTCTTCAAGGAAACTAACAGACCATGCATTGTTATATACTCATGTTCCATGGGCAAAAATTTTGTGAGCATATTATTCTAGCCATTGATTGCTGAAGGGCCAACATAGGTATGTACACATGGTAAGCATTACAGGATTTCACTACTTCCAAATATAGAGTTCTCCATATGCACATTTACTTCCCTAATGTATGGTTAGATGAAACCAATAGTGTGATGCATGTTTCTACATCATGAAAATGAGCCACAAGCCAAAGTGTGGAGGAGTCCGGAGTAAGGCCTCACACGTGACGATAAATGTCGAGATGAGAAGAATAGAGTCCGGGGCCGGATCATGAAAATCTAGTCCATAGTACAACATGAGCCCCCGGACGAAGGGGTTAAGCGTGAACCCTAGCCCATGAAGGAAGTGGGATACAAATACTACCCTCTCGCCAGATCTGGGGTCGGTATAACTTGTTCTTGTGCCGGAGTTGATGAAAGATTTCCGGGGTCAGATACCTCGCTGCGCGGAGCTTCACAATATCCTCCTCTATGATAGAAGAAGCCACCCACCGGCCCTGATGGTTGGATCCGGACATGACTAGGGCTAGAGGCGATTGGAACCCGAGGGTTGGAACTTGGGGTGGCTGGGGTTGAGGAAGAAGCAAGCGCAAGCGAAGAAAACGAGACTGGGTCTCTATATAAAGGCTTCAAGTATTGGGCGTCTCCGCCAGGGTCTCTAAGCTTACCTATTACCAAGGAGTTGTATCCAGGGGACGGTTGGGCTACCCACGCATGCGTTAATGAAAATCCCGTAAATAAGGGGACACGATCTCTGCCTTGACAAGACGTGCCAGTAAAACCGAACCCCGAGACGTGTGGTGGCTCGCTAGCCGACGGTTGGAAATAGTAACCGGGCAGGCATGATATGATGTTATGAACAGTTATCAACAAGTTGGGCTCATGGGGTATTATATTCTCTGCCATTATATACACAGGTCCGGATATACTTACTTCATCTGAAGACTATTCTGGAGTTCGGAAGGAGGGAACCCGCCTTACAATGCCAAAGACGAATCTGCGCGCCGGACTCCTCATCATTGAAGCCAGGTTCATGGGCTACTGAGGGAGTCCTGGACTAAGGGGTCCTCGGGCGTCCGGCCTGTTATCTATGGGTCGGACTGATGGGCTGTGAAGACATGAAGGCCGAAGACTGCACCGTGTCCGGATTGGACTCTACTTGGCGTGGAAGGCAAGCTTGGCGACCGAAGATTCCCTCTTATGTAACCGACTCCATGTAAACCCTAGATCCTTTTGGTGTCTATATAAACCGAAGGGGATAGTCCGGAAAGAACAATGCATATACTCATTACCATACCCACATAGGCTAGACTTCTAGGGTTTAGCCATTACGATCTCATGGTAGATCCACTCTTATAACACTCATATTCATCAATATCAATCAAGCAGGACGTAGGGTTTTACCTCCATAGAGAGGGCCCGAACCTGGGTAAACATTGTGTCCCCCGTCTCCTGTTACCATCGATCTTAGACGCACAGTTCGGGACCCCCTACCCGAGATCAGCCAGTTTTGACACCGACAGTGACCGCGTGAGCTGGCGAGGAGAAGGTGCCAAAGGTTGGCAAACGTTATCTAGTGGTAAGTTCTTCCAGGGGAGGCTTCAACAGCGGTGGTAGATTGATGAAAACTGCTCTGGTTAACTGGTAAGCAACCTCTGAAGTTTACTGCAGTAAACTTGGCCGAGAACTGTTGATCAATAGGAAGGGGATTGGAGCCAGAGAGTTTGTCTGGGGTGACCATCTTAGGAAGGACTATAATCCTGTTAACTTTGATATGATTTGGACCAATATTTAGTATAGTTGATTTGTAACTGCCAAATCTAGTCCAGAAATGAGATTTGGATGATGCACTCAAATGGTGATGCCACTTGAGCTTAAATTTGGCAAGGCTTAGTGATTTGGTCATACAATGATGATGTAAAAATTTCATACCAATTGGATTCACCAAAATGGTACTTCCTTCACAGCTATCTTCATTGACCAGAATCTTGGAATAATTTCGGTGAATGAATGAGTCAATTAAATGATCCCAAATTGGGTGGAGAGAAGTTATATAGGTAGGAGCATGATTTGGTAATTTATCAGGATTTTTTAAGTAATATAAAATGCACTTGCTTCACAACCTGAAAATTTTGCCAGAAGCAAAGATTTGATCATGTGCTCACATAGATGATTGGATGGGGCTGAAATTTGTAGGAGTGAGATAATATGAGCATAAGAAGAGGCATGCAAAATTTCAACTCATTTGTATTCTCCTAGCTAGCACTTCCTTCACAGTGATTTCTGTTTAACAGAAACTTTGAAAACTCACTGAGGAAGATTGGCTAGGCAAATAAAGTTGAATTTTGGCATGTAGCAATTATTTGGACATAAAAGAATGCCCAACAAGTTTGGGAGCAAACAAGATAAGATAAATGACACTTCCTTCACAAAGTGCCACTCTAGACAAAAATGATGAATAATTATTGGGGAATTATTCTTGGGCTAGGACAGGAAAGTTTGGGCATATTTGAGCAACATATTACCCAAAGGAATTATGAGAATTATTTGGGAATTTTTGGATGGACAGAAATATAGGTTGCTTCACAACCTAGGGCAGATAGGGTTATTCCTTTAATAGAAAAAGGAATATTTCCTAGAAAAAGATTTTAGGGTTTGGCCAAGGAGTGAAGTGACATGATCTTGGCAAGGTTTTGAGGATCATGAGTCACTTGGGAGAGGAAATTAAGGTGATTTCCCAGGTGGCAAGACCACAAAACCACTCCAAAAAGAAAAACAGAGCAAAAACCAATTAAATTAAAGAAAAGGGCCAAAAACCAGGCTGTTACAAACCTTCCCCCCTTAAAGAAATCTCGTCCTCGAGATTTGGTTGCTCAGGGAACAAGTATGACCTTAGGACACTGTTTCCAACTCGGGTATCCCTTTTCCTTTATTTATTGTTCCCCAAGAATTTCATATGATTTTCTTCCCTTGCTCTAGGGTGGTTTGCTTCACCTTTCCCCAAATCCTGACAGGTCTTTTCTCATATACCAATTTCTTTTTACTAACGTTGATTCTCCATACCTATGGTGATATCCAATGGATTTGAGCATAAATTTTCTTTTGGTCATGAAAACCCTTTTACTTCTGTCATGGGGTTGCTTTAAATACATGCAGACCTTCTGGTTTCAATAAATATCGAGAATCATGGCCATTTTTGGACGAGATCTGACTGTCGGTAGGTGGTACTAATTTATTTGATTTATTTCTTTGGCTCGATCATGGGATATCTACCAAAGATTTGATTGCCTTCTGTCGTGAGAAATATAACAGGGTATAGACTTATAAATGTAGCATACCTCAAATATTAACATCTTGAGACTGTCCTGACAGGTATGCTGGTGGGAAGATACTTTTCATGACGGGCTGTCCGGGTACTAGGTTACACAAGTGGATATACCTGGTCTAAGCTGATTGTTCGATTTTTGATTTGCCCACGTTGTCGGTATACCCAGATGTGGTAATAAGTTGTGCGATGCTTTATACTGTTGTTGAAGTCAAACTGCTGAGGTTGCAAAAGAATCTTGGACTTGACAGAATAGATTTGGATATTCCGCACTAACCATTTTTTAAGCGGGTCAACAAGATATGAAGTCCTTGTAGAGCAGAGTAATCCACTGAGGGTATGCCTTTGTGGCTCCATATGTAATCTAACCACTAACTGACTTGGGTATCCGGACCCTGATGGTCATGAAAAAATCATCATACCATTGCTATCAGCCTCATCCTTTTGATGGTCATGATTTTCTTCGTCAGGATATCTTACTGAAATAGGTTGGCCACATATATCCTTGATTCTTCGTAGGACCATGGTCGTGGATAGTGCAATATCTTTGTCATTACTCCAGGTGCTTGGGTTCCGCACGTATATGACATATACTCGGGGCTTGTAGCTGTACAAAGCTCTTTGTTGAGGCCAACCATACAAGAGTTCATGAGATCTCCTTGTCGGTGCGGGAATATTGGCCTTGGTGGCCACTGTCAAGACTATTGATTTTGTGACGTCTTATCCAGATCTTGTAGATCCTTGTATTACATAAGAGGTGTATCTCTGCTTATCTTCATTTGCATGATTCATGAGGCTGTGGGATCCGTACTTTCCTTAGGTATATCTGTTGGATCCTTGTCGTACCTCGTATGAGTGACTGATATGATTGGGGATGCATGCCCACCATATGTGTAAGAATCATATGCAACCGAACACTTGATCCTTGAGCTATACATATGTTTCGACTGATTTGTGCTCCTGATAAAATTATGGCAAATCTGATCCTTGAAATGTACTACCATCTATTGCCAACTCACCGCATAATCTCTAAGGACGATGCAATACTGTGGTATTGATGTGAACGGAGTGGCTTACGAGAGAAGCCATCCGAGTAGCTTGTTGAGGAAGACTTGTTAGCTTTTGCTTGATGCTTTAGTCTAGGTAGCGTGCAGAAGAAGGCTCAATAGCTCACACGAGAAGCTTGAACTGATTATTGTGCTGGAGAAGCTTGAGTTCCATAGTTGAGAAGCTTCTCCTCAGGTTTACTTGTTGAGAAAAATTCATTTCCGTCTGTCAGAAGCTTTTACCGAGGTATCTTGCTAAGAAAGACCGGGTATCTTGGACCGGAAATTGTGCACATATCATGCTGAAGAAAATCGAGGAGCCTTGCATCATAAATTTCTTCCGATAGCGTGTGGAGGAAGACTGAGTTTCTCATTTTCAAAACTTCATACTATGATATGCTGACTGAAATCTACACACACACACACATAATATTCGGTGGCTGATTATTTGCATGAGAAAATTTGTTTGACTGTCTTCCTTGAGCATATCACATTCTAACTTTATTTCGGATGATAACATATCTCAAGCATCATGCATTGCTGAGCCAAAATTTTGTATATGATACATACCTTTGACTGAAAATATACCGTTAATCTTGTACCTGACTTGGCTTGCTACTGACTTGATCATTTCAGCCGTGAGGATTTTGTACTGATGTAGACTTGAGTTATCCATACTGTTGTGAGGAGTGCACACTAATGCAAAATTGATTATCAGTCTCAAGATCAGATATTTCCCATTTTACTGCAGACAACTGAGAATTCCATTCTGTTTAGCTGAGTTTCCAAACATTTAAACTCCTTGTTGCTTCTTTGAGTCTGGTGTTGGTTGATGAGCAACTCTTTATAGGGGAAAATAATGTAATACCGGGGCCCAAAAGAAATAAGCAAAAGAAAACTCAACTAAACAAAAGCACACAACAACAATCAATTAACATACAATCAATGTCACATACTACTGTTAGTCACACAATATGCATGCCTACTTAAGCACAGAAATCTCACGGGATCTCCGGTTCTATGATCTACCATGCTGTGACGGTGTGCACGAGGACGAATAAACGTGTGGAAGAATTGGTGTAAACGGCGCTACACCAAGTGCTAGCTTAGCTAGGTAGCAACCTGGACTAGCTCGGAGGCGAGGACGCACTCGATAAACCTGTAATGGGACACGAACGTCGCAACCACATTATTATCAAGCGGAGGGAAAAAGATCCGTACTCGTCCAAGGAATAGGATGGCGGGGGAAAACTGAGGCTGCTGACATTGCCCTTTCTTGATAACTAAGATCATTAAGGGTTGCCAACATGACAGACTAAAAGAGTGATTTGGGATAGAAGCATGTCCATCACCGAAACGATAGGTGGGGCTGAAAGGAGGATATCGGCGAGATACCTGAGCACCAGTTTTGCAAACGGTGTCGGGATCACTTGGCATGACTCTGCTGGGACAGAAATGACACCAAACACCGAAGAACGAGCAAGAAAAGAAAACTGGAGAAAGGTAAAGGCTAAGCTGTAGTGCATCCGAACCGATGCCAACTATACTCACCAGATAAATCATGAGCAACAAATACTAAGGCTATACACATGCTATGCAACAAACAAATGCAGCAACCAAAAGCAATAAACAAGACAGACTTTAAACTACTGGTTTCTACCGCTCGCACTGACTAGGGCGTCCTACAGCCAAACTTGCTCTGATACCAAGCATTGTGTCACCATAGCTCAGAGAAACCGGAACGCCCCGTATTCCAGCCCAGAGATCGACGAGAAGTCCTCTGGAATACGGCACTACTTAGCATAGAACAAACTAGCTTTCTATTGTTACACGAATAAGAATACAAGGTCTCCGATATTACAAGTAATAACATCGGCATGGCGACACTATGCCATCCTCAGTTGCTCTATGCAAGCAGCAGAACAACTCAAAGCAGCCAAAAAACTTCTAGCAGCGGAACAGCGACGACAATGGTGAACTCCACTCCGGAGGGACTCTAGCTGGAACACTTATCCTAGCTCGCACGAACGGAAACCACGACAAGCAATCAAGCAATCATGGCATGACCTGCAAACTGGCATGACACGCCAGGTCATTACATTGAATGTACTTGCAAGCTCACAATAACCAGAAGCATTCAAGACAAACAACAGCATGGCAATTACAGGTTAATTAGGAATTATCATGAGATCATCAGGATAACATGGCATGAACAACATGAACATGATATAGCTAGAACAATGTGAGCATGGTATGAACATATAGATCTGACGATACTAGCATGCAACATGATGACACTATATGCACCACTTATTCTGCTCGGGTTATCTCGTAACCATCACATGCAGCACTTACCAACCTCGGACATCACACGATCATCTCAGGATCAAATCAAGCTTGGTATAAACAATACCGTATTAATCATTAAATGACCATAAGGAGCTTGATCTTTACCCATGATTCTCGCACAACATCACGAATATCCAACAACTCGGTATCCTCGATACCACGGTGATCATTCACGGATCACAAACGGAACCACTCTGGGCTCAATGGGTTACCTCGTAACCAAACGGTGATCATTCATGGGTCACATAACCAACTTATCTCATCATCGAACCAGGGTTGTTATTAATCAAGTTATTATTAATTACTGTTGACTCACACAGTGACCAACTACGAACTGGGCCCTTATCCACAGGCGCGGCTATCGATAGATTTAATATGCAGTCTCCAGAGGTTAGTACACTGTACCCACACCACGGAACCCATGGCCTCGCACTCCCATTCGTGTGGACCAACGGCGTTCCGACAAAACCGATCTACTGGCATGACACTCTCCCAGCCACTCCGACCAACTCCCCTTTGGGCTAAGTCCTGGGTGACCCCGTGCCTACCAAAGACACCAAGGGCCACCGTCGTGGCAAAACATAATCGGTCCCAAACGGGGACAACCCGGGTACAACAACAACAACGGGCACACAAGGCTTATATCCGCCCACCTGATCAGGGTAGCGCACGCCCAAGACCTTCCCTCGTTGGAGGCACCGACGAGAGGCATGACAATAGACCCAGTTAGGACCTTCCCATAAAGGCAAGCGTGGTTGCACTGGTTAGCTCGATATGGTGGCACCATGACTCAGCCAACAGTTGTTCAAGTTCAATTTAATCCGGTAAAACTTGAATGCAAATATGCTGAGCCATGATAAAATAACATGATGCAATTACAATGCCTGAGCATGATATCAACATAAGCATGAGGGTACAACATAACTATCCACCATATCAACAATGAATCATATCCAACTGAGCATGGCATAATGATGAGCATGAATATTACAAGTACAACACTACTCATAGCATAACATGGCCATTATCATCAACAATAATTACCATGCAAGAACACATCAATAAAATAACTGAGTAAACACTTAACCAGCTAATAGCAAAGGAACAATGCATATTAACGGTACTCAATAACCGACGTTAGTCACACACCGAAGAACATGACCAACCCAACATGTACTGCTATCAAGTATGACCAATATGAAAGTAATACTAGCAGGTAGAACATGATAACAGATAGCAAGAAAACATAGCATGACAGTAATCAACGACCCATAAGCATAACCGAAATAACGACAGTAGTAGCAAAACGAACAGACATTTATTAAAGATTCAAGTTAAAAACCAATGCTACTGCATGGCTATCATGCAAATGGTGGTTGTGGTTTGCCTGGGGATGAAGAAAACACCAGGAAGACGTGCGAGAAGCTCGCGGAAAGAATCGCCGGAAAACATTCTCTCTTGGAGGGGGCTGATTAAGCGTAAGGGTAAAATGGTCATTTTCAAAATGTTAACACATGGTGAAAATGATACCAACGGAACGGGCTCGATGAAACGAAGACGTGGGCTTTGGACTCACCTCAAACGGAGTTGCGAGCAAAAAGTTATAGCCCGACGAAGTTTAGGGACCAATCTGTAAAAATAACTCTAAAAACATGCCCCTGAGCTGAAAAACAGAAAGCGCGTTTCTCATATTACGTCTTCAGAATGTGAAAACGTACTTTAAGCCGAAGGAGAAATAGAATACGTTTTCTTCAAAGGAAAGCGTATTTATTAGAATACGCCTTCACTAAAAACTGCCAGCGGGGCCACTGGGTCAAAGACGAGAGACTTACACGTGGGACTGGCCACTTATCCACGTGCGCAAGGCGGGGTTAACGCCCGTGCGGTTGACCGGTGGGAACGGGGGCGACACGGGGCCCGCCTGGCCAGCTGGACTGGTCGTCGTCCTCTTCCTCGCTCTCGCCCGCGAGGCAGAGGCGCGACACCGGCGACTGCCCTGCCCGGCTCCGGCCACCTCCGGCGAGGACCCGGCTACCAAACTACGCAGGGCGGAGAGGCGCATCCATCCAGGGTCTTCGCGTACGCCGGGGAAGAACATAGTGGTGGTTGCCTCGTGCATGGCGGACAGTGGCGTCGGGCGCCGATGGGGACCGCGGCCAGAGGCCAACAGAGGAGGAGGGAAACGGCAGGGAGGCTTCTGGGGGTGTGGGGAGGCTACAGGTGGTGCTGGAACGGAGGGAGGAGGCGCGGCTCACCGGAATCGAAGCGGACAGAGACGGCGGCGATGGTGGACACAAAGAGCTCCTCGAGCTCATTTGAGAGGCTGGGGAGGGGTAGTGGAGCGAGGAAAGGCTGCTGAAGTGCTCGGGATGGGCTCAGGGGCCTTATATAGGCGCGGGGGCAAGGTGCCGAGCCGGTTGCCGCCGCTCAAGCTCGGCCAAAGATCTGGCGACGCGCAGCGAGCACGGGGTGGCACGGGAAGGCGACGAGGGAGGTGCGGACGAGCTACAGAGGTGCATAGTAACGAGCAGAGCTCGAGGACAAGAGGAGGAAGAAGCCACGGTGTGAACAGAGCCGGTCGACTACAGCTCGCCCGTGGGCGCGCGGCGACGAGCGCTGACGGAGGGGCTTGCGGAGGAGCAGATGGCTTCAGGAGGACGGAGACGACACGGTGAAGCTGTTGGACATGCCCACGAGTGCGAAGACGACGAGAGGAGGAGGGGCCCGAGCAAAAACCTTCCTGGACGCGGCCATGGCATGCCAGAGAGGTGGTGACCGCGCGAGCTGGCGAGGAGAAGGTGCCAAAGGTTGGAAAATGTTGTCTAGTGGTAAGTTCTTCCAGGGGTGGCTTCAACTGTGGTGGTAGATCGATGAAAACTGCTCTGGTTAAATGGTAAGCAACCTCTGAAGTTTACTGCAGTAAACTTGGCCGAGAACTGCTGATCAACAGGAAGGGGATTGGAGCCAGAGAGTTTGTCTGGGTGATCATCTTAGGAAGGACTATAATCCTGTTAATGATGAGATGATTTGGACCAAGATTTAATATAGTTACTTTGCAACTGCCAAATCTGATCCAGAAATGAGATTTGGATGATGCACTCACATGGTGATGCCACTTGAGCTCAAATTTGGCAAGGCTTAGTGATTTGGTCATACAATGATGCTGTAAAAATTTCATACCAATTGGATTCACCAAAATGGTATTTCCTTCACAACTATCTTCACTGACCAGAATCTTGGAATAATTTTGGTGAACAAATGACTTAATGAAATGATCCAAAATTGGGTGGAGAGACGTTATATAGGTAGGAGCATGATCAGATAATTTATCAGGATTTTGTACGTAATATAAAATGCACTTGCTTCACAACTTGAAAATTTTGCCAGAAGCAAAGATTTGATCCTATGCTCACATAGATGATTGGATGGGGCTGAAATTTGTTGGAATGAGATAATATGAGCACAAGAAGATGAATGCAAAATTTCTACTCATTTGGATTCTCCTAGCTAGTACTTCCTTCACAGTGGCTTCTGTTTAACAGAAACCTTGACAAATTACTGAGGACGATTGGCTAGGCAAATAAAGTTAAATTTTGGCATGTGGCAATTATTTGGACATAAAAGAATACCCAAAAAGTTTGGGAGCAAACTAGATAATATAAATGACACTTCCTTCACAAAGTACTACTTTGGACAGAAATGAAGAATAATTATTGGGGAATTATTCTTGGGCTAGGACAGGAAAGTTTGGGCATATTTGAGCAACATATGACCCAAAGGAATTATGAGAATTATTTGGGAGTTTTTGGATGGACAAAAATATAGGTTTCTTCACAACCTAGGGCAGATAGGGTTATTCCTTTAATAGAAAAAGGAATATTTCCTAGAAAAATATTTTAGGGTTTGGTCAAGGAGTGAAGTGACATGATCTTGGCAAGGTTTTGATGATCACGAGTCACTTGGGAGAGGAAATGAAGGTGATTTCCCAGGTGGCAAGGCCACAGAACCACTCCAAAAAGAAAAACAGAGCAAAAACCAATTAAATTAAAAGAAAAAGGAAAGGGCCAAAACCAGGCTGTTACATACTCCCTCTCCGGTTGGCGGGAAATATTTGTGGTAAGAATGGATAAATTGGATGTATCTATAACTAAAATAAGTCTAGATACATCCATTTCTAGGACAAGTATTTCTAGACGCAGGGAGTATTAATTATACCAAGAGAGCCGGATTAGCACCGCTTAGTTCATGTAAATGTAATGAAATCCATCATATTTATATGAAGATCTGGCTTTTTTATACGAAATCCTTCATGCTTATATGAAAACAGTTCGTGTTTGCACGAATTTCATCTGGTTAGTTAGAGTTGTGAAAATGTATGCTACTGGCGTTTGATGTCGTCCTTCACGGAAGGATGCGGGAGGAAATTTGCTGGCTGCCATTGGAGATGCTCTTATGCTGGAAATAATAGAGTCACACCCAATAAATTTGAGTTAATTGCGTGTATGATTCTCCCTCTATAAAAAGTTAATTGCATGTACAGTGTGCACGTGACTTGCAGGGTGGCTAAAGCTTCGTACAGAAAGTTAAAAATAAACAAGTCAATCCTTAATCTTGTATTCTAAGTACTTTGTGGGTTCCACTGTCAGTACAATAGCGAAAGAAGTATATATTAAATAAGTAATATATAATATAAAAATCTAAAGTTAAACACAGAATCGAACTCAGGTCATCGCGTTGCGAGCATCCGGCGCTAACCAGTCCAACCCATTTTTGTTGTAGACCATGCTGGAGATATATATCCATGTCTACTCTTATATTATACTCCATGCGTTCCTAAATATTTGTCTTTTTCAGATTTCAAATGGACTACCACATACGGATGTGTATGTAGACATATTTTAGAGTGTAGATTCACTAATTTTGCTCCGTACGTAGTCACTTGTTGAAATCTCTAAAAAGACAAATATTTAGGAATGGAGGGAGTAGAAAACAGAGCTGGTGATGATGGTGTGCGTGCCATCCTGCAATATAGGCCGTCGGATTTATATCTAACGGATAGGAAGGAAACTATGGCAATTTTGCAAAAAGATACCCACACCCCTCTCCATCTTTGCAAATAAGGCCTTTCCTCGTTCATCCTTTTCTCTACTCTTATAAAAAACAGAGTTGGTGTTGATGGTGTGCCTGCCATCCTGCAATATAGGCCGTCCGATTTATATCTGATGGATAGGAAGGAAACTATGGCAATTTTGCAAAAACATACCCACACCCCTCTCCACATTTGCAAATAAGACCTTCCCTCGTTCATCCTTTTCTCTCACAAGATAAACTACTCATATAAATGCATCTTGATGTTCCGTGCAACGCATGGGCATCTTGCTAGTCTCTCACATGATAAACTACTCATACAAATGCATCTTGATGTTCCGTGTAAAGCACGGGCATCTAGCTAGTTTCTTTTAAAATAGTTATTGTGATAATTGGGTTGAAGTGATATATTTTATGTCTGCCCCGAATGATTTGAGATTCACTAGTAGTAACAAAGAAAAGGTTGCCTTGTTAATTAACAGAAAACAGGGTGAAAACTATCACATGAGGCTGGTAAAAACAAGGCACACTGGGTTCAGCGTCATCGTCACTACAACTGTGTGCGTGCGAGAAGTCTACATATCGAGGGGGCTACGGAGAAAAGGATGTATTGAGTGTGTATGAGCGAGGCACAGAGACACAATGTTTGAGAGACAAATCAATTGACAGATTAAGATCACATCGAGTTGTCACCCCTCTGCTGTCATTGTTGGGGTTGGGGGAGGGAGAGAAAGACGTATCGAGAGTGTGTGCGGTAGGCACAGAGGCACAACTAGTGAGTGTGTGTGTGTGTGTGTTTGAAAGAGGATTAGATAGATTACTATAAAGATCAAGGTGCCACCCTACTCCTTCGGTGTCAGGTAGTGTGTGTGTGTTTGAGAGAGAAGCCAGTTGATAGATTAGTATCAAGATCGAGGTGTCACCCTGCTCCTTTGGTGTCGGGAAGTGTGTGTGTGTGGGTGTAGGGGGCAGTGACACTTACATATCTCTACTCTCATAAAAACAGAGTTGGTGATGATGGTGTTCCTGCCATCCTGCAATATAGGCCATCCAATTTATATCTGACGGATAGGAAGGAAACTATGGCAATTTTGCAAAAAGATACCCACACCCCTCTCCACATTTGCAAATAAGGCATTCCCTCGTTCATCCTTTTCTCTCACAAGGTAAACTACTCATACAAATGCATCTTGATGTTCCGTGCAACGCATGGGCATCTTGCTACTAGGCAGAAGGAGTTTGTGTGACACATATCTATATTAAGGGGTAGGTAGATGGGAAAACTTTGTTTTTGCCACTCTAGCTTTTGCCAATTTTGCTTATGCCACTCTAGAATTTGACATATCACTTTTGCCACTCTTAGCTTTTGACAATGTATCACTTTTGCCATTCCGTGGCAAAAGCAAAATTTTCATAGTGGCAATTGTGATACATTGTCAAAAGCTAACAGTGGCAAAAGTGAAATGAAATATTGTCATTTTTGCCATGAAATGACATTTGTGATGTATTGTCAAAAGCTAAGAGTGGCAAAAGTGAGATGTCAAATTCAAGAGTGGCATAAGCAAAATTGGCAAAAGCTAGAGTGGCAGAAACAAAGTTCTAGGTAGATAGCATGTGTGCGAGGCATACTTAAAGCATCATGGAGATAAACAAATGGTGTGCATGCAATGCCGGAAAAATGAAGCGAGAAACAATGTCTAAGCGCGCGCGCGCGTGTGTGTGTGGGTGCGTGTGAGAGAGAGAGTGAGAGAGAGAGAGAGCGAAATCTCAAAAGAAAAAGGTGCTCTGCTGGAATCCCATTATATGTATTCATATGGTTCCGGAACTCGAGTTAACCTTAGGCATATGTGTGAGAAACATAATTATACTTTGAGACATTAGTGGCTGTGGGTGGGCGGAATTAAAGGGGCGGGCATGTTCGACAGAGAGAGAGTGTGTGTTTCTGTGCGAGAGACTTGTAGGGCGGGGTAGAAAGACGGATTCTAACCTTGACAGAGGGAGAGAAATACACGAAGTGCGCATGTGTGATTCCGATGCCCACGGGGAAATGAGATATGTATGCGTGTGAGAGAGATTGCACAATTCATTCACGTATCACAATCTAGAGATCGTGGACATGCATCGCTTGAACATAAATCAATATCTACTTCATATCGTGGCCAAAGGTACAATATCGATTCAACGCTATAAAGATTGGACACTCACATATCACATTTTTTCTATCTAAATAAACCTTTTCAATTGTGCATGCCAAAGTTAAAGTGATGTTTCTTCAAACAACCAATGTAGCTATCATGTACATGCACCATTGTTACTCTTGCATTCAAATTCATTAGTCTTGGATGATTTAAGGTTCTATTATGAAGTTATATATGTAATATTCATATATGAATTCAACGGGTACGCAATTTATGAAATGGTGGCTATGTAATCATATGAGGTAACACTTTTAAGTAGCGGACTACAATATCCATTTCTTTTGTGGAAGTACAATATCCATTTCTTTTTGTGCGCCTCTACACTAACACGTCAATGCATTATGTTTAAAGTAAATAACCAATGGCACTAAATTATCTATTTACACAAGAAATACATAGGCTGAGCGTTTGATCCCTTTTTTGTGAACGCGCCTCTACACCCGTATGATTGGTCGTGCCCGTGTGAACGTCCAAGTTATCGCCGCATCATCCCAAGTTATTGTCTTTTTTCTGGGGTGGACTTCACACCAGTTATTAACTGCTGACGCGTGCCCCGTGTATACAGTCTCGCATGACCTTCCCGCTATCACGGTCCAAAATTAGTTAAAACTAGATACGAATGATCCTGCGGGCGGCAAAATCTCCCGCCTCCTTCTAAAATTTCCGCCACCTAGTCTTTAGCATGCGAAATTCCCCTTTTGTCCTTGGTGCACGGAGAACAACAGTTACAGTACCGCCCTCATCTACATAATAGGTCGGGGCTGCTTTGGTAACTTCCGGTTCCCCCAACACACGGCACCCCCATTTCCTGTCCCCTCCTGCAAAACGACTAACTCCACAACACCAGAGCATCTTACATCACGCCGTTCGTACTTCATCGGCCTTTCTACCCCTCCCCTCTCAAAACCCTAGACTACTCATCCACCGGCGTACCAGAGCCCATTCACTGCCAGTGGTGTCCACCTCGCCGAATCTGCTTCTGTTGCCGCATATACCCCTCCCACCTCCATTAGAAACAAGTAGACTGCTCATCCACCACTGTACCACAGCCCATTCAGTGTTGGCCTTGTCCACGACGCCGGATCTGATTCGCTGGTACTCTTGCCAACCGCAGCGCATCTGCAGCGGCTCATTCGTACTCCCCACGGGAGACGCTTCGTCCACACCCCCCGAAGCCGCCCCACCGACGGCCCCGTCGACGGCCTCTGATCCTTTGCGCCCACCTTCCTCAACCCTACCGGAGCTGCTTCGCCGACACCATCATCAACCCTACCGGGGTAGCTTCGCATATACCATTCTCAAACCTACCGGGGCCGCTTTGCCAACTCACAAGTCCACGGCCTTAGATCCGTTCGTCGCACCCTCATCCAACCTACCGGAGTAGCTTCTGATGCCCCGTCTATGGCCGCAGATCCGCATCGTCGACACCATCCTTAACCCAACCACCGGAGCAGCTTCACCGACACCCTCGTCCACGGCCACAGATCCGCTTCGCCCACACCATAGTCCACCCTAATAACCCACAAGTATAGGGGATCACAACAATTTTCGAGGGCAGAGTATTCAACCCAAATTTATTGATTCGACACAAGGGGAGCCAAAGAATATTCTCAAGTATTAGCAGTTGAGTTGTCAATTCAACCACACCAGGAAAACTTAATATCTGCCGCAAAGTATTTAGTAACAAAGTAGTATGGAAGTAACGGTAACGATGGAAAAAGTAACAGTATTGGTTTTGTAGTGATTGCAACAGTGGCAACGGTAAAGTAACTAAGCAAAGATCAATAGGGGAAAAGCTCGTGGGCATTGGATCAATGATGGATAATTATGTCGGATGCGATTCCTCATGCAACAGTTATAACATAGGGTGACATAGAACTAGCTCCAGTTCATCAATGTAATGTAGGCATGTATTTCGAATATAGTCATACGTGCTTATGGAAAAGAACTTGCATGGCATCTTTTGTCCTACCCTCCCGTGGTAGCGGGGTCCTATTGGAAACTAAGAGATATTAAGGCCTCCTTTCAATAGAGTACCGGAACAAAGCAATTCAGTTGACAAACTAAAAGTGATAAAGAAAAAAAATTACAAACTCTATTTGATCTTGTTGTTGTAAATATGTAGAGCCAGCATTCAAGTTTTCAGCAAAGATTATGAACTAACCATATTCACAATAACATTTAGGTCTCATGTTTACTCATATCAATAGCATAATCAACTAGCGAGCAATAATAATAAATCTCGGATGACAACACTTTCTCAAAACAATCATAATATGATATAACAAGATGGTATCTCGCTAGCCCTTTCTGAGACCTCAAAACATAAATGCAAAGCACCTTCGAAGTTCAAGGACTGACTAAACATTGTAATTCATGGTAAAAGAGATCCAGTCACTCTCAATGTAAACTAATAGTAATGCATGCAAATGACAGCGGTGCTCTCCAACTGGTGCTCTTTAATAAGAGGATGGTGACTCAACATAAAAATAAATAGATAGGCCCTTCGCAGAGAGAAGCAGGGATTTGTAGAGGTGCCAGAGCTTGATTTTTAAATAGAGATGAATAATACTTTGAGTGGTATACTTTCATTGTCAACATAGCAACCGAGAGATCTCGATATCTTCCATGCTACACACATTATAGGCGGTTCCCGAATAGAATGGTAAAGTTTATACTCCCCCTACCACCAACAAACATCAATCCATGGCTTGTCCGAAACAATGGGTGCCTCCAACTAACAACAATCTTGGGGGAGTTTTGTTTGCAATTATTTTAATTTAAGCATGGGGCTGGGCATCCCGGTTACCAGCCATTTTCTCGTGAGTGAGGAGCGGAGTCCACTCCTCTTGAGAATAACCCGCCTAGCATGGAAGATATAGACAGCCCTAGTTGATACATGAGCTATTCGAGCATACAAAACAAAATTTCATTTGAAGGTTTAGAGTTTGGCACATACAAATTTACTTGGAACGGCAGGTAGATACCGCATATAGGAAGGTATGGTGGACTCATATGGAATAACTTTTGGGGTTTATGGGAGTGGATGCACAAGAAGTATTCCCGCTTAGTACAAGTGAGGCTAAAAAGAGACTAGGAAGCGACCAGCTAGAGAGCGACAACAGTCATGAACATGCATTAAAATTAATCAACACTAAGTGCAAGCATGAGTAGGATATAATTCACCATGACATAAATATCGTGGAGGCTATATTGATTTTGTTTCAACTACATGCGTGAACATGTGCCAAGTCAAGCCACTCGAATCATTCAAAGGAGGATAGCACCCTATCATACCACATCGCAACCATTTTAATAGCATGTTGGCACGCAAGGTAGACCATTATAAAGTCCTAGAAAATTAAGCATGGAATGAGCAACTATAATCTCTAATTGTCATTGAAAACATGTTTAATTCATAATAGGCTGAATCAGGAATGATGAACTAATCATATTTACAAAAAAAGATAGGTCGAGTTCATACCAGCTTCTCTCATCTCAATCAGTTCATCAAATATCGTCATTATTGCCTTTCACTTTGCACGACCGAACGGTGTGGATGATAATAATAGTGCACGTGCATTGGACTAAGCTGGAATCTGCAAGCATTTAATACACAGGAGAAGACAAGGTAATATGGGCTCTTGGTTAGATCAACAATAATGCATATGAGAGCCACTCAACATCTTCATCATGGTCTTCTCCTCTCGACCCCCAAAGAAAAGAAAGGAAATAAAACTATTTACATGGGAAAGCTCCCAACAAGCAAAAGAAGAACAAGAAATCTTTTTGGGTTTTATTTTTAATTACTACTACTACAGGCATGAAAAGCAAACTAGCTAAAAGCTACAACTATTTTTTTGTTTTTCTTAAGGTTTTTCAAACATACAAGAAGAAATCTTAAAAATAAATTAAACTAGCATGGATGATACAATGAAAAAGTATGAGCACCGACAACTGAAATGAGTGTGTGAACATGAATGTAATGTTGGTGAGGAATACGTACTCCCCCAAGCTTAGGCTTTTGGCCTAAGTTGGTCTATGGCCACGACTCAAAGCCGCCCTCTCCGGTGTATGGAGGAGTGTCCTCTAGGTGCCACTGGTTGGCGATCTCCTCTGGATCCCACTGATAAACAGACTGACAGTAAGGATCAAGTGGTGGCTCCGGCTCAGGCTCTGGAGCTGATGTCAGGCTCCAGTATGCATGAACGGCCTCCGGCAAAACAAGATACGTGCCTGAAAATATGTTTAACAAAGAGGGAGCAGGCAAGGTAATAATCTCAAAGTATTTTTTATCAAATATCAATCTATATTTAAGCATCTTCTTCTTATCCTTAACAATAAAATCATGTGCTACCATACTCTTATAATCTAGAAAAATAGGAGGCAGCAACTTTTCCTCTTTCTCATAATGCCTGATAGGTATGTTAAAGTGTGCAACAAGGTGCGAGGCAAAGATGCCTCCAAAGACGGGACGCTTTGTACGGTTCAGATTTACCCGTTTAGCAACAAAATAGTGCCTAAACTGAAAATGGTATCACGAAACAAAGCATGGCACAAAATAACAATATCAGGGGCACTAAGATTTCCACTGTTCCCGCGACCAATTAAGCATCTACTAGCAAATATTGCAAAGTAACGTAGAACAGGAAAATGGATGCTAGTAATTCTTGCATCGGAAATCATCCTTGTTTCCCTTAGAGCAATCATATCAATAAATCCCTCCACATCATTACGATGTGGTTCCTCTATGCTGCCCTCAAAGGGTATCTTACAGACCCGACAAAAATCATAAAGTGACATCTCCTTAACCTCATCATATAAATGAAATTCCACCGAAGTTGGTGATTTCTTAGCATGAAAGTAAAAAATTTGCACGAAAATATTAGTGAGGAGGATATAATGTTCGCGCTGGTGATACGTCTCCGTCGTATCTACTTTTCCAAACACTTTTGCCCTTGTTTTGGACTCAAACTTGCATGATTTGAATGGAACTAACCCGGACTGATGTTGTTTTCAGTAGAATTTCCATGGTGTTATTTATGTGCAGAAACAAAAGTTCTCAGAATGACCTGAAACTTCACGGAACATCTATTCCGAAAATATAAAAAATACCTGCAAAAGATGAAGGCCAGGGGGCCACCATCTGTCCACGAGGGTGGGGGCGCCCCCCTACCTCGTGGGCCCCCTGGAGCTCCTCCGACTCCAACTCCAACTCTATATATCTTGCTTCGGGGAGAAAAAAATCAGAGAGAAGGATTCATCACGTTTTACTATACGGAGCCGCCGCCAAGCCCTAAAACCTCTCGGGATGGCTGATCTGGAGTCCATTCGGGGCTCCAGAGAGGGGAATCCGTCGCCATCGTCATCATCAACCATCCTCCATCACCAATTTCATGATTCTCACCGCCGTGCGTGAGTAATTCCATCGTAGGCTTGCTGGACGGTGATGGGTTGGATGGGATCAAGTTAGTTTTGTTAGGGTTTGATCCCTAGTATCCACTATGTTCTGAGATTGATGTTGCTATGACTTTGCTATGCTTAATGCTTGTCACTAGGGCCCAAGTGCCATGATTTCAGATCTGAACCTATTATGTTTTCATCAATATATGAGAGTTCTTGATCGTATCTTGCAAGTCTATAGTCACCTATTATGTGTTATGATCTGTTAACCCCGAAGTGACAATAATCGGGATACTTACCGGTGATGACCGTAGTTTGAGGAGTTCATGTATTCACTATGTGTTAATGCTTTGTTCCGGTACTCTATTAAAAGGTGGCCTTAATATCCCTTAGTTTCCGTAAGGACCCCGCTGCCACGGGAGGGTAGGACAAAAGATGTCATGCAAGTTCTTTTCCATAAGCACGTATGACTATATTCAGAATACATGCCTACATTACATCAATGAACTGGAGCTAGTTCTGTGTCACCCTAGGTTATGACTGTTACATGATGAACCGCATCCGGCATAATTCTCCATCACTGATCCATTGCCTATGAGCTTTCCATATATTGTTCTTCGCTTATTTACTTTTCCATTGCTATTGCTATCATCACTACAAAAATACCAAAAACATTACTTTTACTACTGTTACCTTTTGCTACCATTACCACTACTATCATATTACTTTGCTACTAAATACTTTGCTGCAGATATTAAGTTTCCAGGTGTGGTTGAATTGACAACTCGGCTGCTAATACTTGAGAATATTCTTTGGCTCCCCTTGTGTTGAATCAATAAAGTTGGGTTGAATACTCTACCCTCGAAAACTATTGCGATCCCCTATACTTGTGGGTTATCAAGACTATTTTCTGGCGCCGTTGTCGGGGAGCATAGCTCTATTCTTTGAGTCACTTGGGATTAATATCTGCTTATTATTATGAAGAACTTGAGAGATCCAAAAACTAAGATTTATCCCTCAACTACGAGGGGAGGTAAGGAACTGCCATCTAGCTCTGCACTTGATTCACCTTCTGTTATGAGTAAGCTTGCGACACCTAATCCTGCTTCTGCTATTCGTTTTGATATGTCGCATGTTATTGATGATGCCACTTCTACTATGCATGATACTTATGATGAAACTACTTCTATGCTTCATACTACTGTGCCACTTGGTGAATTTCTTGATGAACAACTTGCTAGGGCTAGAGAGAATCAAAATATTGAATTTGATAATACTGATGAAATTGATGATGAAGACTTACCTGTTATTCCTGAGGGTATGTTTTTGATAAAGAAGCTTCTTTAGCTATTTTAGCTTGCAAAGATAGATACGAACTCAAGAGGTTATTAGCTAAATGGAATAAGCAATCTCTAAATGCTGGAATGAAACCTGACCCTGCTTTTGCTACTTCACCTATCTGTGTTACCGATAAGGATTATGAATTCTCTGTTGATCCTGATATAATTACTTTGGTTGAATCTGATCCTTTTCATGGCTATGAATCTGAAACTGTTGTGGCACATCTTACTAAATTAAATGATATAGCTACCCTGTTCACTAATGACGAGAGAACTCGCTACTTTTATATCCTTAAAATATTTCCGTTCTCATTAAAGGGTGATGCTAAGATATGGTTTAATTCTCTTGATCCTGGTTGTGTGCGTAGCCCCCAGGATATGATTTATTACTTCTCTGCTAAATATTTCCCTACTCATAAGAAACAAGCTGCTTTAAGGGATATATATAATTTTGTGCAAATTGAAGAAGAGAGTCTCCCACAAGCTTGGGGGAGGCTTCTCAAGTTACTTAATGCTTTGCCTGATCATCCTCCTAGGAAAAATGAAATACTTGATATCTTTTATAATGGACTAACCGATGCCTCCAGAGATTACCTGGATAGTTGTACTGGTTCTGTTTTCAGGGAAAGAACACCGGATGAAGCTGAAATCCTATTGAATAATATGTTGACAAATGAAAATAATTGGACACCTCCTAAGCCAGTTCATGAGCCTATTCCTAAACCAACTCCGAAGAAGAGGGGTATTCTATTTCTCAGTCCTGAAGACATGCAAGAGGCAAAGAAATCTATGAAAGAAAAAGGTATTAAAGCTGAAGATGTTAAGAATTCACCTCCTATAGAAGAAATACATGGTCTTAATTTACTGCCTGTTGAAGATACACATGATCCTAATCCATTACCTATTGAAGAAACGCGTGGTCTTGATAACCCGACACAGGTAGTAAAGGTAAATTCTCTCTATAGATATGATAAAGCTGAAATCCCATTTACTAAGTTTGCTAGCCCATGCTTAGATGAGTTTGATAAATTTATGGCTAAGCAAGAAGATTTTAATGCTTATTTTGGTAGATAATTGAAATACAATTCAAATATGCTTTAGCACTTGGGTGATTATATGGCTAATGTCAAAGGTGAACTTAAACTTATTAGCAAACATGCTTCTATGGTTACCACTCAAGTAGAACAAGTACTTAAAGATCAAAATGATTTGCTCAATGAATTGAATGGTAAGAATAATGATAATGCTGTTAGAGTTATGACAAGAGGTGGTAAAATGACTCAGGAACCTTTGTATCCTGGAGGCCACCCTAAGAGAATTGAGCAAGATTCTCAAAGAAATAATGTGGATGCACCTAGTCCTTCTAAAAGGAAGAAAAAGAAAAATGATAGGACTTTGCATGCTTCTAGTAAAGTTGTTACTGAAACACCTGAGAATCCAAATGATATTTCTATTTCTGATGCTAAAACACAATCTGGTAATGAACCTGAAACTAGTGATAATGTTCATGATGATGCTCAACCTAGTAATGATAATGATATAGAAATTGAACCTGATGTTGATCTTGATAACCCACAATCAAAGAATCAACGTTATGATAAGAAAGACTTTGTTGCTAGGAAACATGGTAAAGAAATATAACCATGGGTTCAGAAACCCATGCCTTTTCCTCCCAAACCATCCAAGAAAAAGGATGATGAGGATTTTGAGCGCTTTGCTGAAATGATTAGACCTATCTTTTTGCGTATGCGATTAACTGATATGCTCAAAATGAATCCTTATGCTAAGTATATGAAAGATATTGTTACAAATAAAAGAAAGATACCGGAAGCTAAAATTTCCACCATGCTTGCTAATTATACTTTTGAGGGTGGAATACCTAAGAAACTAGGAGATCCCGATGTACCAACTATACCATGCTCTATTAAAAGAAACTATGTTAAAACTGCGTTATGTGATCTTGGAGCCGGTGTTAGTGTTATGCCTCTCTCTTTATATTGTAGACTTGATTTGAATAAGTTGACACCTACTGAAATATCTTTGCAAATGGCTGATAAATCAACTGCTATACATGTCGGTATTTGTGAGGATGTGCCTGTTGTAGTTGCAAACGTTACTATTTTAACGGACTTTGTTATTCTTGATATTCCCGAGGATGATAGTATGTCTATTATTCTGGGAAGACCCTTTTTGAATACTGCAGGGGCTGTTATTGATTGCACTAAAGGCAATGTCACTTTTCATGTTAATGGTAATGAGCATACGGTACACTTTCCGAGGAAACAACCTCAAGTTCATAGTATCAACTCTGTTGGAAAAATTCCATCGATTATTTTTGGAGGTTTTGAATTTCCTCTTCCTACTGTCAAGAAGAAATATGATATTCTTATTGTTGGGGATGTGCATATCCCCGTTGAGGTAACCTAGTGTTATTCGAAATTTCTCCGGTTCCATGTTATTCGGAGTGAGTTCGTTAACAAGACCTGATCAACCTTGTTAGTGGATTCCTTTTGATGAGCATGAGATGGATGAAACTAGAAGGCACAACCTTCTGTACCCCACTCTTACTTTCTGTTATTTATATTAAATAAAATAAAAATTGTATTTTTTCTGTCTATTATCTGAATTATCCGTGCAATATCTCCAAATGCCCTGAAATTTAAATCTGATTTTTTCTAGAATATTTTAGAATATTTGGCACTGAGAACACAGCAGGGGGGTCGCCCCCCTGCCTCGTGGGCCCACGGTGGCCCTCCTCCACTTATCCTTT
Source organism: Triticum dicoccoides (assembly GCF_002162155.2). NCBI lineage: Eukaryota > Viridiplantae > Streptophyta > Magnoliopsida > Poales > Poaceae > Triticum > Triticum dicoccoides. The sequence continues at coordinate 421,565,410 of NC_041388.1, read as the reverse complement.
CACCCACACACTCCTTCTTCCTCCCACAAACACGAATAACCAGCTCAAGCACGAGTTCAAGCTCATCTTGCTGCCATTTTCGATCTCCTTGCTCAAAGCACCTCTCACAAAACTGCTTGGGGAGATTGTTCCTTGGTATGTGACTCCTCCATTGGTCCAATTAGTTTTCGATCTAGTGCTTTATTCATTGCAAATTTGTCCTGCCTAGGTGACCATGTTTTTGAGCTTGCATGTAAAATTTATATGGTTCCAAATAGTTTTGATGCATGATATAGGCTCTAGGCACTTGTAGGAGTAGTTGCTATCAATATAACTGAGTTTGGTTTACTTTTATTTTGAAGTTACTAAAAAATTCAGAAATTTTTCAGAGGAAGAAATATGCTTAGGAAAATGTTCCAAGGTGGTTCTTCAAGGAAGCAAGGACTCAGGCTTGCAATGCGTGATGCTGATGAAGAGCCACCAAGAGACGCTCCAGTGCGTCCTTGTGAATGGCCTTCTGAGAACTTTATGGATCGAGCAGGAATTAAGGAAGAATTTAACGCATATTTGTGTAACGCTGATCTTGTGAGCTTCGAGGAAGAGAAGTGCAGCCAATATCACCAGCTCACTAGTTCCTTTGTGAGGAGGTTTGAATTTTCATCTTCACGTAATTCTCCAACCGTCCTGTTTGATCTTTATGAAAATTCTTACACTATGGACTTAGAGGATTTTACCACTGCTTGCAAACTTCCACAATGGGGTAGTATCAGGGATCCTCGCAAATCTGAATTTAGAGATTTTCTTGCTAGTATAAATGTGGGAGAATCTAGAGATATAACACAAGCCACAATAGGGCGCATTCACTTTCCTGCTATACATTATTTTGCTCTCTTCATAGGTAGATGCATTAATGGTAAAGATGAGGCATGTCACATGTGTGTCCCTGACCTCAATATTCTTAGGAGTGCTGTGTTAGGAGATAAATCTTATAATTTGGGAGCCATTGTTGCACGTAGGTTGCATCTTAATAGATTTAATGGAGATTTCTTTGGTGGAATTTATGCAACCCGCATAGCTAATTTTCTTGGTATAGCCATACGCGAAGATGATATTGAATTACCCCCTGCTTACCTAGACTTTAATGCTATGGTTCACCACCAGTTTGTCGAGAGGAATGAATCACCTCTCCAGTATCGACTAATCTTTGACAGACGCTGTGTTGTCCATATTACTCTTCCTGCTCCTGCCTACTTTGATCATCAAGCAAAAGGAAGATATGTTATTACCAGAGAGGAGGTAGATGAGTACGAGAGGAGGGTTGAGGCCGCTCGTTGCCACGCTGCAGCTCAGGAGGCGATAGCCGCTGCATCGTAGTACGACCCCAACTATTATTATGGATATCCGCCAGGCCAGCCGTGGCCATAGACCAACTTAGGCCAAAATCCTAAGCTTGGGGGAGTACGTATTTCCCACCGACATTACATTTATGTTCACACACTCATTGCTAGATGTCGGTGCTCATACTTTTTCATTGTATCATCCATGCTAGTTTACTTTCCTTGTTATGCTTTCTTCTTGTGTGTTTAATAAACCTTAAGAAAAAACAAAAAAATTAGTTGTAGCTTTTAATTAGTTTACTTTCCATGCTTGTAGTAGTAACTAAAAGGAAAACCCAAAAATATTTCATGTTCTTCTTTTGCTTGTTGGGAGCTTTCCCGTGTAAATAGTTTTATATCTTTTATTTTCTTTGGGGGTCGATAGGAGAAGACCATGATTAAATTGTTGAGGAGGCTCTTATTTGCATAATTGTTGATCTGACAAAAGAGCCCATATTGCCTTCTCTTCTCCTGTTTATTGAATGCTTGCAGATTCCAGCTTAGTCCAATGCACGTGCACAATTATTATTATTCACATCGTTCGCTCGTGCAAGTGAAAGGCAATTATGACGATATATGATGGACTGACTGAGATAAGAAAAGCTGGTATGAACTCGACCTCTTTTGTTTTTGTAAATATGATTAGTTCATCATTCCTGATTCGGCCTATTATGAATAAACATGTTTGCAATGACAACTAGAGATCATAGTTTCTTGTGCCATGCTTGATTAGCTATGATTTATAATGGTTTACCTTGCGTGCCAACATGCTATTGAAATGGTTATGATGTGGTATGATAGGGTTGTATCCTCCTCTGAATGATTTAAGTGACTTGACTTGGCACATTTTCACGCATGTAGTTGAAACAAAATCAACATAGCCTTCACTATATTTATGTTCATGGTGGATTATATCCTACTCATGCTTGCGTTCGGTGTTGATTAATTTTAATGCATGTTCATGGCTGTTGTTGCTCTCTAGTTGGTCGCTTCCCAGTCTTTTGCTAGCCTTCACCTGTACTAAGCGGGAATACTGCTTGTGCATCCAATCCCTTAAACCCCAAAGTTATTCCATATGAGTCCACCATACCTACCTATATACAGTATCCACCTGCCATTCCAAGTAAATTTGTATGTGCCAAACTCTAAACCTTCAAATAAATATCATGTTTTGTATGCTCGAATAACTCATGTATCAACTAGGGCTGTCCGTATCTTCCATGTTAAGCGGGTTATTCTCAAGAGGAGTGGACTCCGCTCCTCACTCACGAGAAAGTGGCTGGTCACCGGGATGCCCAGTCCCATGCTTTATGCAAACTAAATCAAAATAATTGCAAACAAAACTCCCCCTGGGACTCTTGTTAGTTGGAGGCACTCGTTGTGTCGAGCAAGCCATGTATTGATGCTTGTTGGTGGAAGGGGGAGTATAAACTTTACCATTCTGTTTGGGAACCGCCTATAATGTGTGTAGCATGGAAGATATTGCCATCTCTTGGTTGTTATGTTGACAATGAAAGTATACCACTCAAAATATTATTCACATCTATTTCAAAACCGAGCTCTGGCACCTCTACAAATCCCTGCTTCCCTCTGCGGAGGGCCTATCTATTTACTTTTATGCTGAGTCATCATCCTCTTATTAAAAAGGCACCAGTTGGAAAGCACTGCTGTCATTTGCATTCATTATTGTTAGATTACATTGGGTATGACTTGACTGGATCTCTTTTACCATGAATTACAATGTCTAGTCGGTCCTTGATCTTTAAAGGTGCTCTGCATTTATGTTTTGCGGTCTCAGAAAGGGCTAGCGAGATACCATCTTGTTATATCATATTATGATTGTTTTGAGAAAGTGTTGTCATCCGAGATTTATTATTATTGCTCGCTAGTTGATTATGCCATTGATATGAGTAAACATGAGACCTAAGCGTTATTGTGAATGTGGGTTGTTATAATCTTTGCTGAAAACTTGAATGCTGGCTTTACATATTTACAACAACAAGAGCAAACAGAGTTTGTAAAAGTTTTTCTTTATCACTTTTAGTTTGTCAACTGAATTGCTTGAGGACAAGCAAAGGTTTAAGCTTGGGGGAGTTGATACGTCTCCGCCGTATCTACTTTTCCAAACACTTTTGCCCTTATTTTGGACTCTAACTTGCATGATTTGAATGGAACTAACCCGGACTAACGCTGTTTTCAGCAGAATTACCATGGTGTTATTTATGTGCAGAAACAAAAGTTCTCGGAATGACCTGAAACTTCACGGAACATCTATTCCGAAAATATAAAAAATACCTGCAAAAGATGAAGGCCAGGGGGCCCACCACCTATCCACAAGGGTGGGGGGCGCGCCTGCCCCCCTAGGGCACGCCCCCTACCTCGTGGGCCCCCTGGAGCTCCTCCGACTCCAACTCCATCTCTATATATCTTGTTTCGGGGAGAAAAAAATCAAAGAGAAGGATTCATCGTGTTTTACGATATGGAGCCGCCGCCAAGCCCTAAAACCTCTCGGGAGGGCTGATCTGGAGTCTGTTCGGGGCTCCGAAGAGGGGAATCCGTCGCCATCGTCATCATCAACCATCCTCCATCACCAATTTCATAATGCTCACCGCCATGCGTGAGTAATTCCATCGTAGGCTTGCTGGACGGTGATGGGTTGGATGGGATCTATCATGTAATCGAGTTAGTTTTGTTAGGGTTTGATCCCTAGTATCCACTATGTTCTGAGATTGATGTTGCTATGACTTTGCTATGCTTAATGCTTGTCACTAGGGCCTGAGTGCCATGATTTCAGATCTGAACCTATTATGTTTTCATCAATATATGAGAGTTCTTGATCCTATCTTGCAAGTCTATAGTCACCTATTATGTGTTATGATCCGTTAACCCCGAAGTGACAATAATCGGGATACTTACCGGTGATGACCGTAGTTTGAGGAGTTCATGTATTCACTATGTGTTAATGCTTTGTTCCGGTACTCTATTAAAAGGAGGCCTTAATATCCCTTAGTTTCCGTAAGGACCCCGCTGCCACGGGAGGGTAGGACAAAAGATGTCATGCAAGTTCTTTTCCATAAGCACGTATGACTATATTCGGAATACATGCCTACATTACATCAATGAACTGGAGCTAGTTCCGTGTCACCTTAGGTTATGACTGTTACATGATGAACCGCATCCGGCATAATTCTCCATCACTGATCCATTGCCTACGAGCTTTCCATATATTGTTTTTCGCTTATTTACTTTTCCGTTGTTATTGCTATCATCACAACAAAAATACCAAAAAAATTACTTTTACTACGGTTACCTTTTGCTACCGTTACCACTACTATCATATTACTTTGCTACTAAATACTTTGTTGCAGATATTAAGTTTCCAGGTGTGGTTGAATTGACAACTCAGTTGCTAATACTTGAGAATATTCTTTGGCTCCCCTTGTGTCGAATCAATAAAGTTGGGTTGAATACTCTACCCTCGAAAACTGTTGCGGTCCCCTATACTTGTGGGTTATCAGCTGGTCGCAAAGGAAGCCGACGACACCTTCATTCTCACCCAAATAATAAAAATCTTCATAGATCTCGGCTTCTCTCAAGAACTCATCACAAGTCCATTCACATGGCCGAACCTCCGCAGTGCGGGGGAGATTATATTTGGGCTTCTTATTCTCTTCACCTTGCTTGTCCTTCGAGCTTCGGCTCAAAGAGCCCCTCAACAATCTCTTCATCATTTTCTTTCTCTGAAAAATTTCTGAAATTTTTAGTGACTCAAAATAAAAGTGAATCAAACTCAACAAGATTGATAACAACTACTCCTACAAGTGCCTAGAGGCCATATCATAAATTAAAACTACTTTTGACCACATAAATTTGACATGCAAGCTCAATAACAGGGTCACCTAAGCAGCAAAAATTTGCAATAAATAAAGCACTAGAACAAAAACTAATTGGACCATTGGAGGAGTCACATACCGAAGAACAATCCCCCAAAGCAGTTTTGTGAATGGAGCTTTGAGCAAGGAGATCGAAAATAGCAGCAAGATGGGCTAGAACTCGGGTTTGAGCTGGTGGAGGATTTTTTATGGAGGAATACGAAGTGTGTGGGTGCAAGAATAAGTGGAGGGGGCCAAGTGGGGTCCATGTGGCAGGAGGGCGCGCCCCAGGGGGTGGGCGCGCCCTCCACCCTCGTGGGCACATGGTGGGTCCCCCTGGTGTGATCTCAGTGCCAAATATTCTTAAATATTCTAGAAAAAATCATATTAAATTTTCAGGACATTTGGAGAACTTCTATTTTTGGGGTATTTTTATTGCAAGTATCATTCAGAAAATAGACAGAAAATACTATTTTGCTTTATTTAGTCTAAATAACAAAAAGTAAAAAGAGGGTACAGAGAGTTGCGCTTTCTAACTTCATCCATCTCATGCTCATCAAAAGGAATCCACTAACAAGGTTGATCAAGTCTTGTTAACAAACTCTTTCCGAATAACATGAAACCGGAGAATTTTCGAATAACACTAAGTTACCTCAACGGGGATATGCATGTCCCCAACAATAAGAATATCATATTTCTTCTTGACAGTAGGAAGTTCAAATTCAAAACCTCCAACAGTAATCGTTGAAGTTTTTCCAATAGAATTAATACTGTGGACTTGAGGTTGTTTCCTCGGAAAGTGTACCGTATGCTCATTACCATTAACATGAAAAGTGACATTGCCTTTGTTGCAATCAATAACAGCCCCTGCAGTATTTAAAAAGGGTCTACCAAGGATAATCGACATACTATCGTCCTCGGGAATATTGATACATCTCCAACTTATCTATAATTTTTTATTGTTCCATGCTATATTATCTACTGTTTTGGACATTATTGGGCTTTATTATCCACTTTTATATTATTTTTGGGACTAACCTATTAACCGGAGGCCCAGCCCAGAATTGCTGTTTTTTGCCTGTTTTAGGGTTTCAAAGAAAAGAAATATCAAACGGAGTCCAAACGAAATGAAACCTTCGGGAACGTGATTTTTAGGAAGATTATGATCCAGGAGACTTGGACCCTACGTCAAGAAAAGAAACAGGAGGCCACGAGGTAGGGGGCGCGCCTACCCCCTGAAGGAAATATGCCCTAGAGGCAATAATAAAGTTATTATTTATTTCCTTATATCATGATAAATGTTTATTATTCATGCTAGAATTGTATTAACCGGAAACATAATACATGTGTGAATACATAGACAAACAGAGTGTCACTAGTATGCCTCTACTTGACTAGCTCGTTAATCAAAGATGGTTATGTTTCCTAACCATGGACAAAGAGTTGTTATTTGATTAACGGGATCACATCATTAGTTGAATGATCTGATTGACATGACCCATTCCATTAGCTTAGCACCCGATCGTTTAGTATGTTGCTATTGCTTTCTTCATGACTTATACATGTTCCTATGACTATGAGATTATGCAACTCCCGTTTGCCGGAGGAACACTTTGTGTGCTACCAAACGTCACAACGTAACTGGGTGATTATAAAGGAGCTCTACAGGTGTCTCCAATGGTAGATGTTGGGTTGGCGTATTTCGAGATTAGGATTTGTCACTCCGAATGTCGGAGAGGTATCTCTGGGCCCTCTCGGTAATGCACATCACTTAAAGCCTTGCAAGCATTGCAACTAATGAGTTAGTTGCGGGATGATGTATTACAGAACGAGTAAAGAGACTTTCCGGTAACGAGATTGAACTAGGTATTGGATACCGACGATCGAATCTCGGGCAAGTAACATACCGATGACAAAGGGAACAACGTATGTTGTTATGCGGTCTGACCGATAAAGATCTTCGTAGAATATGTAGGAGCCAATATGGGCATCCAGGTCCCGCTATTGGTTATTGACCGGAGACGTGTCTCGGTCATGTCAACATTGTTCTCGAACCGTAGGGTCCGCACGCTTAAGGTTTCGATGACAGTTATATTATGAGTTTTGATGTACCGAAGGAGTTTGGAGTCCCAGATGAGATCGGGAACATGACGAGGAGTCTCGAAATGGTCGAGACGTAAAAATCGATATATTGGACGACTATATTCGGACATCGGAAAGGTTCCGAGTGATCCGAGTATTTTTCGGAGTACCGAAGAGTTACGGGAATTCGCCGGGGAGTATATGGGCCTTATTGGGCTTTAGGGGAAAGAGATAGGAAAGGTTGGGCGCCCCCCCCCATGGCCTAGTCCGAATTGGACTAGGGGGAAGGGCTGCGCCCCCTCCTTCCTTCTCTCCTCTTTTCCCTTGCCTTGACTCCTACTCCTAATACATGGAAGGACTCCTAGTTGGACTAGGAAAGGGGGAATCCTACTCCCGGTGGGAGTAGGACTCCCCTAGGGCGCGCCATAGAGAGGGACGACCCTCCCCTCCTCCACTCCTTTATATACGGGGGCAGGGGGCACCCCATAGACACACAAGTTGATCCTTGAGATCATTCCTTAGCCGTGTGCGGTGCCCCCTGCCACCATAATCCACCTCGATCATATCGTTGTAGTGCTTAGGCGAAGCCCTGCGTCGGTAGAACATCAAGATCGTCACCACGCCGTCGAGCTGACGGAACTCTTCCCCGACGCTTTGCTGGATCGGAGCCCGGGGATCGTCATCGAGCTGTACGTGTGCTAAGAACTCAGAGGTGCCGGAGTAACGGTGCTTGGATCGGTCGGATCGGGAAGACGTACGACTACTTCCTCTACGTTGTGTGATCGCTTCCGCAGTCGGTCTGCGTTGGTACGTAGACAACACTCTCCCCTCTCGTTGCTATGCATCACCATGATCTTGCGTGTGCGTAGGAAATTTTTTGAAATTACTACGTTCCCCAACAGTGGCATCCGAGCCTAGGTTTTATGGTTTGATGTTATATGCACGAGTAGAACACAAGTGAGTTGTGGGCGATATAAGTCCTACTGCCTACCAGCATGTCATACTTTGGTTCAGCGGTATTGTTGGATGAAGCGGCCCGGACCGACATTACGCGTACGCTTACGTGAGACTGGTTCTACCGCCGTGCTTTGCACACAGGTGGCTGGCGGGTGTCAGTTTCTCCAACTTTAGTTGAACCGAGTATGGCTACGCCCGGTCCTTGCGAAGGTTAAAACGGAGTCTATTTGACAAACTATCGTTGTGGTTTTGATGCATAGGTGAGATTGGTTCTTGCTTAAGCCCGTAGCAGCCACGTAAAACTTGCAACAACAAAGTAGAGGACGTCTAACTTGTTTTTGCAGGGCATGTTGTGATGTGATATGGTCAAGATGTGATGAGATATAAGTTGTTGTATGAGATGATCATGTTTTGTTGAAGTTATCAGCAACTGGCAAAATCCTTATGGTTGTCTCTCTATTGCATAAGATGCAAGCGTCCAATAATTGCTTTACTTTATCGCTATGCGATAGCAATAGTTGCAAGAGCAATTGTTGGCGAGACGACCACGCGACGACACATTGATATAGATCAAGATGATGGAGATCATGGTGTCATGCCGGTGACGATATAGATCATGACAGTACTTTGGAGATGGAGATCAAAGAAGCAAGATGATGATGGCCATATCATGTCACATATTTTGATTGCATATGATGTTTATCTTTTATACATCTTATTTTGCTTTGATTTACGGTAGCATTATAAGATGATCTCTCACTAAATTATCAAGAAGTGTTCTCCCTAAGTACGCACCGTTGCCAAAGTTCGTCGTGCCCAGACACCACGTGATGATCGGGTGTGATAAGCTCTACGTCCATCTACAACGGGTGCAACCCAGTTTTGCACACGCAGAATACTCAGGTTAAACTTAACGAGCCTAGCATATGCAGATATGGCCTCGGAACACGGAGACCGAAAGGTCGAGCGTGAATCATATAGTAGATATGATCAACATAACGATGTTCACCATTAAAAACTACTCCATCTCACGTGATGATCGGTTATGGTTTAGTTGATTTGGATCACGTGATCACTTAGAGGATTAGAGGGATATCTATCTAAGTGGGAGTTCTTAAGTAATATGATTAATAGAACTTAAATTTATCATGAACTTAGTCCTGGTAGTATTTTGCAAATTATGTTGTAGATCAATAGCTCGCGTTGTTGCTTCCCTGTGTTTATTTTGATATGTTCCTAGAGAAAATTGTGTTGAAAGATGTTAGTAGCAATGATGCGGATTGGATCCGTGATCTGAGGTTTATCCTCATTGCTGCACAGAAGAATTATGTCCTTGATGCACCGCTAGGTGACAGACCTATTGCAGGAGCAGATGCAGACGTTATGAACGTTTGGCTAGCTCAATATGATGACTACTTGATAGTTTAGTGCACCATGCTTAATGGCTTAGAATCGGGACTTCAAAGACGTTTTGAACGTCATGGAGCATATGAGATGTTCCAGGAGTTGAAGTTAATATTTCAAGCAAATACCCGAGTTGAGAGATATGAAGTCTCCAACAAGTTCTATAGCTAAAAGATGGAGGAGAATCGCTCAACTAGTGAGCATGTGCTCAGATTGTCTGAGTACTACAATCGCTTGAATCAAGTGGGAGTTAATCTTCCAGATAAGATAGTGATTGACAGAATTCTCTAGTCACCATCACCAAGTTAGTAGAACTTGATGATGAACTATAATATGCAAGGGATAACGGAAACAACTCCCAAACTCTTCGTGATGCTGAAATCAACGAAGGTAGAAATCAAGAAAAACATCAAGTGTTGATGGTTGACAAGACCACTAGTTTCAAGAAAAGGGCAAAGGGAAGAAGGGGAACTTCAAGAAGAACGGCAAGCAAGTTGCTGCTCAAGTGAAGAAGCCCAAGTCTGGTCCTAAGCCTGAGACTAAGTGCTTCTACTGCGAAGGGATTGGTCACTGGAAGCGGAACTACCCCACGTGATTGGCGGATAAGAAGGATGGCAAAGTGAACATAAGTATATTTGATATACATGTTATTTATGTGTACTTTACTAGTGTTTATAGCAAACCCGCAGTATTTGATACTAGTTCAGTTGCTAAGATTAGTAACTCGAAACGGGAGTTGCAGAATAAACAGAGACTAGTTAAGGGTGAAGTGACGATGTGTGTTGGAAGTGGTTCCAAGATTGATATGATCATCATCGCACACTCCCTGTAATTTCGGGATTAGTGTTGAACCTAAATAAGTGTTATTTGGTGTTTGCGTTGAGCATGAATATGATTTGATCATGTTTATTGTAATACGGTTATTCATTTAAGTAAGAGAATAAATTGTTGTTCTGTTTACATGAATAAAACCTTATATGGTTACACACCCAATGAAAATAGTTCATTGGATCTCGATCTTAATAATACACATAATCATAATATTGAAACCAAAAGATGCAAAGTTAATAATGATAGTGCAACTTATTTGTAGCACTGCCGTTTAGGTCATATTGGTGTAAAGCACATGAAGAAACTTCATGCTGATGGGCTTTTGGAATCACTTGATTATGAATCAGTTGATGCTTGCGAACCATGCCTCATGGGCAAGATGACTAAGACTCTGTTCTTCGGAACAATGGAGCGAGCAACTGATTTGTTGGAAATCATACATACTGATGTATGTGGTCCGATGAATATTGAGGCTCGCGACAGGTATCATTATTTTCTAATCTTCACAGATGATTTGAGCAGATATGACTATATCTACTTGATGAAACATAAGTCTGAAACATTTGAAAAGTTCAAAGAATTTCAGAGTGAAGTGAAAAATCATCGTAACAAGAAAATAAAGTTTCTACGATCTGATCGTAGAGAAGAGTATTTGAGTTACGAGTTTGGCCTTCAGTTAAAAACAATGTGAAATAGTTTCACTACTCATGCCACCTGGAACACCACAATGTAATGGTGTGTCCGAACGTCATAACCGTACTTTATTAGATATGGTGCGATCTATGATGTCTCTTACCAATCTACCACTATCGTTTTGGGGTTATGCATTAAAGACAGCTACATTCACGTTAAAAGGGCACCATCAAAATCCGTTGAGACGACGCCTTATGAACTGTGGTGTGGCAAGAAACCAATGTTGTCGTTTCTGAAAGTTTGGGGCTGCGATGCTTATGTGATAAACTTCAACCTGATAAGCTCGAACCCAAATTGGAGAAATGTATCTTCATAGGATATCCAAAGGAAACTACTGGATACACCTTCTATCACAGATCCGAAGGCAAGACTTTTGTTGCTAAATTCGGAAACTTTCTGGAGAAGGAGTTTCTCTCGAAAGAAGTGAGTGGGAGGAAAGTAGAAAACTTGATAAGGTAATTGTACCTTCTCCCTTATTGGAAAGTAGTTCATCACAGAATTCTGTTCTTGTGACTACTACACCAATTAGTGAGAAAGCTAATGATGATGATCATGTAACTTCAGATCAAGTTACTACCGAATCTCGTAGGTAAACCAGAGTGAGATCCGCACCAGAGTGGTACGGTAATCCTATTCTGGAGGTCATGTTACTTGACCATGACGAACCTACGAACTATGAGGAAGCGATGATGAGCCCAGATTCTGATAAATGGCTTGAGGCCATGAAATCTGAGATATGATCCATGTATGAGAACAAAGTGTGAACTTTGGTGGACTTGCCCGAGGATCGGCAAGCCATTGATAATAAATGGATCTTCAAGAGGAAGACGGACACGGATATTAGTGTTACTATCTACAAAGCTAGAATTGTCGCAAAAGGTTTTCGACAAGTTCAAGGTGTTGACTACGATGAGAGTTTCTCACTCGTATCTATGCTTAAGTCTGTCCGAATCATGTTAGCAATTGCCGCATTTTATGAAATCTGGCAAATGGATAAACAAAACTGCACTCCTTAATGGATTTATGAAAGAAGAGTTGTATGTGATGCAACAAGATGGTTTTGTCAATCCTAAAGGTGCTAACAAAATATGCAAGCTCCAGCGATCCATTTATGGACTGGTGCAAGCATCTCGGAGTTGGAATATACGCTTTGATAAGTTGATCAAAGCATATAGTTTTATACAGACTTGCGGTGAAGCCTGTATTTACAAGAAAGTGAGTGGGAGCACTACAGCATTTCTGATAAGTATATGTAAATGACATACTGCTGATCGGAAATAATGTAGAATTATTCTGTAAAGCATAAAGGAGTGTTTGAAAGGAGTTGTTCAAAGAAAGACTTCGGTGAAGCTGCTTACATATTGAGCTTCAAGATCTATAGAGATAGATCAAGATGCTTGATAAGTTTTTTCAATGAGTACATACCTTGACAAGATTTTGAAGTAGTTCAAAATGGAGCAGTCAAAGAAAGAGTTCTTGCCTGTATTACAAGGTGTGAAGTTGAGTAAGACTCAAAGCCCGACCACGGCAGAAGATAGAAAGAGAATGAAAGTCATTCCCTATGCCTTGGCCATAGGTTCTATAAAGTATGTCATGTTGTATACCAGATCTATTATATACCCTGCACTGATTTGGCAAGGGAGTACAATAGTGATCTAGGAGTAGATCACTAGACAGCGGTCAGAATTATCCTTAGTGAAATAAGGGTATGTTTCTCGATTATGGACGTGACAAAAAAGGTTTGTCGTAAAGGGTTACGTCGATGCAAGTTTTTGACACTAATCTAGATGACTCCAAATCTCGGTCTAGATACATATTGAAAGTGGGAGCAATTAGCTGGAGTAGCTCCATGCAGAGCATTGTTGACATAGAAATTTGCAAAATACATGTGGATCTGAATGTGGCAGACCCGTTGAGTAAAATTCACTTTTTGGGTGTTAATCACATATCGATGTGAACTAGATTACTGAATCTAGTAAACCCTTTGAGTGTTGGTCACATGATGATGTGAACTATTGCTGTTAAATCACATGGCGATGTGAACTAGATTATTGACTCTAGTGCAAGTGGGAGACTGAAGGAAATATGCCCTAGAGGCAATAATAAAGTTATTATTTATTTCCTTATATCATGATAAATGTTTATTATTCATGCTAGAATTGTATTAATCGGAAACATAATACATGTGTGAATACATAGACAAACAGAGTGTCACTAGTATGCCTCTACTTGACTAGCTCGTTAATCAAAGATGGTTATGTTTCCTAACCATGGACAAAGAGTTGTTATTTGACTAACGGGATCACATCATTAGTTGAATGATCTGATTGACATGACCCATTCCATTAGCTTAGCACCCGATCGTTTAGTATGTTGCTATTGCTTTCTTCATGACTTATACATGTTCCTATGACTATGATATTATGCAACTCCCGTTTGCCGGAGGAACACTTTGTGTGCTACCAAACGTCACAACGTAACCGGGTGATTATAAAGGAGCTCTACAGGTGTCTCCAATGGTAGATGTTGGGTTGGCGTATTTCGAGATTAGGATTTGTCACTCCGAATGTCGGAGAGGTATCTCTGGGCCCTCTCGGTAATGCACATCACTTAAAGCCTTGCAAGCATTGCAACTAATGAGTCACTTGCGGGATGATGTATTACAGAACGAGTAAAGAGACTTGCCGGTAACAAGATTGAACTAGGTATTGGATACCGACGATCGAATCCCGGGCAAGTAACATACCGATGACAAAGGGAACAACGTATGTTGTTATGCGGTCTGACCGATAAAGATCTTCGTAGAATATGTAGGAGCCAATATGGGCATCCAGGTCCCGCTATTGGTTATTGACCGGAGACGTGTCTCGGTCATGTCTACATTGTTCTCGAACCGTAGGGTCCGCACGCTTAAGGTTTCGATGACAGTTATGTTATGAGTTTTGATGTACCGAAGGAGTTCGGAGTCCCAGATGAGATCGGGGACATGACGAGGAGTCTCGAAATGGCCGAGACGTAAAATCGATATATTGGACGACTATATTCGGACATCGGAAAGGTTCCGAGTGATCCGAGTATTTTTCGGAGTAGCAAAGAGTTACGGGAATTCGCCGGGGAGTATATGGGCCTTATTGGGCTTTAGGGGAAAGAGATAGGAAAGGTTGGGCGCCCCCCCATGGCCTAGTCCGAATTGGACTAGGGGGAAGGGCTGCGCCCCCTCCTTCCTTCTCTCCTCTTGTCCCTTGCCTTGACTCCTACTCCTAATACATGGAAGGACTCCTAGTTGGACTAGGAAAGGGGGAATCCTACTCCCGGTGGGAGTAGGACTCCCCTAGGGCGCGCCATAGAGAGGGCCGGCCCTCCCCTCCTCCACTCCTTTATATACGGGGGCAGGGGGCACCCCATAGACACACAAGTTGATCCTTGAGATCGTTCCTTAGCCGTGTGCGGTGCCCCCTGCCACCATAATCCACCTCGATCATATCGTTGTAGTGCTTAGGCGAAGCCCTGCGTCGGTAGAACATCAAGATCGTCACCACGCCATCGTGCTGACGGAACTCTTCCCCGACGCTTTGCTGGATCGGAGTCCGGGGATCGTCATCGAGCTATACGTGTGCTAAGAACTCGGAGGTGCCGGAGTAACGGTGCTTGGATCGGTCAGATCGGGAAGACGTACGACTACTTCCTCTACGTTGTGCGATCGCTTCCGCAGTCGGTCTGCGTTGGTACGTAGACAACACTCTCCCCTCTCGTTGCTATGCATCACCATGATCTTGCGTGTGCGTAGGAATTTTTTTGAAATTACTACGTTCCCCAACACCCCCCAGGTGCGCACTCCACCCTTGTGGACCCCCTGTTGCTCCACCGACGTACTCCTTCCTCCTATATATACCTACGTACCCCCAAACGATCAGATACGGAGCCAAAAACCTAACTCCATCGCCGCAACTTTCTGTATCCACGACATCCCATCTTGGGGCCTGTTCCGGAGCTCCGCTGAAGGGGGCATCGATCACGGAGGGCTTCTACATCAACATCATAGCCTCTCCGATGAAGTGTGAGTAGTTTACCTCAGACCTACGGGTCCATAGTTATTAGCTAGATGGATTCTTCTCTCTTTCTGGATCGCAATACAATGTTCTCCCCCTCTCTTGTGGAGAACTATTCGATGTAATCTTCTTTTTGTGGTGTGTTTGTTGAGACCGATGAATTGTGGGTTTATGATCAAGTCTATCTATAAATAATATTTGAATCTTATCTGAATTCTTTTATGTGTGATTGGTTATCTTTGCAAGTCTCTTCGAATTATCGGTTTGGTTTGGCCTACTAGATTGATCTTTCTTGCAATGGGAGAAGTGCTTAGCTTTGGGTTCAATCTTGCGGTGTCCTTTCCCAGTGACAGTAGGGGCAGCAAGGCACATATTGTATTGTTGCCATCGAGGATAACAAGATGGGGTTTTCTTCATATTGCATGAGTCTATCCCTCTACATCATGTCATCTTGCTTAAGGCGTTACTCTGTTTTTAACTTAATACTCTAGATGCATGCTGGATAGCGGTCGATGAGTGGAGTAATAGTAGTAGATGCAGGCAGGAGTCGGTCTACTTGTCTCGGACGTGATGCCTATATACATGATCATACCTAGATATTCTCATAACTATGCTCAATTATGTCAATTGCTCAACAGTAATTTGTTCACCCACCGTAGAATACTTATGCTCTCGAGAGAAGCTACTAGTGAAACCTATGGCCACCGGGTCTATCTTCATCATATTAATCTCCTACTACTTAGTTATTTCCTTTGCTATTTACTTTGCCTTTATTTTACTTTGCATATTTATCATAAAAATACCAAAAATATTATCTTATCATATCTATTAGATCTCACTCTCGTAAGTGGCCTTATAGGGATTGACAACCCCTATTTGCATTGGTTGCGAGGATTTATTTGTTTTGTGCATGTATGAGGGACTCGCGCGTAGCCTCCTACTGGATTGATACCTTGGTTCTCAAAAACTAAGGGAAATACTTACGCTACTTTGCTGCATCATCCCTTCCTCTTCGGGGAAAACCAACGCAGTGCTCAAGAGGTAGCAAGAAGGATTTCTGGCGCCATTGCCGGGGAGGTCTATGCAAAAGTCAACATACCAAGTACCCATCACATACCCTTATCTCCCGCATTACATTATTTGCCATTTGCCTCTCGTTTTCCTCCCCCCACTTCACCCTTGCCGTTTTATTCGCCCTTCTTATGTTCGTCTTTCCATTTGCTTTGATGTCTTACTTGGCTCGTTTGCTAGTTTGGTTGGAATAATTGTTTATTTGTTACTAAACAGAGAACCTAAGATCTATGGATCCTCATCTGCTTGCTAGTCTTTTTAAGAGATCCAATTATAATGAACCAATTGCTAGTGAGTTTTGTGCACTAGATTATCTTTATGAAGTTTTGCTTGAAATTCGTGAATCTGAAAATTGTGATAAAGTACCTTATGGAGTGATTCCCGATGGATCCTTGAATAAAAAGCATGATTGAAATGATGATAGTATAAATTCTATTGATATAAATTGTGCTAATAATATGCAAAACCCTAAGCTTGGGGATGCTAGTTTTGCTATGACCTCCACTTGTTGCAATGATCGTGATTGGGGTGATTCTTCTTACAATCTTGAAAATTTATTTAAGCCCCATGATGAATATGAGATTGATAATAGTGGTTGCAATATTATTGAAAGTGGGTTCGGAAGAGTGTCAACTTTAGATCCCACATATTTGGAGAATGTTCAATCTTATGAAATTTTTGATAAAAGTGGGTTTGGAGAGGTCATGACTTTAGTTAATGTTAATCCCACTATTTTGAAGAGTGTCAACTTTGCATGCATGTGGATCATGTTGAAAATATTTTATGTGATAGATATTTTGTTGAATTTTCTTATGATCCTACATATAATTATTATGAGAGAGGAAAATATGGTGGTAGAAATTTTCATGTTACTAAATTACCTCTCGTTATGTTGAGATTGCTATTGTTTCTTTCCGCTTCCTTGCATATGCTAGTTTTTGCTTGCCTTGATAATTTGTTTGCCTATAAGATGCCTATGCATAGGAAGTATGTTAGACTTAAATGTGTTTGGCACATGCTTCATGATGCTCTCTTTGTGCTTCAATTCTTGTCTTTCATGTGAGCATCATTGAAATATTATGCCTAGCTATAAGGCTTTAAAGAAAAGTGATTGTTGGGAGTCAACCCAATATTTATCCTTGCTATTATTAAATAAATAATTTATCTAGCTTCTGTTTTGATTGTGTTTTTTGTGTTTAATTAGTGTTTGTGCCAAGTAGAACCGTTGGGAAGACTTGGGGAAAGTCTTGTTGAACTTGCTGTAAAAAACCGGAAACTTTAGCGCTCACGAGAACTACTGACATTTTTATTTGGAAAGTGCTATTTAGTTAATTATTTTTGCAGATGATTAATAGATAAATTCCTAACGTCCAGCAATTTATTTTAGAATTTTTGGGGTTCCAGATCTTGTGCTAGCTTCAGATTACTACAGACTGTTCTGTTTTTGACAGATTTTGTTTTTCGTGTGTTGTTTGCTTATTTTGATGAATCTATGGCTAGTAAAATAGTTTATAAACCATAGAGAAGTTGTAATACAGTAGGTATAACACAAATATAAATAAAGAATGATTTCATTACAGTACCTTGAAGTGGTCTTTTGTTTTCTTTCGCTAACGGAGCTCACGAGATTTTCTACTTTAAGTTTTGTGTTGTTAGGTTCAATCTCTACATCATTGTTATTGATAGGTTGAGCATCAACATGAACATCATCATTAATATTATCACTAGGTTCAAGTTCATTACCAGACTGTGTTTCAGCATCAGAAATAGAAATATCATTGGGATTCTCGGGTGTGTCAACAACAGGTTCACTAGAAGCATGCAAAGTTCTATCATTTTTCTTTTTCTTCCTTTTAGAACGACTAGGTGCATCAACATTAGTTATCTGGGAATCTTGCTCAAATCTCTTAGGGTGGCCCTCAGGATACAAAGGTTCTTGAGTCATTTTACCCCATCTAGTCACAACTCTAACAACATTATCATTTTTCTTTTTATCTAATTCATTGAGCAAATCATTCTGAGCTTTAAGTACTTGTTCTACTTGAGTGGTAACCATAGAAGCATGTTTACTAATAAGTTTAAGTTCACCTTTAAATCTAGACATATAATCACTCAAGTGTTCAATCATATAAGCATTACGTTTCAATCGTCTACCAACATAAGCATTGAAGTTTTCTTGTTTAACAATAAAATTATCAAACTCATCCAAGCATTGGCTAGCAGACTTATTACGAGGAATACCACCTTCATCAAATCTATAGAGAAATTATACCTTTACTACCTGTGTCGGGTTATTAAGACCATGAATTTCTTCAATAGGTGGTAAATTCTTAACATCTTCAGCTTTAATACCTTTTTCTTTCATAGATTTCTTTGCCTCTTGCATATCTTGAGGACTGAGAAATAGAATACCCCTTTTCTTTGGAATTGGCTTAGGAGTTGGTTCAGGAAGTGTCCAATCATTTTCATTATGCAACATATTATTCAATAGCAATTCAGCTTGCTCAACAATTCTTTCACTGAAAACACAACCAACACAACTATCCAAGTGGTCTCTGGAAGCATCGGTTAGTCCATTATAAAAGGTATCAGGTATTTCATTTTTATTGAGAGGATGATTAGGCAAAGCATTAAGTAATCAGAGAAGCCTCCCCCAAGCTTGTGGGAGACTCTCTTCTTCAATTTGCACAAAATTATATATTTCCCTTAAGGCAACTTGTTTCTTATGAGCGGGGAAATATTTAGAAGAGAAGTAATAAATCATATCTTGGGGACTACGCACACAACCAGGATCAAGAGAATTAAACCATGTTTTAGCATCACCCTTTAATGAGAATGGAGATAACTTAAGGATAAAGTAATAGCGAGTTTTCTCATCATTAGTGAACAGGGTGGCTATATCATTTAATTTAGTAAGATGTGCCACAACAGTTTCAGATTCATAGCCATAAAAAGGATCAGACTCAACCAAAGTAATTAACTCTAGATCGACAGAGAAATCATAATCCTTATCAGAGATACAGATAGGTGAAGTAGCAAAAGCAGGGTCATGTTTCATTCTAGCATTCAAGGATTTTTCTTTCAGCTTAGCTAACAGTTTCTTAAGATCATATTTATCATTGCAAGCTAAAAAGTCTCTAGCATTTTATTCATCCATAACATAACCCTCGGGCACAACAGGCAATTCATATCTAGGGGGAGAATCTTCATCATCACTTTCATCAATACTATCAGTTTCAATAATTTCATTCTCTCTAACCCTAGCAAGTTGTTCATCAAGAAATTCACCTAGCGGCATAGTATTATCAAGCATAGAAGTAGTCTCATCATAAGCATCATGCAAAGCAGAAGTGGCATCATCAATAACATGCGACATATGAGAATGAATAGCAGGAGTAGGTATCGCAAGTTTACTCATAACAGAAGGTGAATCAAGTGCAGAGCTAGATGGCAGTTCCTTACCTCCCCTTGTAGTTGTGGGAAAAATCTTGGTCCTTTTATCATTCAAGTTCTTCATAGTGATCAACAGATATAAATCCCAAGTGACTCAAAGAACAGAGCTATGCTCCCCGGCAATGGCGCCAGAAAATAGTCTTGATAACCCACAAGTATAGGGGACCGCAACAGTTTTCGAGGGTAGAGTATTCAACCCAAATTTATTGATTCAACACATGGGGAGCCAAAGAATATTCTCAAGTATTAGCAGTTGAGTTATCAATTCAACCACACCTGGAAAACTTAATATCTGCAGCAAAGTATTTAGTAGCAAAGTAGTATGGAAGTAACGGTAACGATGGCAAAAGTAACAATATTGGTTTTGTAGTGATTGCAACAATGGCAATGGTAAAGTAACTAAGCAAAGATCAATATGCGAAAAGCTCGTATGCAATGGATCAATGATGGATAATTATGTTAGATGCGATTCTTCATGCAACAGTTATAACATAGGGTGACACAGAACTAGCTCCAGTTCATCAATGTAATGTAGGCATGTATTCTGAATATAGTCATACGTGCTTATGGAAAACAACTTGCATGGCATCTTTTGTCCTACCCTCCCATGGCAGCGGGGTCCTATTGGAAACTAAGGGACATTAAGGTCTCCTTTTAAAAGAGTACCAAAACAAAGCATTAACACTTAGTGAATATATGAACTCCTCAAACTATAGTCATCACCGGGAGTGGTCCCGATTATTGTCACTTCGGGGTTACTAGATCATAACTCATAGTAGGTGACTATTGACTTGCAAAATAGGATCAAGAACTCACATATACTCATGGAAACATAATAGGTTCAGATCTGAAATCATGGCACTCGGGCCCTAGTGACAAGCATTAAGCATAGCAAAGTCATAGCAACATCAATCTCAGAACATAATGGATACTAGGGATCAAACCCTAACAAAACTAACTCGATTACATGATAAATCTCATCCAACCCATCACCATCCAGCAAGCCTACGATGGAACTACTCACGCACGGCGGTGAGCATCATGAAATTGGTGATGGAGGAAGGTTGATGATGGCCGGCGATGGATTCCCCTCTCCGGAGCCCCGAACGGACTCCAGATCAGCCCTCCTGAGAGAGATTAGGGCTTGGCGGCGGCTCTGTATCGTAAAACACGATGAATCCTTCTCTTCGATATTTTTCTCCCTGAACATGAATATATAGAGTTGGAGTTGAGGTCGGTGGAGCATCAGGAGTCCCACGAGATAGGGGGCGCGCCCCAGGGGTGGGCGCGCCCCCCACCCACGTGGATAGGGTGTGGGCCCCTTGACGTTGATTCTTTCGCCAGTATTTTTTTATATATTCCAAAAATATTCTCCGTGAAGTTTCAGGTCATTCCGAGAACTTTTATTTCTACACAAAAATACCACCATGGCAATTCTGCTAAAAACAGCGTCAGTTCGGGTTAGTTCCATTTAAATCATGCAAGTTAGAGTCTAGAACAAGGTCAAATGTGTTTGGAAAACTAGATACGATGGAGACGTATCACACCGTACTCGATGGTTCTAGATCTCCTTATCGGACCCCGACAGCCAGTGCAGCTTCATCACCCTTGACGTTTCTAACCTAATTCCCACCATCTGGCAAGATGCCAAGCGCCCGCCACGGCCTAGGTACTTGTCACCTTTAAACCCGTCCAGCATCACCTGCCCAATGTACTTCAAATATACTAACAGGTCATTGTTACCTGTTATGCAGCTGGCAAAAACTACAAGGACGATGTTTCTTTTGGATCTAACAGCTTGGCCAACCAAGATCCTACACTGAGGCATTGCTATGATCTTGTAAGTGCGTCTTTCTCTCTTGTATTGTTGTGTGCATGCCAGCGTGCTTTGCTAGGATTTTCGGCCAGTAATCCCTTTGTGCAGACAAGATTTCTGCTACTCGCTACTAAATTAGATATGTAGATTGTTGGGAACGCAGTAATTTCTAAAAAATTCCTACGCACATGCAAGATCTATCTAGGTGATGCATAGAAACGAGAGGGAAGAGTGTTGTCTACGTACCCTCGTAGACCGTAAGTGGAAGCGTTATGACAACGCGGTTGATGTAGTCGTACGTCTTCACGATCCGAACGATCCTAGCACCGAAGGTACGGCACCTCTGTGATCTGCACACATTCAGCTCGGTGACATCCCACGAACTCTAGATCTAGCTGAGTGTCAAGGGAGAGTTTCATCAGCACGACGGCGTGATGATGGTGATGATGAAGTTACCGATGCAGGGCTTCGCCTAAGCACTACAACGATATAACCGAGGTGGAAATCTGTGGAGGGGGGCACCGCACATGGCTACGAGATCAACTTGTGTGTCTATGGGGTGCCTCCTCCCCCGTATATAAAGGAGTGGAGGAGGGAGAGGGTCAGCCCCACTATGGCGCGCCCAAGGGGAGTCCTACTCCCACCGGGAGTAGGATCCCCCCTTCCCTAATTGGATTAGGAGAGGAAGGAAGGGGGAGAGAGGGGGGAAGGAAAGGGGGGCTGGCCCCACACGCAATTCGTATTGGGCTTGGGGCACGCCCCCTCCTAGGCTCCCTTCTCCTCTCTCCCACTGTGGCCCAATAAGGCCCATATACTTCACGGGGGGTTCCGGTAACCTCCCGGTACTCCGGTAAATGCCCAAACTTACCCGGAACCATTCCGATGTCCCGACATAGGCTTCCAATATATTGATCTTTATGTCTTGACCATTTCTAGACTCCTCGTCATGTCTGTGATCACATCCGGGACTCCGAACAACCTTTGGTACATCAAAACACATAAACTCATAATACTGATCGTCATGGAATGTTAATCGTGCGGACCCTACGGGTTCGAGAACTATGTAGACATGAACGAGACTCATCTCCGGTCAATAACCAATAGCGGAACCTAGATGCTCATATTGGTTCCTACATATTCTACGAAGATCTTTATCGGTCAAACCGCATAACAGCATACGTTGTTCCCTTTGTCATCGGTATGTTACTTGCCCGAGATTCGATCGTCGGTATCTCAATACCTAGTTCAATCTCATTACTGGCAAGTCTCTTTACTTGTTCTATAATGCAACATCCCATAACTAACTCATTAGTCACATTGCTTGCAAGGCTTATAGTGATGTGCATTACCGAGAGGGCCCAGAGATACCTCTCCATTACACGGCGTGACAAATCGTAATCTCGATCTATGCCAACTCAACAAACACCATCGGAGACACATGTAGAGCATCTTTATAGTCACCCAGTTACGTTGTGACGTTTGATAGCTCACTAAGTGTTCCTCTAGTATTCGGGAGTTGCATAATCTCATAGTCATAGGAACATGTACGAGTTATGAAGAAAGCAATAGCAACAAACTAAACGATCATCGTGCTAAGCTAACGGATGGGTCAAGTCAATCACTGTCGGGGGTTGGGTGCGACATATGCCAATGGATGGCTTATCATGGTGGGGGCGAGTAGAACGTCGCCGGTGCTTGGAAACGGGATGAGGCGTAGACACGAATGCCGGCGTACTTTACCCAGGTTCGGGGCTCTCCTAGAAGATAACACCCCTAATCCTGCTCTGCGGGGTCTCCACATGATCACTAAGGCAAAGTGAGTACAAAGGTGCTCCTCGAGCTGTATCTATGGATAGGAGAAGGCAAGGCTAGCTCTCTCCCTTCTCTAAGGTCTGGTCTGGTTCTAATGAATCGGAACCCTTTGCATGGGTGTCCCGGGGGGTTTATATAAGCCTACTCCCCAGGGGTACAATGGTAAACTGTAGGGACGTAGGGCCCAGCTATCAGTCTCTTCGCCTGCGGGCCCTCCTACCGGCCGCTGGGGCCCGCCGATTGGTGGGCCCAGCCGACTGGTCGGGTACGGAACCGAAAGGCCGCACCCGCCGCTAGCGGGTCCCGCTGGCTGCTGATTACTGTAGTCGTGCCTTTAATGACGCAGGCTTGGTTATGGGGTCATGGCTACAGTCCTGCCGCCTAGCAGACGATTACTGTAGCCACTCCCCGTCTCGTCTGGTTAATGGCGCGTGGGACCCATGGGAGGGGCAGGCCGACTTTCGCGGGCCGGCTCCCTACGGGTCTGACTGGTGGCGCCCTTGCCGTCTTCTGGACTCTCACTGACTGGTAGGGCCCGTCTTCCGTGGATCAGACCGTCGGACCGTCGTGGGTACAGGACTCCGCCCACTGTTGCTGGCGTTAGGGATGGCATGGCAATAGTGTTGTGCCAGACGGAGATCTCCGCTGGTACAACGCACTGTGCCCTGGCCATCCCCCAGAAAAGGGGAGGTTGTGGGCTTCACTGTCACCACTCCCTGTCCCATCCCCCCTGATGAGGGTATGGGCTTTGCTGGTGTCGGGGGCCGACTTCCCGTGGTTAAGGACTTCGGAAGCCGCTAGTCGGAGTCGGCCGATCTCGATCTCATCCGTAGGACTCGGATGCTTATGGGCAGCCGGCTGTTCCTCCAGCCGCCCTCCTGAAGTCGGCTATGATGAAGCTATGTACCTAGGGTAGGGTCATGGACATGTCCCAACTGCCCTACCCAAGGACATCTCTAGAAGAAATCACCTTTCAATCGACTTGGAGGTGTTCCACTCGACAGACTCGAAGACACTCGACCAAGAAGCAATCACTCGACCAAGACCCAACCACTCGATGGCCAGGAGACCTAAAGGCACTCCGCACGCTAACGGTCGGTTATTAAGTAGCTTTTATTGTCATCATAGCATAGAGGCGTTACCAGTAACGCCCGACCTTAATGTATTTAAAACCCTGCACAACTAAGGGCCGGAGGGGTCCGGCGAACTCTATATAAGCCACCCCCCTCCTCGGTGTAAAGGGTTCGCACCCCTGTAATTCATACACGCATAATCTAGTCGACCGCCTCCGGGCTCTGAGACGTAGGGCTATTACTTCCTCTGAGAAGGGCCTGAACTCGTAAACCTCGTGTGCTTACAACTACTCCATAGCTAAGATCTTGCCTCTCGATACCTACCCCCCTACATTACTTTCAGACTTAGAACCACGACAGCTGGCGCCCACCATGGGGCTGGTGTTTTAGCGACTTGTTGGAGGAGTTGCGATCTTTTTCGATCCAAATCATCATGGTTTCTGGCGGAGTTTTGGTGGAGGGCCGCGAGATCCGTCTCGGCGCGCTCACGTTCATCACCGATGACTCCGCTTGGCTTCAGGAGGCTCCGGTCGACGTGTACGCACTCCCTGTCCGTGGGGCAACGCACTTTCGCGCGTGCGTCCGCGGCATCCTCTTGTGGCAACCGTCGACCCATTATCGGTTGGTTCCTGTGTTGTCCTCCCTCCCTATTTCCCGCCGGCGCAAGCGCTCCCGTCGGTCGAGACTTCAGCGGTGGGTGAGACAAGCGGTGGCACGCCAGTCGGCCAGCCCTCAAGTCGCGGCGATCGAGCCCGACGAATCCCTCTACGGCCTGTTCGACTGGCTCCGCAGAGACCGCATCTGAGTGCGACAGTAGTGATCCGGCGGCGGAGGTTTTGATGGTTGATGGACCGCCCAGTCCTCCCGGTTTTCCCCGCACCGACGGAGGCGCGGGTGGAGGCGATACGTCGCGTCCCCATGAGGAATATCTCCTCGAGCCTCTCACGTCGCTGCAGAGAGAAGAACTTCGTCGCCGGAACATGGATGCACTGCACACTCCTATCGTTGGAGAAACCCCCGAGGCTCGTGCCTTGGAGGACGCGCACCTGGCAAACTTGGTCGAGCGCACTCTACTGGAGAACCTCCAGCGAGCACTCGACGAGCGTGCGCGACAACGGGTTCTAAAATCCAGTCAACGTCAGCTCTTTCCGCCCCTGCAGGTATATCGAACTCCGAATTAGAATTTAGCAGCTGCAGCCCGTATAGCAGAGTCGATTCAGCCTTCCCAGTCGGAGGCCGACAGAGGCTTGTTGCAGATCAGAGCGTTACTCTGGGCAGCAGGAGACCAGAACTCCATTGTTTCTCAGTCGCGGAACAGGATTCATAGCGGATCCATTGCTGCAGACACAGTCCAGTCGGCTCATAGCCCAAGATCGCCCCCTCCCCCGAGGTATGATCAGTACGGGAACCATGAGCAGTATGATCACCGATTCGATCGTGATGATCGACATCGAGTGCCCACCCCTCCCCCGAGGAGCGGGTCATATGTTCCTCGATAGCAGGATGACATGCGCCCTCATAGTGTTGGGCGAAGGATTCCAGTCGACCCCAGGGAACCAGGCTTTGATGCGAGATCCATTCTTGTTCAAGGTTTGGTCGACAGGAACAGAGCTCACCGAGAAGGTCACGACAGAGATGCACCTACCAGCAGCAGAGTACATGTTTCGGGGCCAGAGTGCTTTAGTAGAGCCATCAGGGCCGTTGTGATTCCTCCCAACTTCAGGTTGGCGACTGGAGTCAGTAAGTTCACTGGTGAGTCCAAGCCCGATACTTGGCTTGAAGACTACCGAGTGGCCGTCCAGATCGGCGGTGGCAATGATGAAGTGGCCATGAAGCACCTGCCTCTCATGTTGGAGGGCTCAGCCAGAGCGTGGCTGAATCAGTTAGCACCCAGCAGCATTTACACTTGGGAAGATCTCGCCCGAGTGTTTGTCACCACATTTGAAGGAACATGCAAGCGACCGGCAGGGCTGATGGAACTGCGGTCTTGCGTGCAGAAGCCGAATGAAACTTTGAGGGATTACATCTAGAGATGGATCACGTTACATCACACGGTAGAGAATGTGCCTGACCACCAAGCAGTCTGTGCCTTCAAAGCAGGCGTCAAGTACAGAGAACTGAATCTGAAATTCGGTCGAACCAGAGATATGTCTCTGAATCGGATGATGGAGATTGCCACCTAGTACGCTAATGGTGAAGATGAGGATCGACTCAGGAGTGGCAAGCTCAAGTCAGTCGCTCAAGAAACCGGAGGAGGAAATTCCAATCGGAAACAGAAGCGAAAAGCCGAGCTAGCTGCTCCTGGGGAAGCCTTGGCTGTAACTCAAGGAAAGTTTAAGGGGAAACCCAAAGGACCTTGGAACCCCAAGAAAGTTAAAGACCAAGACGGAAATGATGTGTTGGATTTGCCATGTCACATCCACACCAAGAAAGATGAAGAGGGTAAGTTCATTTACCTGAAACATACCACTCGACAGTGTCCTCTCTTGATCCAGCAGTTTCAGGGCAAGAAGCCCAAAGATAAGGAAAAGGAGTCGGAAAAAGTTGAGGACAAGGAAGACAGTGATGATGGATACCCCCAGGTCAATTCCACCCTGATGATTTTTGCTGATGTTGAAAGCAAAATTCGACTGAAAGTTATCAACCGTGAGGTGAATATGGTTGCTCCGGCAACACCCAGTTATCTGAAGTGGTCTCAAACTGCCATCACATTCGACCAGTCCGATCACCCAACGCACATTGCCACCCCTAGGAGGAAAGCTTTGGTGGTCGACCCAGTTGTTGAAGGCACTCGACTGACCAAAGTCTTGATGTATGGTGGTAGTGGTTTGAACATACTGTATGCTGAGACGTTGAAAGGGATGGCCATTCCGATGTCCAGACTCAATACCAGCAACATGAGTTTCCATGGAGTCATTCCTGGGAAGAAGGCTGAGTCTCGGCCAGATTGCTCTTGATGTGGTTTTCGGTGATTCCAAGAATTACCGCAAAGAAAAGTTGACGTTTGAAGTTGTAGATTTCCAGAGTGCTTATCACGCTATTTTGGGCAGGCCGGCTTATGCACGCTTCATGGCCCGACCATGTTATGTGTATCTCAAATTGAAGATGCCTGGTCCCAAAGGTGTGATCACTGTTACGGGCAATCGGAAGAAAGTAGAAGAGTGTTTTCAGAAAGGTTCAAAGATTGCTGATGTTCAGATGGCAGTGGTGGAGCTGGAGGAATACCAGAAGACTGCAGACCCGAGTGATTTGTTGCGAGCCAAGAAGCCCGCTACAGAATCATCTTTTCAGTCGTCTGGCGAAACGAAGCCGCCTCACATTCAACCGACCGATCCCAGTGCTGCTCCGACTCATATCTCAACAACACTCGACTCCAAATAGGAAGAAGTGCTCATCCAGTTCCTCCATGAGAACTGGGACATTTTTGCATGGAAGCCTTCTGACATGCTAGGTGTTCCCAGGGGGCTGGCTGAGCACCGCCTACGAGTCGACTCAAAAGTAAAACCTGTCAAAGAACATCTCCGACGGTCCGCCGTCCAGAAGAGAAAGGCTATTGGTGAGGAGGTGTCTCGGCTCTTAGCAGCAGAGTTCATCCGAGAGATCTACCACTCCGAGTGGCTCGCCAACGTTGTCATGGTCCCCAAGAAGGACAAGTCACTTCGCATGTGCATTGACTTTAAACATATCAATCGGGCCCGCCCGAAAGATCATTTTCATCTCCCCCGCATCGACCAGATAGTCGACTCGACTGCGGGATGTGAGCGACTGTCTTTTTTAGACGCCTATTCCGGGTACCATCAGATCCGTCTGTATGGACCTGACGAGATCAAAACAGCTTTCATCACTCCATTCGGGTGCTTCTGTTATGTTACCATGCCGTTCGGCCTCAAGAATGCCGGAGCCACATTCATGAGGATGATTCAGAAGTGTTTGCTCACTCAAATCAGTCGGAATGTGGAAGCATACATGGATGATATTGTGGTCAAGTCACGGAAGGGTTCCGACCTGCTGACTGACCTTGCTGAAACCTTTGCCAACCTCAGGAGGTATGATATCAAGCTTAATCCATCAAAGTGCACATTTGGAGTTCCTGGCAGAAAGTTACTCGGTTTTCTCGTTTCCGAACGGGGAATCAACGCCAATCTAGAAAAAGTCGGTACTATACTCCGAATGAAAAGTCCTGTGCGAGTGCACGACGTCCAGAAGCTTACTGGTTGCTTGGCCGCTTTAAGTCGATTCATCTCTCGTCTCGGTGAAAAGGCATTGCCTCTTTACCGATTGATGAAGAAGTCCGACAAGTTCGAGTGGACTCCTGAAGCTGATGCAGCGTTTGCAGAGCTCAAAGCTCTACTCTCCACCCAGCCGGTGCTTGCTTCCCCAATCAGCAAAGAGTCTTTGTTGCTTTACATCGCAGCCACGGGACAAGTCGTCAGTACGGTATTTACGGTCGAGCGGGAAGAAGAAGGAAAAGCCTTCAAAGTTCAGCGCCCAGTATATTATATTTCTGAAGTTTTGACCCCGTCGAAGAAAAGATATCCTCATTATCAGAAGCTTGTATATGGGATTTATATGACCACAAAGAAGGTTGCTCACTACTTCTCTGATCATTCCATTATATTCGTCAGCGATGCTCCATTGTCAGAGATCCTGCATAACAGGGATGCAACTGGTCGAGTGGCCAAATGGGCGATTGAACTCCTCCCTCTAGATATCAAGTTTGAGGCAAAGAAAGCTATCAAGTCCCAGCAATAGCAGATTTCGTCACCGAGTGGATTGAACAGCAACTGCCAACTCAGGTTCACTCAGAGCATTGGACCATGTTCTTCGACGGTTCCAAAATGCTGAATGGTTCCGGTGCCGGGGTGGTATTGGTATCCCCCGAGGAGATAAGCTCAGATATGTTCTTCAAATCCACTTTGATTCCTCCAATAACGAGGCAGAATATGAAGCACTTTTATATGGGTTGCGCATGGCCATTTCACTCGGCGTCCGTCGCCTCATGGTCTATGGCGACTCAGATTTGGTGGTTAATCAGGTGATGAAGGAGTGGGACGTCAGAAGTCCAGCCATGACTGGTTATTGCAATGCAGTGAGAAAGCTGGAGAAGAAATTCGAGGGGTTAGAACTTCATCACATACCCCGACTGAAAAATCAAGCAGCTGATGATTTGGCGAAAATAGGTTCCAAAAGAGAAGCCATTCCCAGCAATGTGTTTTTGGAACACATCCACACACCATCAGTTCAGGAGGATCCCTTCACTGAAGAAGCCCCGCAGCCAAAAAGTGCCACGGATCCGACTGAAGTTGAAGTTCCAGCTGTGGTCGACCTGATCATGGAAGTCTTGGTCATCACTCCTGACTGGACAATATCGTACATCGCGTGCATCCTAAGGAAAGAACTCCCAGAGGACGAAGAAGAGGCTCGACAGATCGTCCGTCGATCCAAGGCCTTTACTGTCATAAAGGGATAGTTGTATAGAGAAAGCGCGACTGGAGCCAGTCAGAAGTGTATAACACCAGAAGAAGGTCAGATGATCCTTGATGATATCCACTCGGGGACCTGTGGTCATCATGCATCCTCTCGGACCATTGTGGCGAAAGCATACCGAGCGGGATTCTACTGGCCAAGAGCGAATGAAATGGCGAAAGAGATAGTCGACAAGTGTGAAGGATGTCAGTTTTACTCCAATATGTCGCACAAGCCCGCGTCAGCCCTAAAAACCATTCCACTCGTCTGGCCCTTCGCCGTTTGGGGACTGTACATGGTTGGACCACTGAGAACGGGCAGGAGCGGCTTCACTCATGTGCTAGTAGCAGTCGACAAGTTCACCAAATGGATTGAAGCTAAGCCTATCAAGAATCTTGATGCTTGCACTACTATTAGTTTCATCAGAGAGTTGATATTCAGATATGGAGTTCCGCACAGCATCATCACTAACAATGGGTCAAACTTCAATTCCGACAAATTCAGAGCCTTTTGCGCCTCTCAAGGCACATGAGTCGACTATGCTTCGGTCGCTCACCCTCAGTCGAATGGACAAGCGGAAAGAGCAAACGACTTAATTATCAAAGGACTGAAACCCCGATTGATGCGCGATCTCAAGCACGCAGTAGGTGCATGAGTCGACGAGTTTCCATCAGCTCTTTGGGGATTGAGGACGACCCCGAACCGATCGACCGGAAGAACCCCATTCTTTCTGGTCTACGGAGCTGAAGCAGTTTTGCCGAGTGACCTGCTTCACAACGCACCCCGAGTCGAGCTCTACTCTGAAGATGAAGCAGAACAAGCCCGGCAGGACGCAGTCGACCTCCTGGAAGAAGAAAGAGAAATAGCCATGATCCGATCAACCATCTATCAGCAAGACTTGCATCGATTCCATGCCAGAAATGTGAAGAGTCGAGCCTTCCAAGAAGGAGACTTGGTCCTCTGAGTGGATCAACAGAAACAACACAAACTCGCTCCTACTTGGGAAGGCCCCTTCATAGTCACCAGAGTCCTCCACAATGGAGCGTACCACCTTTATAATGTCGATCGCCAGATTGATGAGCCACGAGCCTGGAATGCGGAGCTGCTCCGCCCCTTTTATACTTCAATTCTCACTCGGATGAGATGTAATAAGAAAAACTCATGTAGTTTATTTATCAAAGACAAGAGTGTTATAATTTTCCCAGTGATTGTTATTGTTTTTGTTTGCGGGAGAAATCCCCCAGTGGGTGGCTTAGCTGTGAATCCGTTTCGCCTAAGTTTGTAAAAATAATTTCCTACCGATTTTTGAGCTAGCCTCCCACTCGGGGGCTTAGCTGCGAACCCGTTTCGCCTAATTATTTGAAAATCCTACCGAGTGGTGAGCCAGCCTCCCACTCGGGGGCTTAGCTGCAGTCCAGTACTCGCCTAAGTATTTGAAAATCCTACTGAGTGGTGAGCCAGCCTCCCACTCGGGGGCTTAGCTGCAGTCCAGTACTCGCATAAGTATTTGAAAATCCTACCGAGTGGGGAGCCAACCTCCCACTCGGGGGCTTAGCTGCAGTCCAGTACTCGCCTAAGTATTTGAAAAATCCTACCGAGTGGAGAGCGACCCTCCCACTCGGGG
>NC_041388.1:421532963-421533558 GCF_002162155.2 Triticum dicoccoides | reverse complement strand
GTCCAGTACTCGCCTAAGTATTTGAAAAATCCTACCAAGTGGTGAGCGACCCTCCCACTCGGGGGCTTAGCTGCAGTCTAGTACTCGCCTAAGTATTTGAAAATCCTACCGAGTGGTGAGCGATCCTCCCACTCGGGGGCTTAGCTTCAATCCAGTACTCGCCTAAGTATTTGAAAATCCTACCGAGTGGTGAGCGACCCTCCCACTCGGGGGCTTAGCTGCAGTCCAGTACTCGCCTAAGTATTTGAAAATCCTACCGAGTGGTGAGCCAGCCTCCCACTCGGGGGCTTAGCTGCAGTCCGGTACTCGCCTAAGTACGAAACACATCTCAATCCACAAGGACGATGAGGTGCAGGTCGACTGCCACGTTCTCCTTGGGAGCTTCGCCACAAATACAACGTGCGCTCCATCTCAATCCACAAGGACGACGAGGTGCAGGTTGATTACCACCTTCTCCTTGGGAGCTTCGCCACAAATACAACATGCGCTCCATCCCACTCCGCAAAGACGACGAGGTGCAGGTCGACTGCCACCTTCTCCTTGGGAGCTTCGCCACAAATACAACATGCGCTCCATCCCACTCCGCAAGGACGAC
>NC_041388.1:421482699-421532681 GCF_002162155.2 Triticum dicoccoides | reverse complement strand
ACTCCGCAAGGATGACGAGGTGCAGGTCGACTACCACCTTCTCCTTGGGAGCTTCGCCACAAATACAACGTGCGCTCCATCCCACTCCGCAAGGACGACGAGGTGCAGGTCGACTGCCACCTTCTCCTTGGGAGCTTCACCACAAATACAACATGCGCTCCATCGCCGACCCGCAAGGACGACGAGGTGCAGGTCGACTGGTACCTTCTCCTTCAGAGCTGCGCCACAAATACAAAAGTTGTCTCGAGTGAAGAACGAGTTCCACTCGACGGAGGATCCATGGGGATATTCAACGATAAACCAAGTTCAGATAAATCCTAAAGGTTCCGGACCACAGATCGAAGTGCTCGGGCATTCAGCCCGAAAGAGTTTAACGGTTACAAAAACCACTCGGCATTCCGAGGCAAATTTAAGGTGGGGCATAAAAGTTTGTTCACTCCGCGGGAGAAGGACTGGCAGGCTCGACGAACTCGTCCAGGTCGACGCCGTCGGCAATCCGAGTGGCTGTAGCGATGAAAGTCTCCATAAAAGATCGGAAGTCATGCTTCTGGGTGTTGGTGACCTTGATTGCTGCCAGCTTATCTTGTCGCACCTCCTTGCAGTGGACATGAACCAAAGACAGAGCCACATCAGCACCACACCGGGCAGAAGATTTCTTCCACTCCTGCACTCGATCAGGGATCTCGTTAAGTCGAGTCATCAGGGACTCAAGATCATTCTGGAGCGTGGCCTCTGGCCAAAGTGCCGTGTCGATCTGTGACGTGGCGACCTTCAGTCGAGCCAAGTAGTCCACAACACCATCGATGCGAGATTCCAGTCGGAGCAGATTCATGGCAGTTTCATATTTCACGGGAGAATTGATTGGGTCCAAACCTGGCTCAATCCGCCCAGTCTACTCCTCGAAGTTCTGGCAAAACTCCGCATTCACGATCCAAGGATAAGTCAGTTTTCGTACGCTGAGTCGACAAAAAACATCAGTCGGAACAAAATGTGTACCTTCAAGCTTGATGAACAACTTCTTGGCAAGGCTCCTCAGATAGCTCTCCAGATCGTCCCTCCTGCGAGCGATGCCTTCCATCTTCTCGTACAGGTTGAGATTGTCCTTCTTCAAGCGCGTGCACTCCTTGTTGGCTTCGCTCAGAGCAGATTTCATCTTGGGGTTCTCTTCTTCCAACTGGCCGACTGAAGCCAGTTTCTGTTCAGCCAGAGCGGTTTTGTCGTCAGCTTCCTTTTGAGCAGCAGCCAAATCCTGATCCTTCTTCGCCAGAGCTTCTCTCAGTTTTTCTGCAAAGAAATGGTGCTTGATTCAGAAAGAGCAGAAGGGTACTCAAGCCTAAGACAAACCAGTCGACAAGCCCGTCTTACCATTGGCGTCGTCCTTGGCCTTTTGCAGCTCTGTCTTGGCCAATTCCAACTCAAGGTTCAGTTGAATCTGCTGTTTCTCCAAGTCAGCAAAGCGAGCTCCAAGATCACAAGATTTCTGCAATCAGGGAGGAGAAGTTATTTTACAGCGAAAAATGACAAAGACAATAAATACTAAGACTACGGTCGACTGCCCGCAGTCCACCATAGTCTCGGGGACTACACCCAGTGGGTGCACTTTGCGTGCCCCCACCGGTTATGATCCCACTCGACCGGCCCGCCAGAGTCGAGTGAAGGGAGTATACACCCAGTGGGTGCACTTTGCGTGCCCCCACCAGTTATGATCCCACTCGACCGGCCCGCCAGAGTCGAGTCAAGGGAGTAAAAAAAGGAGAGAAAGAAGAACTCAGACCACAGTCGACTGCCAGCAGTGGACCGCGGTCTCGGGGACTACACCCAGTGGGTGCACTTGGCGTGCCCCACCGGTTCTGATACCACTCACCCAGACCGAGTAAAAGAGACAAACTACCAATTCAGTCTACACTCGACGTGGCCAAACCACATCGAGCGAAAGAATCAAAATACAAAGACTATAGTCGACTACCAGCAGTCCACCGTAGTCTCGGGGACTACACCTAGTGGGTGCACTCAGCGTGCCCCCACTAGTTCGAAAATTCAATCGACGCACCTAGTGGGTGTACAGATGCAAAGATTTTCGGAAAGAGAGTCTTCAGATAGCATATCCTAACAGAACAAGCGGTGACCAACTAACCTGAATGTTGCTTTGGAGAGCCGAGCTAGCGTCGTAGGCGGCCTGACTGGCGTCCCGCACCGTCTTCATCTTCTCCATCATAATGCCCGCCTGGCGTATGGCTTCCTTGGCAGCATTCACTTCGTCCTCTGGGACATGATGGGTCGCAAAAACTGAAAGTGGGTCGACAGGGGCCTGAGCAGTTGGCAAAGAAGGCAAGGCACTTGACAAGGGCACGGCGAAGGTAACAGAACCCCGATTGGCATCACCAGCGTCCTGAACGACTGGTTCCGCCCTCGGTGTCGATTGTGGCACCTTGCTTGCAGGATCTCGCCTATTTTTCTTGCCAAAGGCCTCTCGGGCTCTTCATCATCATCGGGGAGGTCAATAATGTTAGGAGTTGTTCAAAGTTCAATCGACAAAATCACATCACCCAATGGGACACATTGCAGTCGAGTCGACCAAATAAAGACAGAATGGCAGAAATCATACCCGGATTGGAAGTGACCGCATCCTCCATTACCTCATCCTCATCCCTGTAAGCTGAGGTCCCGGAAGTAGCAGCGCTGCCAGTTCCAAAGTTCGTCTGGTTAAATCAAGAAAAAAACAAACAGCACGGGGCGTCGAGTGAATACAAAGGGAGACACTCACGCAGAAGCGACGGGGATGTCAATCTTAATCTTCGGCAACGCCTTCCAAGGCTTCTGCTCTGCAACTTTGGGATGCTTTGATGCTTTCTCAGTTGGGGTTGGTGAAGAGGTCCGAGGACGCTTTGAAGACTGACCAACCTGAGCAATCACCTTTTCACGGGTGCTCGGTCGTTCTTGGTCAAGCTTGGATCGCCTCTCCCAGCGAGGAGGCGACTCGACTTCTTCTTCGTCACTTGAGTCGTCGCTTTCTTCGTCCCCTTCACTGTCAGAATACCATTCGCCACTATCGCCACCACTCGCCTCTCCTTCCAGGTCTTGCTCTTGCTCTCCGTTGGGCATTGAATACATTTCGATAAGAGCCTGAAAGAAAGCAGGAAGAATAAAGTCAGTAGACGCAGTATAGACAGCTGCGCGAGTGAATTCAGATTACAATCAAAGCTCAGAATTGGACCTTCTCTAGTACATGGGACTGGTCGAATGGAGGAACTCTCCTGGCTCCCCTGGGGTTGTCCTTGTTTCCGGTCATGCCCGACAGCCACTTCTCCAGTGTGTCGTCATCGACCTCCTCTGGGTGAATCCGAGTGGAGTCGTCAAGACCCAAATACATCCACATCGGATGGTGTCGGGCTTGAAGAGGCTGGATGCGTTGCTGAAGGAAAACCTCCAAGAGATCCATACCGGTGACCCCATCATGGATAAGCTAGACCACTCGTTCGACCAACACCCTAACCTACGCCTTCTCCTCCGGGAGCACCTTCAAAGAGGAGGGTTTCCTCACTCGGTCCATGGTAAAAGGAGGGAGGCCAGTCGGTTGCCCTGGCATCGACTGGTCTTTGCAGTAAAACTAGGTCGACTGCCATCCGCGAACCAAGTCGGGAAGAATCATGGCTGGAAAGGAACTTTTCCCTCTCATCTGAACACCAAGACCCCCACACATCTGAATCACTTATGTTCTCTCGTCACTCGGATTGGCCTTTTTCACCGTCTGAGAACGACAGGTGAAAACATGCTTGAAAAGACCCCAGTGAGGCCGACAACCCAAGAAATTCTCGCACAAAGACACGAAAGCAGCGAGATACACGATTGTGTTGGGAGTGAAGTGGTGGAGTTGTGCCCCAAAGACATTCAGAAATCCCTGAAAGAAAGGGTGAGGAGGCAAAGAAAATCCACGGTCGACGTGGGTGGCAAGGAGAACGCGCTCACCCTCCCGAGGTTGCGGCTCGGATTCCTTCCCTGAAAGCCGCGCCGATCCATGGGGGATCAGCCCTCCTTCGGCTAGGTCATCGAGGTCTTCTTGGGTGATCGCTGAGCGGATCCAGTCGCCCTGGATCCAGCCCTTCGGCAGGCCGGCTCGCGAGGAAGAGCCACCCCGACTGGTCGCCTTCCCCTTTGCCTTCACCGTCGCCTTCTTCTCCCGCTCCAGAGCCGCCGTCTTCTCCTTCCTCATCATCGCCGGTGAGACGCGTACGGAGCGGCGGCGCTGGGGCGAGAGCGAGCACGACGAAGAAGCCTGAAGAGGGGAAGAGGGAATGGGAACGCATTGTTCAAGAGACCCCGGTCCGATGCCTTATATGAGGTCGCTTCTGAGTGGCTGACTGGTAGGCCCAGGCAGTCTAGTCAAATCCCGTAACAATCGCGCACGCGATACGTGGCAAAAAAGGTGGCATGGGGATCGAGGTGGCTCCTCCCTATCCCATCCGATTACCGCGGCCTCCCTAGTCCCGCGCGCTTCCCAAAATTCGGATCCCGCGAAATCTGCAGGCAGCAGAACAACTTGTTAGACGAAAGATCTCCTCCACGCCGTCACTCGGAGCCTTTCAAGTAAAGAAACTCACTCGAAAATGATCAAGGTGACTGAAAAGGAAGTTGCTGTCATCACTCAGGTTCATTGATCTGAAACAAGATATGCTCATGGCATGAAAAATGAGTTGGAGAAGTTCTCAACTCCTTCCCCACTCAAACCTCGATCCATTCGGGGGCTAATGATGAAGCTATGTACCTATGTTAGGGTCATGGACCTGTCCCAACTGCCCTACCCAAGGACATCTCTAGAAGAAATCACCTTTCAATCGACTTGGAGGTGTTCCACTCAACAAACTCGAAAAAGACACTCGACCAAGAAGCAATCACTCGACCAAGACCCAACCACTCGACAGCCAGGAGACCTAAAGGCACTCTGCATGCTAACGGTCGGTTATTAAGTAGCTTTTATGGTCATCATAGCACTTTATTAGAGGCGTTACCAGTAACGCCCGACCTTAATGTATTTAAAACCGTGCACAACTGAGGGCCGGAGGGGTCCGGCGAACTCTATATAAGCCACCCCGTCCTCAGTGTAAAGGGTTCGCACCCCTATAATTCATACATGCATAATCCAGTCGACCGCCTCCGGGCTCCGAAACATAGGGCTATTACTTCCTCCGAGAAGGGCCTGAACTCGTAAACCTCGTGTGCTTACAACTACTCCATAGCTAAGATCTTGCCTCTCGATACCTACCCCCCTACATTACTGTCAGACTTAGAACCATGACAGGCTCTCCGTCCGTGTCTTGAGGGGCGCAGTCAGCCCCGATGTCTTGAAAGGTTATGGGCCTCAAGTTAGCCTACCTGTGGCCCATTACTCTGACAGTAGTCTCCGAAGCTGATGAGGCGCCATGGACAATCAACCGAGGAGCCTCAGTAGCTTCATTCTCTGAGAATTTGAGGTGGAGACTCTGCTTGACTCTGCCGGGCCGACTGGTAGGAGTCGGCGTCGCCTGACTTCGACTCGTCCAGAAAATACTTTCGAACCCCCTGGCGGGAACTCAGTGGCATATGAGCTAAGCTTCCTGGCCGCCACCCACTTCGTGCCCAACATGTGGCAAACAGTGGCCGGGCCAGCCTGCCTACCCATCCGCGAGATGGGACATGCCCGCAGGCAGGGCCCGCCACTACCATGGCTCGGCGCGCGAGCGGATCCGCTGCGGCCGTGGGCGACGGTTGAGGTTCCCACGGAGTTACCGCGCGCAGTAACTTTGCGTGATAAACGTGGGGGCGTGGGGTTGTGGGCGCAGTAAATCCCACAACTCCCCCCTCGGATTCGCAGCCTACTGGGCTATTACTAGGGGGAGGAGGGGAAACAGCGGAGCACGCGCGTCCTGCCTCACACTGCTTCCTCTCCCTATTCTCTCTCTCTCTGCACCTCGAGCTTCGTCGAACGTTGCGGCGGTTCGCTCATGATGAGCTCTTCCTCCGCCGTCAGACCCCCGACGATGCACTCCGGCACCTGGGATGGTTTGGAGGTCCATGAGGATCACATCGACTTCCACCGCAAGACGCGTCGATTGCCCGGCGAGGACCTCGTGAGGGTCCGCCTCGCACGGAGGGGAGAAATTTCACCGACGTCGCAGGAGAGCGAGCGGGTCGTCTTCCGCTCGCACTGCCTGTGCGGCCTGGGCCTGCCGGCGAGCAACTTCTTCCGCTCTTTCCTCGAGTTCTACGGACCCCAGCCGCACCACCTCACCCCCAACACGGTGGTGCTGCTGTCCGCCTTCATCACCCTGTGCGAGGTCTTCATCGGCATTCTCCCCACCATTGAGCTCTGGGGGGAGTTCTTCTTCTCCAAGCTCGGCACCCAAGCCGCGGGCGTGCCGGCTCAGTGCGGTGCGTTCATCGCCGTGCGGAGGTCGGGGGCCGACAACCCGTTTCCCTCCATTAGGCTGATCAAGTCGGTGAAGATGTGGTAGTGGTCGTACTTCTACGTGAAGAACGTCTCCGCAGAGGGCGATTGGATCAACCTGCCAGCCTACGTAGCCGGCCCGCCGGATGGGAGGCAGCCCAACTGGTCGCACCGGGCCCAGACGTTGACGCCTGCAAGAGCCAGCACTGTTGCGCGGCTTCGAGTACTGACGCAGTCGGAGGGCCTGACCGGGCCGGACTTGCTGGCTGCCTTCATGGCACGCCGAGTGCTGCCCCTCCAAAGTCGCCCCCACATGATCTGCCAGATGAGCGGGCACCGAGACCCGAGCCGAATGTGCACCAAGGAGATGCCTCACGAGGAGGTAGCCTACATGGTGAACTATCTTGCGAGCTGCGACCTCAACGAAGAGTGGCAGTTTGGCAAGTAGCCATATTCACGTGCTGCCCCTCCGCCTCTGGTGAGTCATTTTCCTTCTCTCTTTTTCTTTGATTCTCCTGACATCTTTACTGCCGAGTCCGTCTTGCTCGTTCTGACCAGTCGGCTTTGGTCAGAACCCCCTCCTCCAGCCAGCAGCCGGCACCATGGGGCCGGACCGCGAGTTCCTCCCTGACCGAGCGGAGAGCGATGTGGACGACCCCGACTTGGGGGCGGTGGCCCTGGAGGACGACGCCGAGGGGGGAGGCAGCGCGTCAGGCGGCCCAAGACTTGGGGCCAGTCTTGAGGACTGGCCTGATGATGACGAGGAGGTTGTCCCACGCCACCAGCTAAGAGCCGGCTAGCCGGGCGCGGGCTCATCAGCCCCGCCAGACGCTCAAGGTGGCGGCAAGAAGCGCGGGGCCGAGACGAGCCTGTTCGACAGCCGGCCGAAAAGGCCCAAGGGCTCAGCCGCGGCGACCAAGGGGGACGAAGCGGCCGCAAAGGCCAACCGCTTCCGCAAGGTGGTGAAGACGCTGCAGCTTATTTCAGCGTAAGTACCACCTCCCTTCGTACCTTCACATTTCTTTATTGAGTCTGTCTGAAATTTCTTTACTTTATTTTCCCGGCTTTAGGGCCCCTCTCTCTCTTGAGAAGTCGGCCGTCGGCTCCGTCGTAAAGTCGGCGGAGACCTCCTCCACCACCCGGCGGATTGATCCCGCCGCCGACCTCCGAGGGGTGACGGGGCGGAACGCGCGGGAGGCGCGGGAGGAGCGGGAAGCCGCCTGCCAGAAGAAGGCGGAAGCCGACAAGGCGGAGGCCGAGGCCGCCGATGCGGAGAAGAAGCGCGCAGAGGAAGGCGCACACCGCCAGCCGGCGGTGTTTGTCGTCCCCTTGAACTCCGCGCCGCTGCCACCGGAGTTCACGGCGCAGACTGGGGAAGTCGGCGACGAGACCCGGTCATGGAGAGGGACGCCGACGTCACCGCCACACCAGAAGTCATTGTGCCACCACCGCCACCCTCCGGAGGCGCACCAGGCGGACAACTGGCGGACCCACCAGTGCCACCAACCGGAGGCGCGGCGGCGACAGGCCTGGCCCTTGAGGTCAGTATGCCGACGCGCCGCCGTCTCACGAAGGCGGCCTCAGCGCCGCGTCCTCTGGAGACCGGTGCTGCGAGCTCCACGATCCCAGACACCGAGGTGTCGAGCGCCGCGCCCATCGGGTGGGTGCGGGGAGGCGGGACGGGCCCGTTGAATCGGGCGCTCCTGGACGTCCAAGCCAAGCTCCGGGCCGAGGGCGATGCCATCAAGGAGTGCACCAAGGCAAACCTAGTGTCACAAACGGCCATCCGGGTACGCATCCTTCCTTTTTGCTTTGCTTCCTTGTTTTTTCTTTGTGGGGGCGCGCCAGCGCACCCACTGGGTGTAGTCCCCGAGTTTCAGGCCGGCTGCTGAGCAGGCGGCTCGGAACTCTAATCGGTGAGTTCCAAGTACCAACACTTTTTCTGAAATTTTGATGCAGGATTACCACAATCTTCGCGTGACCTCCTTTAACGCCAATGTCGAGGAGCTGGCCAAGCGGACCGCTGACTTGTCGGACAGCCGGGGTAAGTCTTCTTCTTTCTCTGCGGGGGCGCACTGGCGCACCCGCGGGTTGTAGTCCCCTAGATTCGGGCCGACTGCTGAGCAGTCGAGCCGGATCTCCCCGGCGATCTTTCTTCTTTGTTGACGACTGACATCCCTCCCCCTCCTTCTTCAGAAGCCTATGCCGCCCTTCAGCAGCAGCTGGGCGAAGTCAACACCGCGCTGCGCGCTAAGGAGGAGGAGTGCGGCCGGCTGATGGAGGAGCGCGACCGACTGGCTACGCAGCTAGCGGAGCAGAAGCAGCTGCTCCAGAGGGCACAGAAGGAGGTGGAGGACAAGGAGACCGCCCTTCTCGCCGAATTTGCGTCCGAGCGCTCCTCCTGGACCGACAAGGAGGCGACGCTGGTCTCCGGCTTCCAAGCAATCAAAAATCTTGTCGATGGTGAGCTTCCCCTTGTTTCCTTTTCTGGGCTACCGACTGCTAGTCGAGTCGGCCTAAAATTTTTAACCTTGTTTCTTCGCTTTTCTTCCTTAGCAGACTTCTTCCCCGGCCATTCTGATGCCGCCAATCAAGCCATCGAGGCTGACCATGAAGCACGGAGGGCGGACGGCGCACAGGTCGCCGCCGACGCCCCCCGAACACTTGGCGAGCAGATTCTTAGCATCGAGGCCCGTCTTCGGCCAGCCCATCGGATGTTGCGCCGGCTTCAACGTGTCAACGCCCAGGCGATTGCCGCCCTATGGCCGGACATGCAGGCACCACGCACCCCCAGTTGGACTGCCGACTGGCTGAAGGTAGCAGTCGGCCGTCTTGAGGCCTGGAAGGGTTCTTTAGCCCGGGCTAGAGCCCGCCGGGCTTTAGAATTCGCCAAGGCGTGGTATCCTGGGCTGAGTTTAGCCCAGTTGGCCATGTTCCGGCTGAAAGCTCAGGCGGAGCTGGCAACGGTGGAGGACAATCTTGTCAAGCGTGCCCCATCGATCGCCGAGTACATCGACACCAGCGTCTTCATCCTAGAGCGGGCTGAGAACGGCGAGGAGGCGCCGCCGGAGTGGTTCGGGCTGAACCCGGACGACGACGAGGACTCGGCGGAGGTGATCGACTCCAGTGGCAAAGAGGAAGGTGAAAGTGCAACTATCCCTAGGTGGTTTTGGTAATTCATAACAACATATAGCTCATTGAGCTAATGATATTTCAAGATGACTATTTCAGGAAAGCTCAATGATTGGCATGGCATGGATGTGAAAGTGGAACCCTCAAAATGCTAAGGACAAAGAATTGGCTCAAGCTCAAAAGTTCAAGACTCTTCATTTTATATTTTAGTGATCCAAGATCACATTGAGTATTTACGAAAAGCCAATACTATCAAGGAGGGATGAGGTGTTGCTTAATGAGCCTCTTGCTTTATGTGCTTAATGATATGCTCCAAAATCCTCAACCACCTTTCCATATCCACAAATGACCTAAACCCTAAGCCAAACTCGGTCATACCGATTCTGCCAATCCGGCGCCACCGAGTTTCACTTGTCATTTGCCACTGCCAAACCCTAGCAATTCGGTCCCACCGATAAGGATCTCGGTCACACCGAGATGGGGTTGCAAACTCTCTGTTTCCCTTTCGTAACTTTCGGTCTCACCGAAGGAGTGAATCGGTCCCACCGAGAATGCAATGTAAACTCTCTGTTTCCTTCTTGTAACTTTTCGGTCTCACCGAAAGAGCGAGTCGGTCCCACCGAGTTTACCTGACCAACTCTCTGGTTAGCAAATTGCCAAACTCGGTCTCACCGAGTTTGTGCAATCGGTCTCACCGAGATTACGTTATGCCCAAACCCTAACCGAATCGGTCCTACCAAGTTGCATTTCAGTCCCACCGAAATTCCTAACGGTCACTAGGTTTACTATTTCGGTCAGACCGAGTTTTCTGATTCGGTCCCACCGAGATTGGTAAATTGTGTAACGGTTGGATTTTGTGTGGAGGCTATATATACCCCTCCACCACCTCTTCATTCGAGGAGAGAGCCATCAGAACACATACACCATTCCTACTCATATGTTCTGAGAAAGAACCACCTACTCATGTGTTGAGACCAAGATATTCCATTCCTACCATATGAATCTTGATCTCTAGCCTTCCCCAAGTTGCTTTCCACTCAAATCTTCTTTCCACCAGATCCAAATCCTATGAGAGAGGGTTGAGTGTTGGGGAGACTATCATTTGAAGCACAAGAGCAAGGAGTTCATCATCACACACCATTTGTTACTTCTTGGAGAGTGGTGTCTCCTAGATTGGCTAGGTGTCACTTGGGAGCCTCCGACAAGATTGTGGAGTTGAACCAAGGAGTTTGTAAGGGCAAGGAGATCGCCTACTTCGTGAAGATCTACCGCTAGTGAGGCAAGTCCTTCATGGGCGATGGCCATGGTGGAATAGACAAGGTTGCTTCTTCGTGGACCCTTCGTGGGTGGAGCCCTCCGTGGACTCGCGCAACTGTTACCCTCCGTAGGTTGAAGTCTCCATCAACGTGGATGTAGGATAGCACCACCTATCCGAACCACGGGAAAACATCCGTGTCTCCAATTGCGTTTGAATCCTCCAAACCCTTCCCTTTACATTCTTGCAAGTTGCATGCTTTACTTTCCGCTGCCAATAAACTCTTTGCATGCTTGCTTGAATTGTGTGATGATTGCTTGACTTGTCCTAAGATAGCTAAAATCTGCCAAGAACTAAAATTGGGAAAAGGCTAAGTTTTTATTTGGTCAAGTACTCTAATCACCCCCCTCTAGACATACTTTCGATCCTACAAGTGGTATCAGAGCTCTGGTCTCCATTTTCCTTGATCTCCATAGCTTTTGGTGGTCATAGCCTTGGTTTCACAACCTAGGAGAGTATGGCGTCTAGCGAGGGAAATTATCACCATAGAGGTCCTTACTTTGATGGCACTAATTTTGCTAGTTGGAATCATAAAATGAAAATGCATATTCTTGGACATAACCCCGCCGTATGGGCTATTGTTTGTGTTGGTTTGCAAGGTGAATTCTTTGATGGGAGAGAACCAAACCATGAAGCTACCGTGGATGAGTTGAAGATGTTGCAATACAATGCTCAAGCTTGTGATATTCTCTTCAACGGATTGTGCCCCGAAGAATTCAACAAAATCAGCCGCCTTGAGAATGCAAAGGAAATTTGGGATACTTTGATTGATATGCACGAAGGTACCGACTCCGTCAAGGAATCCAAGTTGGATGTGGTCCAAAGTCAACTTGACAAGTTCAAGATGAAGGATGGTGAAGGTGTCGCTGAAATGTACTCTAGGCTTGCTCTCATCACAAATGAGATTGCCGGCTTAGGAAGTGAAGAGATGACCGATAGATTCATCATCAAGAAGATCCTAAGAGCCTTGGATGGGAAATATGATACCGTGTGCACATTAATCCAAATGATGCCCAATTACAAAGATCTCAAGCCAACGGAAGTAATTGGAAGGATTGTTGCTCATGAGATGTCACTCAAGGATAAAGAGGAACTTCATAACAAATCAAGTGGTGCCTACAAAGCCTCATGTGAAGTCCTCACATCATCAAGTGAGAAACAAAACTTCAATGAAGAATTGAGCTTAATGGTGAAGAACTTCAACAAGTTCTACAAGAGTAGAAGCAAAGATAGAAGCTTCAAGTCAAGGTCCTACAATGACAAGAGATCTTCTAGTCGAGAGCGAAACTGCTATAATTGTGGAAGACCCGGACACTATTCCAATGAGTGTACGGCTCCCTACAAGAGAAGAGAAGATTCTCCAAAAAGAAGAAGCAAAGAATCTCCACCAAGAGAGA
Organism: Triticum dicoccoides; assembly: GCF_002162155.2. NCBI lineage: Eukaryota > Viridiplantae > Streptophyta > Magnoliopsida > Poales > Poaceae > Triticum > Triticum dicoccoides. The sequence continues at coordinate 421,520,416 of NC_041388.1, read as the reverse complement.
GAAGGAGTAGAGATGATCGTTATGAACGAAGATACTCACGGAGAAGCAAGGATTCGGAAAGGAAGGAAAAATCATCAAGGAGCTATACAAAACGAAGACATCAAGCTCATGTTGGTGAATGGGTATCCGGCTCCGACTCCGACAGCCACTCCGAGAGAAGTTATCACTCCGACTCCGAAGATACTCAAGATGAAGGTGTTGCCGGTCTAGCACTTGTGTCAACCAACTCCTACGACATATTTGACTCACCAAATGAAGGAATTGGAATATGCTTCATGGCCAAAGGTCCTAAGGTAACACACCCCGAGTATGTTGACTTTAATAGTGATGAAGATGACTTGTTAGGCGATGATGATTTGCTTGTTGACAACTCTAGTGATGAATATTATGGTGAAATATCAATTAATCATGCCAAAACGAATGACAATGATAAGGAGAAGATTGATGCTCTAACTAAAGAACTAAACACTCTTAAGTTAGCCCATGAAACTATCTTCGAAGATCATCGAGAACTTTTAAGAGCTCATGAGAAACTACGCTTTGAAAAGCTCAATCTTGAGCAAGAGCATGAGTTCTTAAAAGCAATCAATGATGATCTCCGCAAGAAAAGTTCTTCTCACATTGCCAAGCGCTTACTTTTATCCACCTACATGCCTCAAGTCAAGACTAGTAACAAGTATAAGAAAGATTCTTCCTCTAGTAGTAACAATGATCATACTAAATCCAATGTTGTTGCTTCTAGTAGTTCTCTTGATTCCACTAATGATTCTCTTAGCCAAGTTACACTTGAGCAAGAAAATAGCTTATTGAAGGGAATTATAGAGAAAGGTGTTTACAAGAGCCTTGCCGGGAGTAAGCAATTCGAGGAAATTGTGCGCAAGCAAGGAATGCATCGGAAGAATCAAGGTGTTGGTTTTGAACGAAAATTCAATGCCAATGGAGTTGAATGGGAAGAAGATCAATACCCCAAGACAAAGTTTGTCCCTCAACAAGAGAAGTATGATACTTCTTCCAAGGGGGTACAAGCTCAAGATGATCTTCCACTACAAGACTACAAGCAAAAAGGCAAGGACAAGCTTCAAGAGGAGATTGATGCATTTGAAGAAGCTCCTAAGACCTTAGTCAAGTGGATTCCCAAGACTACCTCAAGTTCCACTACATCAAGTACGACTACAACTCCAAGGATTCCCATCAAGATGGTGTGGATCCAAAAGAAGAAGAACTAAAGAGTTCTTGAGGGTGACTCCGCCAACATACTTCACTCTTATCATTTTGGCAAGAACAAGTGCAATCAACTTCCACATCTTGCACTAGTTCAAGGAGTCACAAACCCTCTTGTTGGTAAGACAAGGGACAAGGTAACCTAAAGTTTTCATGGACATCATCTTGTGTGTGCATCACTCTATGTCTATGGATATCCTTGTTTGTTCCTTATGGGACTAACCCATGTAGGTATTGAAAGTGCAATTCACTCAAATGGATAGCTCCAAGTGATCTACATCAACATTGAGCATCCACATCTTCAACATCTACATGAAGTCATCATCGACAAAACCCAAGGTTAGTTCATCCCTCTTAGGGGGGATATCACATCTAGGGGGAGCTTTACTCTAAGACTTGAGCTAAAGCAACTCTAAAGATGTGAATACAACAATGCTTTATGTAAAAGTGGTAACCCCACTTGAGCTTAAACGATGAGTATGACCTACGATCAAGTGTTCTCACTTGACTCCTAAGTCAATATACTCATATATAGATGACCTAGTCATCGCAAATTGCTTGATAGATGCTAGAATTGGTTGTGCATGCTTTGACACATATTTCATTTGCTATCTTATTGTGTGAGCATGCTGGTTGCATATTTTACTCATTCGAGGACATCCACTTGTTGTTTTGATTGTTTGGCTTTCCTCTTTTGCCAAGTGGATGGACAAGAATGCCTAAGAACCTCCTCTAGCTATCTATGCTTTTCTCGTCTCAAACTCTATTCATGCTGCATCACAAAACTTGATCAAGTCAAATTCGAACCACTCTGTGTGAGGAGCGCTCGGAGTCCCCGATTCGTCATAGACTTAAACTTCCAAAACCTCTTTATGCATCTCGGTCTGACCGATACTCCACTTTCGGTCCTACCGAGTTCATTAAGTTGATCTAGGTTTTGATCTCGGTGCAACCGATTTGAACTTTTCGGTCACACCGAGTTGCAATAACTGCACACAGTTTTGCATCTCGGTGCCACCGAGTTGTTCCACTCGGTCACACCGACAGGGTCGGGCTATATATAGTGACGGGCAAAATTTTGGAAATTTCTCCGAAACCTCTTCGCCCGCGCGACAGCCTGCTCTGCCTTCGTGGTCTCCGGATCGTCTTCTCGCCGCCAGCAACCTCCAGTCGCTGGTCTCCACCGCCATCAATGGAATTCTGCCCCACCGTTGCCGCCGTAGCGAGTCTCCGCCGAACTAGGGTATGGACTCGATCTTTGTGCTGTTCTCCACTCCGATTCTTAGCACATTGTGATCATCATGATTCTTGCCATGATTGAAACACTCCTATCCAGTCAATGAACTCGTAGATTAGGTTTAATTCGAAAATTTTAGGGTTAGGTTTCCGCCGAAACCATCTCGGACCCACCGAGTTGAAAAACTCGGTCCCACCGATCTGGCTTTTCCATTGCACAAGTGAAACTCGGTCTGACCGAGAATAACTTATCGGTGCGACCGATTTTGGAATTCTGTGAAACCCTAGCAGTCTCGGTGCCACCGAACTGTGACTCGGTCTGACCGAGTTCACCAGTTCTGGTGCCAAAACTGCTTCGGTGTCACCGAGTTTGAAAATCGGTAGATCCGAGATGCTTTCTGTAGGAAACGAAAACTAAGTTTTTGAATTGATCTTTTGCAAAAATCTCTGCTTTTTGTGATGCTCATCCACTCTATATCATCTATAATCTATTCACAGGGTCAGCAGTCAGTGTGCAACATGTCTGATCAAAGTGACAGCCAAAACTTGTCTGAGCAGCAGGTTGTGATGAGTGAGGGCACTAGCCCCTCAAGCTCTTCTCATGATGGCAGCAGGAGTACACCCAGCAATCCGCCTAAGGCTGCCACACGTCAAAGGAAGAAGAGAACGTCTGATTCTGAGGATGAAGACTATGTGGCAGAGGAAGAGGCCACATCCAAAAGAGTTGAGCCAGCTCAAGGCACAAAGCCAGGGCTGAAAATTAAAAGGCTAGCAGGAAGGCAGCCAATGTCAAAGGCCAGAATATCAACTGAGAAGCCTGCCCCTGCTCCCATTGAGCCCATTGCTGCTGAGGGCAAGAAGAGGAAAGAGAGGGTGAAGAAGACTGTGGCTAGAGTCCTTGGCAAGGCTTCCATCATGGATGAGGAGGAAGAAGAAGAGGTTGCTGCACCAGCACCCAAAGCAGCCAAACTCATGGGAGATGCTATAAGGTCAGGAACAGCTGCATCCAAGCCCAAGGAAGCACCTAAGGCTGCATCTAAGTCTAAGAGTGCACCAAAGAGAAACACACAAGCATCCCAGCTGCAGAAAAGAACAAGGCCCCAGTGCCTGAAGCTATCGAAGAAGAGGAAGAGAGCGTCCTTAGAAAGCTCAAGCCCAAGATCCCAGACCACAACGATGCTCATCCTGTGGCTAAGGACATGAAGCTCAGAAGAGACTTAGGGCTAAATAAGTGGAGAGAAGCAGATCCGTATGCTTCTAGGAGAAGGACTGCCGTAGATTACAGGTTTCATACCAAGGAGCAGCAAGATTTTTACGAGACTGTTTTGCTTGACAAGAAGCCAATCACTTGTGACATGAGATGGATCGACTGGACCTACATAAAGGAACATGAAGAGCACTACCCCGGAGTATTTCACAGCTTTAGTGCGTGTGGAGTTGCAGACTTTGTTGGGCAGAAGCTCACAAAGTGGAATGAGGAGCTGATCATGCAATTCTACTCCACAGCACACTTTTATCCGGATGGAAGGATCACTTGGATGTCTGAGGGTACAAGGTACCAATCCACTGTTGAGGAATGGGCGAAGTTGATCAATGCCCCAGAGGAGTAGGATAATGACTTGGACATTTATGCCAAGAAAAATATGGAGATCCCGGATGAAGCGCTCGACACATTCAAGTTTGGCTCAGTGCACTATCTGCTCTCAGGATTGCCTACGATCAACTGGATCCTTAGGCACACCCTTCTGCCCAAATCTGGAGATCACAAGATGATCAGAGGTCACGCGATCAACTTGCTTCATGTCTTTGACGTGCCTCAGAAATTCAAGGTTATGAGTCTCATTGTGGAAACCATTAAGAGGACAGCTGCAGACCAGAAGAGGAGTTGTGGGTATGCCCCATAGATTCAGGAGCTCATCAACTCCAAGATGGGCACGGGCGTATATTTATTGGATAAGGAACACCTGCCCATCCGTCCAGAATTTGAGGATAACCAAGTGGTTATGACTGAGAATGAGCCCTCATCTGTCCATGCACAAGCTAAGAAGGAGAAGGCAAAGAAGGAGAAAGCCGCCAGGATACCTACTCAAGCGGAGGCATCTGATTACTTCTTAAAGACCAAACAAGAGCAGCTCGGTTACCTGATAGCGTCCACCCTGTGGATTGAGCAGAGTATAGCCACCCTGACTCAGAACCAGGCGAGCCTAGAGAGGATCATGGAACAGAGGTTCTATGACTTAGACATCAAGGTGACTGAGATACAGACTGCCGTGGAGCAGCTCCAGGACGACATGAACGAGAGGAGAGGCAGAACCACAACTGATGCTTTTGCCAGGGTGCCCCGAGGTCCGAGGTCGTCTGCACTGCCAGTTGCTGACACTAGAGCCACAACGTCTGAACCAGCTACAGCCTCCGTTCCACCAGCTCCAGCATCCACCACAGCCTCAACTCCTACCACATCTACTGAAGGCTTCGTCCTTGGCGTGCTCCGGACTCCACCACCACCTGAAGATCAAGCCTAAGCGTCGACTTAGCACTATGAATTTTCTAGGAACTTTTTGGTAACTTGTTGCCAAAGGGGGAGAAAATGTATAGATCATAGGCTTCGAGAGAGAGTGTTGCTTTTATTCTCTCTTGTTTTATTTGGTGGTTTTTTGAACTTTGTTTGCTTGCGTGTGCGATACTATGTCATTATTCGTGAGACATCGATGATCAAGTGTTTGATCATAAGCTACACTTAATGTTTGCTTAATGCTTGCTTAAATGCTATCATTCTATCTATTGTCTGTGATCATTCACTATTCTTGGTGATGAGTGCATGTATTTCAATCTTATCATCTTTGAGCGCTCCACCAAGATGTATGTGACATGGAAGAGTAACCCATGATTCTAAACTCCTTGTGCATTTGTAGTCCAAAGCAAATTTTAAATATGCACAAATTTAGGGGGAGCTCTTATTTGTCACATACTTCTCAAAGCGACGATGTATTTCATGATTATTATAACTTGTCGAAGCTTTGATCTATATGTTGTCATCAATTACCAAAAAGGGGGAGATTCAAAGTGCAACTATCCCTAGGTGGTTTTGGTAATTCATAACAACATATAGCTCATTGAGCTAATGATATTTCAAGATGACTATTTCAGGAAAGCTCAATGATTGGCATGGATGTGAAAGTGGAACCCTCAAAATGCTAAGGACAAAGAATTGGCTCAAGCTCAAAAGTTCAAGACTCTTCATTTTATATTTTAGTGATCCAAGATCACATTGAGTCTTTACGAAAAGCCAATACTATCAAGGAGGGATGAGGTGTTGCTTAATGAGCCTCTTGCTTTATGTGCTTAATGATATGCTCCAAAATCCTCAACCACCTTTCCATATCCACAAATGACCTAAACCCTAAGCCAAACTCGGTCATACCGATTCTGCCAATCCGGCGCCACCGAGTTTCACTTGTCATTTGCCACTGCCAAACCCTAGCAATTCGGTCCCACCGATAAGGATCTCGGTCACACCGAGATGGGGTTGCAAACTCTCTGTTTCCCTTTCGTAACTTTCGGTCTCGCCGAAGGAGCGAATCGGTCCCAGCGAGAATGCAATGTAAACTCTCTGTTTCCTTCTTGTAACTTTTCGGTCTCACCGAAAGAGCGAGTCGGTCCCACCGAGTTTACCTGACCAACTCTCTGGTTAGCAAATTGCCAAACTCGGTCTCACCGAGTTTGTGCAATCGGTCTCACCGGGATTACGTTATGCCCAAACCCTAACCGAATCGGTCCTACCAAGTTGCATTTCAGTCCCACCGAAATTCCTAACGGTCACTAGGTTTACTATTTCGGTCAGACCGAGTTTTCTGATTCGGTCCCACTGAGATTGGTAAATTGTGTAACGGTTGGATTTTGTGTGGAGGCTATATATACCCCTCCACCACCTCTTCATTTGAGGAGAGAGCCATCAAAACACATACACCATTCCTACTCATATGTTCTGAGAAAGAACCACCTACTCATGTGTTGAGACCAAGATATTCCATTCCTACCATATGAATCTTGATCTCTAGCCTTCCCCAAGTTGCTTTCCACTCAAATCTTCTTTCCACCAGATCCAAATCCTATGAGAGAGGGTTGAGTGTTGGGGAGACTATCATTTGAAGCACAAGAGCAAGGAGTTCATCATCAACACACCATTTGTTACTTCTTGGAGAGTGGTGTCTCCTAGATTGGCTAGGTGTCACTTGGGAGCCTCCGACAAGATTGTGGAGTTGAACCAAGGAGTTTGTAAGGGAAAGGAGATCGCCTACTTCGTGAAGATCTACCGCTAGTGAGGCAAGTCCTTCGTGGGCGATGGCCATGGTGGAATAGACAAGGTTGCTTCTTTGTGGACCCTTCGTGGGTGGAGCCCTCCGTGGACTCGTGCAACCGTTACCCTCCGTGGGTTGAAGTCTCCATCAATGTGGATGTAGGATAGCACCACCTATCCGAACCACGGGAAAACATCCGTGTCTCCAATTGCGTTTGAATCCTCCAAACCCTTCCCTTTACATTCTTGCAAGTTGCATGCTTTACTTTCCGCTGCCAATAAACTCTTTGCATGCTTGCTTGAATTGTGTGATGATTGCTTGACTTGTCCTAAGATAGCTAAAATCTACCAAGAACTAAAATTGGGAAAAGGCTAAGTTTTTATTTGGTCAAATAGTCTAATCACCCCCCTCTAGACATACTTTCGATCCTACAGAAGGCGAGGAGGAGGCTCCAGAGGTCGAGGCGACGGCCAGCCCCAGCCCGACCGCGCCTCTAGCAATGAGCCGCGCCCAACTGAGCCAGCTGTCGCCAGAGGTGATCAGGCGGAGACCAACCAGCCGGCCGCCCTGGCAACTGGCACCGCCGACCCCTCTCCTCCAAATCCGTTCGCGGCTTCCTAAGCTGCCACTTTATCTTTGTTTTACCTGCTTAGTAGTCTCGATGAACTTGTTATTTTGCACAATTCCACCCAGTGGGTGTATCTTGAAGTTCTATTTGATGATTCGGCCAAGGGCCTTTCTATGTAAATATTTATCTGTATTCTATCTTTTCTTGCAGATTGCTCTTTGACTTTTTTCCTTTGCCGCCTTCCCTTGGTTGCCGTTTTGTCAGTCGGACAGCCGCTCTGCGGACTGCCGCTAGATCAAATACTTGGCTTCTTTGGGAAGGCAAGTACTTAGCCTTTTAGAGTTTTTAGCAAGTTATTTTAAGAAACGGCAAGCCGGCTGCTAAAGAGTCGGTTGTAAAAGATTGAAAACCGGCCTTAAACTATGAGCGAGCTTTGAGTCCTTAGCCATTTTTCATATAGACACCCATTCTACCTTACTCCTGTTCGCCGGACAGTCGCTCTGCGATCTGCGGCTTCTAACAGGAGACGGCTTAAGTGCCACATATTACTTGTCCGGCTGCAAGAAGTCGTTTCATAGCTCAAGTCGGCAAGTCCCCGGGCCGACTAGTCGAACCCGGTGCCAAGTGGCATAACGAAGAATAACATATTCATAGGCATAATTCTTTATCATATAGATAAAAGAAGGCAGTCCCCGAGATCTTCTCAAGGGGCCCGAAGTCTTCGTACTTTAATACAAAAGGTAACGTGATACATACTGCATTAACTGTAAAATCTTTGGAGGAGGTTTGCATTCCATGGCCGCTCCATCTCTTTGCCGGAGTCGTCCCTTTTTCATGCTCGGGGCTTCTGAGAGTCGATCAGGTAGTAGGAGTCGTTGCCCAGCACTTTGCTGATGATGAAGGGGCCTTCCCAGGGTGCTGAGAGCTTGTGCTGGCCAGCTGTTCACTGAATCAGCCGGAGCACAAGGTCTCCTTCTTGGAAAGATCACGGCTTGACCTTTCGATTGTAGTATCGGCGTAGGCTCTGCTGGTAGATGCTGGACCGGCTGAGTGCCAACAGTCGGCCCTCTTCCAGCAAATCGATGCCATCTTGACGTGCTTCCTCTGCTTCCTCCTCGGTGTACATGGTGACTCGAGGAGAGTCGAACTCTATGTCCGTTGGGATGACGGCTTGAGCACCGTAGATGAGGAAAAAGGGCGTGAAGCCGGTTGACTTGTTTGGAGTCGTGCGCAGGCTCCAGAGGACGGCTGGCAACTCATCAAGCCAGCAGCCTGCCGAGCGCTCCAGAGGCTCGACCAGCCGAGGCTTGATGCTGGACAGGACTAGGCCGTTTGCTCGCTCTACCTGGCCGTTGGATTGCGGATGGGCAACGGACGCTAAGTCCAGTCGGATGCCCTGTGTCGCGCAGAAACGGGCCAAGGCACCTTTAGCAAAATTTGTGCCGTTGTCGGTGATGATGCTATGCGTTATGCCGTACCGAGTTTTGATGTCGGAGATGAAGGTCACAGCGGTCGAAACATTTAAACTCTTGGTTGGTTTTGCTTCTATCCACTTGGTGAACTTGTCCACCGCGACAAGTAAATGAGTCAAACCGCCTCGTGCTGTCTTGAATGGTCCGACCATGTCCAGGCCCCAAACAGCAAAGGGCCAGGCAATATGAATAGTTTTGAGTGCCGAAGCCGGCTGATGAGGCTTAGAGCGGAACTTCTGGCACCCCTTGAATTTTTGGACCAAAGACTTGGCGTATTCAAGAGCAGTCGGCCAAAAGAAGCCATGGCGGAAAGCTTTGGCGACGAGTGCTCTCGAAGCCGCATGGTGGCCACATTCGCCTTGATGGATGTCTTTGAGGATTGCTTGGCCTTGCTCTGGCTCCACACATCGCTGGTGAATACCAGTGACACTGCGCCTTACGAGCTCTCTATTGATGATGGCGTACGCTACCGCCCGGTGTTGTACTTGCCGAGCCGAGATATCATCGGTTGGCAGCTCTTTGTTCACCATGAATTTGAGGATGGGCTGGGTCCATGAAGGTGCTGCAATTTCTGCAACAGCCAAGACTACGACTTGGACAAGGGCGGCTAGGCCGGGAGGTGGCGGGTTGGAGTCGGCAGCCGCTTGTTGTGTCGATGAAGTCCCCGGGCGGATTGGCGCAGTCCCCGGGCCGGGCTCTGAAGTCTCCGGGCCGGGCTCTGAAGTCTCCGGGCCGAGCTCTGAAGTCTCCGGGCCGACTGCCGCAGTCCCCGAGCTGGGTGCGACTACCACGATTCCCGTGCCACCTGCCGGAATACTCGTGCCATCTGCGGGGGCTCTTGAGTCGAATCCGACTACTTCAGGGGGAGCCGGCACGAAGATGGAGTCTGACTCCGGTGATGGCTTGACGGACGGCTTGAGGAGGCGCTGGAGGGCGACGCCGGACGGTATCGCCTGATAGGTGGAGCCGATTCGCGCCAGGGCGTGTGCTTGGTCGTTGTCGTTTCTTGGTACATGGAGAAACTCGCACCCCTCAAAATATCCGTTGAGTTGTTGTATGATGAAGCGGTTGCTTGCCATTTTTGCGTCCTTGGCATCCCAATCGCCCGACGACTGCTGGACCACCAAGTCGGAGTCACCGTAGCACAGGATCCGGCGAATGCCGAGCTCTTTGGCTAGCCGGAGCCCGTGAATGAGTGCCTCGTACTCGGTGACATTGTTGGAGGTGGCAAAATGGATTTGCAACACATACTTGAGCTTTTCACCCTTGGGAGAGGTGAGGACGATGCCGGCTCCCAAGCCAGTGCGCATCTTGGAACCGTTGAAATGCATTCACCAATGGGTGGAGTCGGGCGCTAGCGGTAGATACTGGGTTTTGGCCCAGTCGACGAGGAAGTCGGCGAGCGCTTGTGACTTGATGGCAGTGCGAGGTTGGTAGTAGCTGGTGTAGGGGGCCAAATCTATGGCCCACTTGACCACTCGACCTGAAGCGTCTCGGCTGCCGATGATCTCGGCTAGAGGAGCCGTGCAGACCATAGTGATTGGATGTTCTTGGAAGTAAGGCTTCAATTTCTTGGTGGCAAAATGCACACCATAGCACATCTTCTGGTAGTGGGGGTAGTTTTGCTTGGAGGTCGACAGTACTTCACTCAAATAATATACTGGTCTCTGGACTGGTAGTGCTTTGCCTTCCTCCTTGCGTTCTACCACAATGACTGTGTTGACCACTCGGCTGGTGGCGGCGATGTAGAGGAGCATGGGCTCCTTAGGAGTCGAAGCCGCCAGGACAGGTGGAGTAGTCAGCGTCTTCTTTAGTTGGAAAAATGCTTCGTCCGCCTTGTGGTTCCACTCGAAAAAAGTGGTCTTCTTCATGAGTTGGTACAGGGGAAGAGCCTTCTCGCCCAGCCGACTGATGAATCGGCTGATGGACGCCAAACAGCCGGTGAATTTTTGTACGTCCAGCAGTCGGCTGGGTACCTCCATCCTTTCAATTGCCTTGATCTTCACAGGGTTGCATTCTATGCCGTGTTCGGAGACTAGGAAGCCAAGGAGCTGGCCGGCTGGTACTCCGAAGACGCACTTCTCCGGGTTGAGCTTGATCTGAAATCGGCGCAAGTTCTCGAAGGTCTCTTTGAGGTCTTCCAGCAGTGTTCCATGCTTCTCCGTTTTTACCACTACATCGTCCACATAGACATGAGCATTTCTGTCGAGCTGCTTGAGGAAGCACTTCTGCATGCATAGTTGGAAGGTGGCGCCAGCGTTCCTTAAGCCGAAAATCATGGTTAGGTAGCAGAAAGCTCCAAACGGCATGATGAAGGCGGTCTTCAGCCTATCGGTCGGGTTCAACTTGATCTGGTGATACCCTGAATATGCATCCAAGAAACTCAACGACTCGCATCCGGCTGTGGAGTCTATCACTTGGTCGATCCTTGGCAAAGCGAACGGGTCCTTGGGGCATGCTTTGTTGAGGCTAGTGTAGTCAATACACATTCGCCATTGCTTGTTCTTCTTCAGTACCAAGACCAGGTTGGCCAGCCATTCTGGAAAGAATACTTCCATGATGAAGCCGACTGCAAGCAGCCGGGCTATCTCTTCTCCAACAACTCTCCTCTTCTCTTTTGACAAGCAGCACAAAGGCTGTCTGACTGGCTTGGCATTAGATCGGACATGTAATTTGTGCTCGGCGAATTCCGTCGGGACACCTGGCATGTCTTTGGGGGACCATGCGAAGATGTCTCGATTCTCATGGAGGAAATCGACGAGCTCGCCTTCCTATTTGTTGTCGAGGTTGGCACCTACGACAGCGTACCTTTCTAGGTGCTCTGGGTCCAAAGGTATCTTCTTTGTTTCCTTGGCCGGCTTGAACGAGCCCTCAGCTTCCGACTCTTTGGGATCAGGCGACATCTCTGGCTGTTTGCTTGCCATCGCCACAACTCAATTTAGCAATCGCTTCTCAGGTGCGATCACGAGGGACTCGGCTAGCCGACTACTCTCTGATGCGCAGGCGGACGACTTCTTGTAGTCGCCATTTATGGTCAGGATCCCCTTGGAACTCGGCATCTTCATCTTGAGGTAGGCATAGTGGGGGACGGCCATGAACTTGGCCAGGGCTCGCCGGCCAAGCAGCGCATGGTATGGGCTCTCTAGGTCCACCACCTCGAAAAATATTGACTCTCGGCAGAAATGATCTTTGTCTCCGAAGAGGACGTCGATCAAGATCTTGCCGATTGGCAAGCAGGAAAGGCCAGGAACTATGTCACAGCCCTAGAGTTGATTGCAATTAGTTTCATAAGTATTCATGTCATCATGTTCAAATTTAATAAAATTGAAATGGGGATGTTGAAACCCTAGCACCAAATGAATTCAACTAGGTTCAAACTTAAAACTTTTCAATGAACCCAAAATGCCCTTCATAAATGTTCACCATCTTTGGTCCTGGCTAAACCCTCTGCCAAAAATGGTTTCATATTTTTGGAGGCTATTCTGGATTTTTGCATTAAATCGTTATGTATTTGAATTTGGGCATTTAATTGCTATAATTATTTTAAGTGCTCAAATAATTGTGAAATTAAATGAGGGTTGTTGGAAACAAATTCACAAGTGCCCACAATTAATTTCAGCATTTTAATAAATGGTTTAGTATTTTTACTAAATCAAAACTTACTGCAGAAAATAGAAAACAGAATTAAACGAGAGAGAGAGAAGTGCTTACCTGTAGCCCACCTGGCCGGTCCAGCTAGCGGCCCAGCCCACCACCGCCTCCTCCCCTGTCGCCTTCCTCCTCTGCCAGGAGGACGGGCGCGTGCCCGACGCGCGCGCACCACCGTGCAGCCACCTCCTGCCTGCTTACTCGCTGCTGGAGACAGCCCCGAGCGCCACGCACTCCCCCTCGACCGCCCCGTACCCCTCTCACTCTCCTGTGCCCATTCCCCTCCTCTCCCTCGCTCTTTCGTGCGACGCCCGAGGACCACCGTCGCCGCCGTTTGCCTTTGCCGCGGCCACCAGCATCCCCATGTCAAGCCAGCTAGCCCACGAGCTCCGCCTCCTCTGCCTCTTCCTCCTCGACGATTCTCCCGGCCTCGGACACGCTGCTTCATCGTCACCATCGCCGTTTCCGTCGCCGGCCACGAAGCTCATCGCCGTTGATTCGGGAGCTACCGGACGTCCCCGACCTCGCCCTTGCGCTCGTTGTACTCGCTGTGAGCACCTACATCTAACCCCCCTAACCCCGCTGCTTCTTGCTCGCCGTAGCCGTCGCCCCTTGCTGCCGCAGCACGCCGCCGGCCGAGCTCGCCGTCAACGCAGATCCGGTGACCATTTCGTCACCCTGGCGACTCCAACAAGCTCGTAGCACCCCGAAGAGCAGCCCCAGCGCGTCAGTTGGCTCGCTTGCGAGCTGCAACACCGAACCCGCAACTCCCCCGAGCTCCGGTCGCCGCCCGGCTCGTCGCCGCCGCGGTTACGCGCTGCCCCGGCTCCTTCCGTCTGGACCACTAGATGCGCGCGAGTCCCAGGAGCACGTAGATGCCCTCTGCCGTGAGTTTGGTCGCCCGTGGGCAAAACCCGAGCCGTTCCGCCGTGTCTGGCCTCGCCGGCATCGAGTCGCCGGCGGGTTTGACTCGTTTGACCGCGGTTGACCACTGGTTTGACCTTCCCTGACATGTGGGCCCAAGCCCCTAATTAGTTAACTCGAGATTAATTAGAGCTAACTAATTTAGTTAACTAAACTAGACACCGACATGTGGGCCCCGCCCTGCTAACAGCCTGGTTAGGGTTAGTTTAGCACTAACTAACTCAGTTAGTTGGCTGAGTCACTGACCAGTGGGTCCCACTGGTCAGGTTTGACCTGGAGGCGCCCAGTTGACCAGCTGACGTCACCTTGACGTCATGCTGCCGCAATAATTATTTACTGGAATTATTTTTTTCTACAGGAAATTCCAGAAAATAGTTAAAACTTCTAAAAATCATAGAAATTCAACCGTAACTCCAAATGAAATAATTTATATATGAAAAATTATCAGAAAAATTCAAGGAATCCATTTGTACCATTTTCATGCATGTTTGAACAATGTTTGTCCTCTGTTTTGGACAAAAAAATAAAGGGCATTTAAATAATCATATATGGGGTTGGAATTTGAATCTTGTACTCAAACCAACTTCATTTAAATCATAGCTAGATGCATTAGCTCAAATCACAGCATATTGCCATGTCATGATCATGCATCATATTGTTGCATTGCATTGATTGTGTCCTTCTCTGTTTGCCGGTAACCATCCCCTCTCAGTCGACGATGTTTCCGACGATGTGATCGATGACACCGATGAAGAGCTATATTATCTTCAGAAGTGCAAGGCAAGCAAAACCCTCTTGTTCATTCCGATACAATCCCACTCTCTCGCTCCTGCTCTCTTTTACTGCATTAGGACAACAACGATTCAACTATTACCTGCTGCGGTAGTTGAACCCCTTTCCTCTGCATGACCTGTCATTGCCACAGTAAATTGATGAAACCCACTAGTATGAGTAGGAGTTGTTTGAGCCCTGATGTGCCTACTCATTCATGCTTGTTTGTCATGCCTGCTACTGCTTAGAGTTGAGTCTGGTCTGATTCATCGGGAATGAATTGGAACGTGGTGAACATGTCCTACCGTTGAGAGCTAAGTGTGTGAACACGATTTGGTAAAGGTAGCGGTGAGAGGCCATGTAGGAGTACATGGTGGGTTGTCTCATTGTAGCTGTCCTTAGGAACTGAGTTCTGTGTTTGTGATCCATGAACAGTTACTACCACACATTGGGCTCCGGGCGCTCCAAGCTCTCTCGACTTATTAATCAGCCTGATCTCTGTCCAGGAGTTGCAACTAGTTTCTGGTGTTTGTAGGTAGTGTTAGTGGTCTACCAAGTGGCACCCGGTACAGGTGGGCTTGGGACAGACTAGGCACCGTGGCACGGTGTACCAAGTGGCACCCGGATGGTGGGCTTGGGAACCCTGCACACATCGTTTGGGGCCATGAGCGACACCCCGGCCGGATCTCCTTGCGGATGGAACCCGAATAGGTGATAAACCTGGACGACAGACTTGTTGGTTAGTCAGGTCGTGGCCGACTCCCTCGCCCGGCTTCCACTTGAAGGTTGCCGCGGTACATGGCGTGTACAGGGCTATAAGTGGCGAGAGCATGTGTGAAGAAGTACACCCCTGCAGGGTTATCATTATCTATTCGAATAGCCGGATTCCTCGGATATGGAAACTTGGACCCCTTGCATAGTTCATAGACAAGTGAAGGTGGATACCCTAAAATGCGCAAGATAAGTGTGAGTGCTATGGATGGCATTCTCGCAGGGAGACGGGAGCGGATCCATAGTGGTGTATTGATATAGTGAAATTGTGGACTCGTGTGCGCCACCTCAAAAGAGTTCCTTGCAGTCGTAGTTCAGGTTAGCCACTAAGTCAAAGCTGGCTTGCTGCAGTTAAACTCCACCACCCCCTTTGTTGATACCGATGCATATGTAGATAGTTCTGATGTAAGTCTTGCTGGGTACATTTGTACTCACGTTTGCTTAATTTATGTTTTGCAGAGAGACTTCAGTCCCGCTAGTAGTTCCGCTTGGACTTCGACGTTTAGCTTGATACCTCAGCTACGATCCTGTGCCCTCGGCAGGATCTGGTAGATAGTCAGGCTTCTCAGCCTTCTTCATTTGTAGATGCCTGTACTCAGACATGTTAAGCTTCCGCATGTGCTTTGACTTGTATGCTCTGAATGTTGGGTCATGAGACCCTTGTTTGTAATATCTCGCTCCTCGGAGCCTAATGAATAAATACTTGAGTCGTAGAGTCTTGTTGTGATGCCATTTTGTATGTACTCATATCGGGCATATTGTGTGTATGATTGAAATGCTTGGTATGAGTGGGATCCGACAATCTAGTTGTTTATCCTTGGCAGCCTATCATGTGGGGAAATGTAGTCTAGTGCTTTCTGAGCGATAGTTGTCCGCTATAGCCCGGTTCACCGGAGTCCTGCTAGCCCAGCACTACTGCTCAGGACACTTGACTGGCCGGCATGTGTTTCACTTTGTTCCTGTGTCTGTCCCTTCGGGGAAATGTCACACGGTGACATCCGGAGTCCTTCCTAGCCTGCTACAGCCCGGGTTTCCGGAGTCCTATTAGCCCAGTGCTACAGCCCGGATTCACACGCTGCTGACCGACATGCTCGATGTGATTCATGTATGCCTGTTCCCATGAGTTAGTGCCACTTTGGGTTCACGACTAGTCATGTCGGTCCGGGTTCTTTGTCATATGGATGCTAGCGACACTATCATATACGTGAGCCAAAAGGCGCAAACGGTACCGGGCCAGGTAAGGTGGCACCCGTGGGAATACCGTGCGTGAGTCCGCAAAGTGATATGATGTGTTACATGCTAGATCGGTGTGACTTAGGATCGGGGTCCTGACAGCTTTGGTATCAGAGCCTGACTGCCTGTAGGATTACCAAGCCAAACCGGTCGAAGTTGTGTCTAGAAATGCTTTAGTTATATAAGGGAATTGATTGTGGATGGGAACGTAAGGCTCTTTTTACTCCTTATCCTCATGACCTTCTGATCTGAGTCATCTTATCTTTTCTACGGGGTTAAGAACTAGGCTTCTCTTCTATCTCTTAGGATAACGTGTTACTAAACCGTAGTTGCCTAGGATTGTTGAGTTCAAGCCTCAGTTCAGTTCCTACTACTTCCATATGTTCATAGCTGGCCTCGGAACCTTGATATTGTGCTTCTGAGTGGTTATGCCACCAATTTGCAAGATGTCTCAAAACTTTTTGAGCATTTACAGCCGTTATGTTGTCCGAGTCATCCCAGGTTTCTAGATAATCTGATGCATTTGCAAATCCTTTCTTTCCATTCCCGATGTCCTTTATGGTCAGAATAAGCACACTAACCGGTGCATTGAGGTAATTTATTGCCTCGACATATATGTTGGAGCTATTATTATGACCCTAGGTGTTTTAGGGAGTCACCTAGTAATATAGCAATGCTTTGTGTTCCTGGTGTGATGATTCTGGCCACCATTCTCGGAAGCATTCCGTGATGCCAATTAATAGTAGGTATTCTACTCCTGGGTTTTTGAACCCGAGATTCACCCTACCTCATGTTGTTAGTATTTGCTAGTTCCCTTAAGATACTAGTAACCTTTGCGATAGTCCTCGAGGTCCATGGTATATCATTCTTCCAAATACCATGAACCATTCATGGCAGAAGTTCCTCGTTGAATTGAAAGATCACAACCAGAGTGCTCCTGATGAGTTCTCGATTCTATGTTGTGACTCTGCCAGTTCTACCTTTCTGCATGGGTTATCCGGAAGAATTATGTTGAACTCGTTCGACATGCTAATCTATGCATCTACAACTCAGAAAGATATATGTTACTTTGAGTTGTCCCTCTTTAGCTGTTATCTGACCTTCGTCTGTCAATTGTTGATCAAGAGTAATTGTGCATCCGTGTTATCGATGTTTATTATCCTTGTGTTCCGTAAAGCCATCCTATTCCAGAATGACTAGGAGAAACAAGCTCCAGTACCTCATCCATTTCTAGGATTGGGTCAAAGCAATTGTATTCCGCAGATCAAATGCCAATCCAGCTTTTCCTCTGTTCTACCTTGGAGTGTTACCATCTTTATGTTAGGAGTGTCATGAGAATTGCACCACCTCTTATGAATTCTTGACGCAGTAATACTTCTTGCCATCATTGTTCATTCCTCGGTTCCGTGTTATTGTAACCGGAGTGCCAACAAGTGTACTGTGCTGTGCGAAATCAATACTCCTAGCAACTCCGTTGCTTGGTAGTTAATGGACAATACCCTCATTCTTAGCGTGCTGGTTATTGAATCATCATCCAAAGGTTTATCGTGCTACCTAGTCCTTATTTCTGGTGCACACTTTGATCAATGAGTTAGGATCATGTCAATCCATCACTCTCTTGATCACATCGTCTTGCCCTGAAAAGCAAGATTGTTCTCGAGCTTAGTAACATATCGGTGGTTCGTGACTTTCCGATTATCTTCTCGGAAGTGTTACCAGGTTGTCGCCTGACTGTTATATTGAGCTCGTGATCAAGTTGGTTTCTTGTAACCACCCCTTCTCCAAGAATCTGTGTTGAATACCCTGAGCTAGTTGGTTAAGCTGAACAAAAACTTGGAGAGTTGGAAGATAAAAGCTTGCCTAACTTAGTTCGTTCCAAAGGGATATTCTTGTGTAGTGTGTGTTGAAGAAAGATGATATCTTCATCGATTGGTCCATGTGATCAGTTGTTGGACCTATTGACTTATCAATCCTTTGATTTGAGTGCGGGCTATCATCAAATCAAATCAGTACCAACGATGTTCGTAATGTTGTCTTACTCGTGGTTGATCCCTCGAGCATACACCATTACATCTTTTGGTCTGACCAATAGTAACACATTGTTCACATAATGGTGGAAGTTCAGTGATATGGAAATTCCGATGAGTTGCTATTGATCCCAACAGCAGCATCTTGTCTCCTCCATGATTCATGTTGAACATTGAGCTAGTGTTGGAAACTTTTGAAAGCATTTTCTTCATACTATCTCATGAAGGATATGTTTGATGTAAGTAGTGACTTCCTCTAAGTTCACGTGCATTTGATGCAAGTTGCCATCGTGAATTCGAGAAAGTTTGTTTTTGCCTCCTCCGGAATCATCCCAAGTCAGTCATGCATATGTGCGAAGTATTCTATGGTTTGGCAGACTAATTACCTCCACTCCATTTGTATTCCCAGCACACCAAGCCACTGATTGATTTGTCCAAGGAGAAGAAGTTTCTTCTTAAGATCTAGACTTACGCAAGGACTTCGATATCCTCGTTGATGGTTCCCCCTGAACCCGGTAGCGTTTCATGGTAAGACTACTAGGTGATCATACTTGTCTGGGACAACGTGTTCACATGTTGTAGCAGAACCAGCTCATGTTTTGGAGCTTGCTATCGCAGTTCATTCCCCGAGAATCTCGCAACACCGTCTCGTCGATTTGTGTTGCAAACTTTCATTTTCTTTTCTAGACTCGATGAGTCTGGAATATCCTGACACCAACCAGATCTGAATCTCAGGCAGATATGATGGTTGGAGCATTTTCCAAGAACTATAATATTGGTCCCTCGATAATCGGTAAAGTGGATGTCGTGGCCAACACATCCAGCCGGAAGACCTATTATTGTAGTATCTCAATTGAAGAAAGTTGGCCACCTCCCCATGAGGATTTCGTAGGATTTACCTCCGTAGTTAATCCTTACGGATTCTTGTGCTCCCGAAGTCCGACCTTTTACTTGATGTCCTAGATACCAAACCGTATCAATAAATGGGTTATCCTAGCACATCAAGGAGAACATTAGAAGCGGTGTGATAAATGTCTCTCGGTCGATCATCCAGATTTTGATCCCTTGACCTTGCTAAGGTGAAATCTGAGAAAGTGTTATCTTTCTTTGCATCTGCATCTTCCATCATTATTCATCATGGTAGCATGTTGTGTTGCCAGGATCCTTGACACGGATACTGGTAAAACCTTGATTAATACGGAAATGCTCAAGTTCTTGAGAGCACACGTAAGCACTAGGATTTATCGTCGGCATTAACTGGGATCCGTTCTCAGTTTCTTAGATTATGCCATAACCTTTCAGACAGTGGAATCTCTCTCTATTGTTGAGTTCTTCCCCAGTTACCAGAATCATTCCCAACATTTTCATTTTGCTCCCAGCTTGCACCTCAGTAGTTTTTGTTCAGGATCATCTTCAAAAGTGGACTTACCATGGGTCCCTTCCATTTCCGGTGATAAGAAAAAATCATCCATTGCGTTGTCTTCAACAAGGTAGTCCACATCATCCATTCTAGTCTCGGTATGTCATCCCTACTTACTCCGCCAAACGATTACTCGAGATTTTCCCTAGGCTGGTATAGAGAATTTTAATGATCTATGGATCAAAAGTAATTCTTTTTGCCACTTAAGGAAATAATTCTATGAGTCACCTCCCCTAGGGTGCCCCATTATAGGATCATGGTGATTATTTCATCACAATCTTGAGATCTTGCCCACCCGTTTCAGCGTGGGATTTTTTCCTACAAGTAGAACGTTGTCATCTACCTCTTTCCATCACTCCTGATGTGTGCTTCGCGTCTCAGCTCGTGAGATGTATCTATGGCTCATTCCGTGGGTTAATCCTAAGTTGCTCGATCTTCGAGAAAATCGATCCATCTAGAGTTTCCCTTTTCCTCTCGTTGCCATGTTGGTTGGAGTTCTCAGAGCAGAACATTGAGACAATGATGGTGATCGAATCAACGCTCTAAAAGCAGTGCAAGTTGGATCGAGAAGCTTGTGTTAGCTTTGTGTTCCCTCTGTCTTCTTACCCCACGTCTTGAATCTCGGGACGAGATCCTTGTTTAGTGGGGGTGAGTTGTCACAGCCCTAGAGTTGATTGCAATTAGTTTCATAAGTATTCATGTCATCATGTTCAAATTTAATAAAATTGAAATGGGGATGTTGAAACCCTAGCACCAAATGAATTCAACTAGGTTCAAACTTAAAACTTTTCAATGAACCCAAAATGCCCTTCATAAATGTTCACCATCTTTGGTCCTGGCTAAACCCTCTGCCAAAAATGGTTTCATATTTTTGGAGGCTATTCTGGATTTTTGAATTAAATCATTATGTATTTGAATTTGGGCATTTAATTGCTATAATTATTTTAAGTGCTCAAATAATTGTGAAATTAAATGAGGGCTGTTGGAAACAAATTCACAAGTGCCCACAATTAATTTCAGCATTTTAATAAATGGTTTAGTATTTTTACTAAATCAAAACTTACTACAAAAAATAGAAAACAGAATTAAACGAGAGAGAGACAAGTGCTTACCTGTAGCCCACCTAGCCGGCCCAGCTGGCGGCCCAGCCCACCACCGCCTCCTCCCCTGTCGCCTTCCTCCTCTGCCAGGAGGACGGGCGCGTGCCCGACGCGCGCGCACCACCGTGCAGCCACCTCCTGCCTTCTTACTCGCTGCTGGAGACAGCCCCGAGCGCCACGCACTCCCCCTCGACCGCCCCGTACCCCTCTCACTCTCCTGTGCCCATTCCCCTCCCCTCCCTCGCTCTTTCGCGCGACGCCCGAGGACCACCGTCGCCGCCGTTCGCCTTTCCCACGGCCACCAGCATCCCCATGTCAAGCCAGCTAGCCCACGAGCTCTGCCTCATCTGCCTCTTCCTCCTCGACGATTCTCCCGGCCTCGGACGCGCTGCTTCATCGTCACCATCGCCGTTTCCGTCGCCGGCCACGAAGCTCATCGCCGTCGATTCGGGAGCTACCGAACGTCCCCGACCTCGCCCTTGCGCTCGTTGTACTCGCTGTGAGCACCTGCATCTAACCCCCCTAACCCCGCTGCTTCTTGCTCGCCGTAGCCGTCGCCCCTTGCTGCCGCAGCACGCCGCCGGCCGAGCTCGCCGTCAACGCAGCTCCGGTGACCATTTGGTCACCCTGGCGACTCCAACGCGCTCGTAGCACCCCGTAGAGCAGCCCCAGCGCGTCAGTTGGCTCGCTTGCGAGCTGCAACACCGAACCCGCAACTCCCCCGAGCTCTGACCGCCGCCCGGCTCGTCGCCGCCGCGGTTACGCGCTGCCCCAGCTCCTTCCATCTGCACCACTAGATGCGCGCGAGTCCCAGGAGCACGTAGATGCCCTCTGCCGCGAGTTTGGTCGCCCATGGGCAAAACCCGAGCCGTTCCGCCGTGTCTGGCCTCGCCGGCGTCGAGTCGCCGGCGGGTTTGACTCCTTTGACCGCGGTTGACCACTGGTTTGACCTTCCCTGACATGTGGGCCCAAGCCCCTAATTAGTTAACTCGAGATTAATTAGAGCTAACTAATTTAGTTAACTAAACTAGACACCGACATGTGGGCCCCGCCCTGCTAACAGCCTGGTTAGGGTTAGTTTAGCACTAACTAACTCAGTTAGTTGGCTGAGTCACTGACCAGTGGGTCCCACTGGTCAGGTTTGACCTGGAGGCGCCCAGTTGACCAGCTGACGTCACCTTGACGTCATGCTGCCGCAATAATTATTTACTGGAATTATTTTTTTCTACAGGAAATTCCAGAAAATAGTTAAAACTTCTAAAAATCATAGAAATTCAACCGTAACTCCAAATGAAATAATTTATATATGAAAAATTATCAGAAAAATTCAAGGAATCCATCTGTACCATTTTCATGCATGTTTGAACAATGTTTGTCCTCTGTTTTGGACAAAACAAATAAAGGGCATTTAAATAATCATATATGGGGTTGGAATTTGAATCTTGTACTCAAACCAACTTCATTTAAATCATAGCTAGATGCATTAGCTCAAATCACAGCATATTGCCATGTCATGATCATGCATCATATTGTTGCATTGCATTGATTGTGTCCTTCTCTGTTTGCCGGTAACCGTCCCCTCTCAGTTGACGATGTTTCCGACGATGTGATCGATGACACCGATGAAGAGCTATATTATCTTCAGAAGTGCCAGGCAAGCAAAACCCCCTTGTTCATTCCGATACAATCCCACTCTCTCGCTCCTGCTCTCTTTTACTGCATTAGGACAACAACGATTCAACTGTTACCTGCTGCGGTAGTTGAACCCCTTTCCTCTGCATGACCTGTCATTGCCACAGTAAATAGATGAAACCCACTAGTATGAGTAGGAGTTGTTTGAGCCCTGATGTGCCTACTCATTCATGCTTGTTTGTCATGCCTACTACTTCTTAGAGTTGAGTCTGGTCTGATTCATTGGGAATGAATTGGAACGTGGTGAACATGTCCTACCGTTGAGAGCTAAGTGTGTGAACACGATTTGGTAAAGGTAGCGGTGAGAGGCCATGTAGGAGTACATGGTGGGTTGTCTCATTGTAGCTGTCCTTAGGAACTGAGTTCTGTGTTTGTGATCCATGAACAGTTACTACCACACATTGGGCTCCGGGCGCTCCAAGCTCTCTCGACTTATTAATCAGCCTGATCTCTGTCCAGGAGTTGCAACTAGTTTCTGGTGTTTGTAGGTAGTGTTAGTGGTCTACCAAGTGGCACCGGTACAGGTGGGCTTGGGACAGACTAGGCACCGTGGCACGGTGTACCAAGTGGCACCCGGATGGTGGGCTTGGGAACCCTGCACACATCGTTTGGGGCCATGAGCGACACCCCAGCCGGATCTCCTTGCGGATGGAACCCGAATAGGTGATAAACCTGGACGAGAGACTTGTTGGTTAGTCAGGTCGTGGCCGACTCCCTCGCCCGGCTTTTGCTTGAAGGTTGCCGCGGTACATGGCGTGTACAGGGCTATAAGCGGCGAGAGCGTGTGTGAAGAAGTACACCCCTGCAGGGTTATCATTATCTATTCGAATAGCCGGATTCCTCGAATATGGAAACTTGGACCCCTTGCATAGTTCATAGACAAGTGAAGGTGGATACCCTAAAATGCGCAAGATAAGTGTGAGTGCTATGGATGGCATTCTCGCAGGGAGACGGGAGCGGATCCATAGTGGTGTATTGATATAGTGAAATTGTGGACTCGTGTGCGCCACCTCAAAAGAGTTCCTTGCAGTCGTAGTTCAGGTTAGCCACTAAGTCAAAGCTGGCTTGCTATAGTTAAACTCCACCACCCCCTTTGTTGATACCGATGCATATGTAGATAGTTCTGATGTAAGTCTTGCTGGGTACATTTGTACTCATGTTTGCTTAATTTATGTTTTGCAGAGAGACTTCAGTCCCACTAGTAGTTCCGCTTGGACTTCGACGTTTAGCTTGATACCTCAGCTACGATCCTGTGCCCTTGGCAGGATCTGGTAGATAGTCAGGCTTCTCAGCCTTTTTCATTTGTAGATGCATGTACTCAGACATGTTAAGCTTCCGCATGTGCTTTGACTTGTATGCTCTGAATGTTGGGTCATGAGACCCTTGTTTGTAATATCTCGCTCCTCGGAGCCTAATGAATAAATACTTGAGTCGTAGAGTCTTGTTGTGATGCCATGTTGTATGTACTCATATCGGGCATATTGTGTGTATGATTGAAATGCTTGGTATGAGTGGGATCCGACAATCTAGTTGTTTATCCTTGGCAGCCTATCATATGGGGAAATGTAGTCTAGTGCTTTCTGAGCGATAGTAGTCCGCTACAGCCCGGTTCACCGGAGTCCTGCTAGCCCAGCACTACTGCTCAGGACACTTGACTGGCCGGCATGTGTTTCACTTCGTTCCTGTGTCTGTCCCTTCGGGGAAATGTCACGCGGTGACATCCGGAGTCCTGCCTAGCCTGCTACAGCCCGGGTTTCTGGAGTCCAGTTAGCCCAGTGCTACAGCCCGGATTCACACGCTGCTGACCGACATGCTCGATGTGATTCATGTATGCCCGTTCCCATGAGTTAGTGCCACTTTGGGTTCACGACTAGTCATGTCGGCCCGGGTTCTTTGTCATATGGATGCTAGCGACACTATCATATACGTGAGCCAAAAGGCGCAAACGGTCCCAGGCCAGGTAAGGTGGCACCCGTGGGAATACCATGCGTGAGGCCGCAAAGTGATATGATGTGTTACATGCTAGATCGGTGTGACTTAGGATCGGGGTCCTGACAAACTATGTTGTGGAACACCGTCCGGCTGGACTGCAGTTGCCTCTGCCTGATTCCTAACTTCTCCATGGTGTCTTTGTACAAGATGTTGATGCTGCTGTCGACGTCTATCAGGACTCTGGAGAGGCGAGCAACTCGCTTGTCCGTGGCAAAGGTGGCATCCAAAACCAAAGCGTAGGAGCCAGGTTTGGGCATTACTTCTGGGTGGTCAGCTCGGCTCCAGCTGATGGGCTTCTCAGACCAATGCATGAACTCTGGGGGGTCAGTAGCTACTGCATTCACCTCCTGCTGCTGCAGTCGCCTGCTGCGTCGATCGTCGGCCACACTGGTGAATACGACATAAGCTCCCTGCTCTTTTGGGTACTCGTCTTGTACTGCACCGACTGGTCTGACCGCCAGCTGCTGGGGCGGTGGAGGCGGCTGCCCCGCAGGTGGGGGAGGCGAAAGTCCGTCTCCCTTGGCTATCCTAGTGAGCTAGTGGCATTTCCAAGTGGTGTGGTTGGCCGGCTTCGCGCCACTGTGGAACTTGTAGGGTCCATCTAGAGTCTGCTCATATGAGAAAGACGGCTGCCAGTTGGACTTGCCGCCCTTCTGGCGTTTGGGCGGGGGCTGCCCTTCTGGCTGCTGGTTTTCGACTGTCGCCACCTGTCGGCTGGTGAAAGTCGGTGGTGGGCCTTTGCGCCTATGGTCGTTCTGCGGTTGATGCCGACTGGTGTCTCCGGCCGGGGTTCGGGGAGCCTGGGGAGCCACCTTGCCGGTCGTGCCGACTTGAATCTCTGTCTTCATGGAGGAGTCGGCCGTGGCGTACTTGTCCGCTATGATCAGCAGCTCGTTGAGGGTTTCCGGCTCGTCACAGAGAAGCTTGTGCTTGAGGAGGGTGCCCTCTCGGCATCCTACAGTGAAGTAATCGATGGTCTGCACCTCATGCACGCCTTCGCAGGAGTTGCGAAGCTCGGCCCAGCGCGTGAGGTAGTCGCGGGTTGACTCGCTGGGGCCCTATACACACAAGGAGAGCTGGCGAGGCTTGGGAGGCCGCTTGTACGTGCTAGTGAAGTTGCGGACGAAGGCATTAGTGAGGTCGACCCAACTGTTGATGCCGCGGGGCCTTAAGCTATTCCGCAAGTCCGGGCCGTGCCTTGGAGCATGAGCGGAACGTACTTCACAGCAACACGCTTGTTGCCGTCTGCTATGCTGACGGCCGTGGAGTAGTCGACCAGCCAGTCCTCCGGCTTCACGAAGCCGGTGTATTTGGGTGTGTCTCTAGGGAGCGTGAACCCTTTGGGGAAGGGCTCGTCTCGGATGCGGGGGGCGAAGCATGATGGACCCAACTCATCTTCTTCTTCAAGCGCCAAGGATCGATGGAGATGGTCGATCCGGTGGCGGGCGTCATTCTCTCCCACTCCCTCTCGGCGGCCAAGGTGGTCGCCGAGCGTTGGGTGATCAACAGGCGGCAGGGAGACTCGCCTTTCCCTCCTAGGAGGAGGAGGCAGACAGTCGTCCCGTCATTCCACGGTTCTTGGGCGACCGTCTCGGTCACGCTCTATGGCGATGCGAGTGTGACTGCGGCTGGCAGCCGGCCTTGTCTTTTCTTCCGCGAACGCCGCCAGTTGGCGTCCGAGACTCCGCGCCTTGGTCTCGGCGCAGAAGTAAGTTGTCATTCCGTCGGCGCGGCGCATCAGTGTGGCAGCCGGCCTCGTTCTGCTCAGCAGCCGCGTCAAGGAGTCGCTGGACGCGCTCTGTCATCAAGTGACATTCTTCGCCCTCGAACTTCTCCAGCTCATTCGCCGCCGCCTGGGCGGCTTGAATGTTCTCCGCAGGCGTGGCATAAATGGGGCGATTCGCCCCGAGCAGATCGGCGATAGTCGCGCCGCGCTGCTAGACCGTGCCAAGGCGGCTAGGCCCTGCCGCAGCCGGCGTGCCGCCCACAGCGCGGTCCATCTCGCGCTAGTAGGCTTCTGATAGGCATCCCATGCTGGCCAGCTCTTTGGTGCCTTCGACTAGCTGAAGGCGGCGTGCCTCCAGCGTCTCAGCGTCGGCGTCTTCGGGAATGGGCGCCGCCAGGTCTTGTAGCGCCGCGTTGAGCGAGTCGTAATCACCCCGGCCAAAGTGCTCGTCAAGATCAATGACAAGCACTTCCGTGACGGTACTTTCGCTGCTCTCCACGCGAGGAAGTGGTTCGTCGTAGACCACCACGTTGGACGGGAACGTGTCAAGTGACGCGGTGTCAGAGTTGACCAGCATCGGATCGGTGGAGCCTACGGACTCCAAGTCCCCAGCTGGCTCGCTGGCGACGTGGAGTTGATCGAGGAGGCCCGCAAGGAGGCCCTCGGGGCCGCCCCCGCCCGCGTCGGATGCGGGCTTGTCGGAGAGGCGGACCTCGCCGACAAGATCGGCGAGGCAACTGGCTGCGACGGCGATTTCAGCGCCATGCAGCGCGTCGGCGCAGACTCCGTCTAGCGTGCCGGGCTGGCTGCGCTCGCCAGGGAGAAAAAGGGTTCCCGTCCAGAACAGGTCTCCGGACGACGGTGCACCAGGCCCCCTGTGGGCACCAAATGTCGGGGGTTGGGTGCGACATATGCCAATGGATGGCTTATCATGGTGGGGGCGAGTAGAACGTCGTCGGTGCCTGGAAACGGGATGAGGCGTAGACACAAACGCCGGCGTACTTTACCCAGGTTCGGGGCTCTCCTAGGAGATAACACCCCTAATCCTGCTCTGCGGGGTCTCCGCATGATCACTAAGGCAAAGTGAGTACAAAGGTGTTCCTCGAGCTGTATCTGTGGATAGGAGAAGGCAAGGCTAGCTCTCTCCCTTCTCTAAGGTCTGGTCTAATTCTAATGAATCGGAACCCTTTGCATGGTTGTCCCGGGGGGGTTTATATAAGCCTACCCCCCAGGGGTACAACGGTAAACTGTAGGGACGTAGGGCCCAGCTGTCAGTCTCTTCACCTTCGGGCCCTCCTACCGGCCGTGGGGGCCCGTCAATTGGTGGGCCCAGCCGACTGGTCGGGTACGGAGCCGACAGGCCACACCCGCCGCTGGCGGGTCCTGCCGGCTACTGATTACTGTAGCCGTGCCTCTAATGACGCAGGCTTGGTTATGGGGTCGTGGCTACAGTCATGCCGCCTGGCAGACGATTACTGTAGCCACTCCCCGTCTCGTCTGGTTAATGGCGCGTGGGACCCATGGGAGGGGCAGGCCGACTTCCGCGGGCCGGCTCCCTACGGGTCTGACTGGTGGCGCCCTTGCCGTCTTCTGGACTCTCACTAACTGGTAGGGCCCGTCTTCCGTGGATCGGACCGTCGTGGGTACAGGACTCCGCCCACTGTTTCTGGCGTCAGGGATGGCATGGCAACAGTTCTGTGCCAGACGGAGATCTCCGCTAGTACAGCGCACTATGCCCTGGCCATCCCCCGGAAAAGGGGATGGAGTGGGCTTCACTGTCGCCACTCCCTGTCCCATCCCCCTTGATGAGGGCATGGGCTTTGCTGGTGTCGGGGGCCGACTTCCCGTGGTCGGTGACTTCGGAAGCCGCCAGTCAGAGTCGGCCGGTCTCGATCTCATCCGTAGGACTCGGACGCTTATGGGCAGCCGGTTGTTCCTCCAGCCGCCATCCTGAAGTCGGCTCTCTGTCCGTGTCTTGAGGGGCACAGTCAGCCCCGATGTCTTGAAAGGTTATGGGCCTCGGGTTAGCCTACCCGTGGCCCATTACTCTGACAATCACATCAGTCTCTAATGATGTGATCCCATTAATCAAATGACAACTCATGTACATGGCTAGGAAACTTAACCATCTTTGATTAACGAGCTAGTCAAGTAGAGGCATACTAGTGACACTCATTTTGTCTATGTATTCACACATGTACTAAGTTTCCGGTTAGCATGAATAATAAACATTTATCATGATATAAGGAAATATAAATAACAACTTTATTATTACCTCTAGGGCATATTTCCTTCAGTATCCCACTTGCACTAGAGTCAATAATCCAGATTACATTGTAATGATTCTAACACCCATGGAGTCTTGGTGTTGATCATGTTTTGCTCGTGAGAGAGGCTTAGTCAATGGGTCTGCAACATTCAGATCCGTATGTATCTTGCCAATCTCTATATCTCCCTCCTTGACTTGATCGCGGATGGAATTGAAGCGTCTCTTGATGTGCTTGTGAAAGTGCAACTATCCCTGGGTGGTTTTGGTAATTCCTACCAACATATTTTTGGGGAACATAGTAGTTTCAAAAAAATTCCTATGCACAAGCAAGATCATGGTGATGCATAGCAATGAGAGGGAAGAGTATCGTCCACGTACCCTCGTAGACCATAAGCAGAAGCGTTATGAGAACATGGTTGATGTAGTTGAACGTCTTCACGATCCGACCGATCCAAGTACCAAACACACGGCACCTCCGAGTTCAGCACACGTTCAGCTCGATGACGTCCCACGAACTCCGATATAGCAGGGCTTCACAAGAGAGTTCCGTCAGCACAACTGCGTGATGACGGTGATGATGTTGCTACCGACGTAGGGCTTCGCCTAAGCACCACTACGATATGATCGAGGTGGATTATTATGGAGGGGGGCACCGCACACGGCTAAGGGATCAATGATAAACTTGTGTGTTCTAGGGTGCCCCCATGCCCCCGTATATAAAGGAGCAAGGGGGGAGGCCGGCCGGCCCCTGTAGGGCGCACCAGGAGGAGGAGTCCCCCTCCTAGTAAGAGTAGGGCATCCCTTTCCTACTCCTACTAGGAGGAGGAAAGGAACGGGAAAGGGGAGAAGGAAGGAGAGGGAGGAAAGGAGGAACGGGGGGCCGACCCCCTAGTCCAATTAGGTTTGGGCTAGGGGGGCACGCGCCCTGCCTCCTCTCTGTTGGAAATATGCCCTAGAGGCAATAATAAAAGCATTATTATTATATTTCTCTGTTCATGATAATTGTCTTTATTCATGCTATAACTGTATTATCCGGAAATCGTAATATACGTGTGAATACATAGACCATAATATGTCCCTAGTAAGCCTCTAGTTGACTAGCTCGTTGATCAACAGATAGTCATGGTTTCCTGGCTATGGACATTGGATGTCATTGATAACGGGATCACATCATTAGGAGAATGATGTGATGGACAAGACCTAATCCTAAGCATAGCACAAGATCGTGTAGTTCGTTTGCTAAGCTTTTCCAATGTCAAGTATCTTTTCCTTTGACCATGAGATCGTGTAACTCCCGGATATCGTAGGAGTGCTTTGGGTGTATCAAACGTCACAACGTAACTGGGTGACTATAAAGGTGCACTACAGGTATCTCCGAAAGTATCTGTTGGGTTGACACGGATCGAGACTGGGATTTGTCACTCCATATAACGGAGAGGTATCACTGGGCCCACTCGGTAATACATCATCATTATGAGCTCAAGGTGACCAAGTGGTTGATCACGGGATCATGCATTACGGTACGAGTAAAGTGACTTGCCGGTAACGAGACTGAACAAGGTATTGGGATACCAACGATCGAGTCTCGGGCAAGTAACATACTGATTGACAAAGGGAATTGTATACGGGGTTGATTAAATCCTCGACATCGTGGTTCATCCGATGAGATCATCGTGGAGCATGTGGGAGCCATCATGGGTATCCAGATCCCGCTGTTGGTTATTGACCGGAGAGTCATCTCGGTCATGTCTGCTTGTCTCCCGAACCCGTAGGGTCTACACACTTAAGGTTCGGTGACGCTAGGGTTGTGAAGATATGTATATGCAGTAACCCGAATGTTGTTCGGAGTCCCGGATGAGATCCCGGACATCACGAGGAGTTCCGGAATAGTCCGGAGGTAAAGAATTATATATAGGAAGTGCTGTTTCGGCCATCGGGACAAGTTTCGGGGTTATCGGTATTGTACCGGGACCACCGGAGGGGTCCCGGGGGCCCACCGGGTGGGGCCACCTGTCCCAGGGGGCCACATGGGCTGTAGGGGGTGCGCCTTGGCCTATATGGGCCAAGGGCACCAGCCCCTATAGGCCCATGCGCCTAGGGTTTCCATGGGGGAGGAGTCCCACTAGTGGAAGGCACCCCTGAGTGCCTTGGGGGGGAGGGAAACCTCCCCTGGCCGCCGCACCTAGGAGATTGGATCTCCTAGGCTGGCGCACCCCCCCCCTTGGCCCTCCTATATATAGTTGAGGAGAGGGAGGACTTCATACCTCAGCCTTTGGTGCTCCCTCTCTCCCCGTTACGTCTCTCTCTCGTAGTATAGGCGAAGCCCTGCTACTGTGACGCCCTGCATCCACCACCACGCCGTCGTGTTGCTGGATCTTCATCAACCTGTCCTTCCCCCTTGCTGGATCAAGAAAGGAGGAGACATCATCCGTTCCGTACGTGTGTTGAACGCGGAGGCACCGTCCGTTCGGTGCTAAGATCATCGGTGATTTGAATCACGTCGTGTTCGACTACATCATCCCCGTTCTTTGAACGCTTCCGCTCGCGATCTACAAGGTACATAGATGCATCTAATCACTCGTTGCTAGATGAACTCCTAGATGGATCTTGGTGAAACCGTAGGAAATTTTTTGTTTTCTGCAACGTTCCCCAACAGTGGCATCATGAGCTAGGTCTATGCGTAGTTCTCTTGCATGAGTAGAACACAAAGTAGTTGTGGGCGTTGATTTTGTTCAATATGATTGCCGTTACTAGTCCTATCTTGATTCGGCGGCATCGTAGGATGAAGCGGCCCGGACCGACCTTACACGTACTCTTACGTGAGACAGGTTCCACCGACTGACATGCACTAGTTGCATAAGGTGGCTAGCGGGTGTCTGTCTCTCCTACTTTAGTCGGATCGGATTCGATGAAAAGGGTCCTTATGAAGGGTAAATAGCAATTGGCATATCACGTTGTGGTCTTTGCGTAGGTAAGAAACGTTCTTGCTAGAAACCCATAGCAGCCACGTAAAACATGCAAACAACAATTAGAGGACGTCTAACTTGTTTTTGCAGGGTATGCTATGTGATGTGATATGGCCAAAAGGATGTGATGAATGATATATGTGATGTATGAGATTGATCATGTTCTTGTAATAGGAATCACGACTTACATGTCGATGAGTATGACGGTGACAGGATGATCATGGAGCCCCAATATGGAGATCAAAGGAGCTATGTGATATTGGCCATATCATGTCACTATTATTATTTGATTGCATGTGATGTTTATCATGTTTTGCATCTTGTTTACTTAAAACGACGGTAGTAAATAAGATGATCCCTTACAACAATTTCAAGAAGTGTTCTCCCCTAACTGTGCACCGTTGCTACAGTTCGTCGTTTCGAAGCACGCCGTGATGATCGGGTGTGATAGATCCTTACGTTCACATACAATGGGTGTAAGACAGTTTTACACATGCAAAAACTCTTAGGGTTAACTTGACGAGCCTAGCATGTACAGACATGGCCTCAGAACACAGAAGACCGAAAGGTCGAGCATGAGTCGTATAGAAGATACGATCAACATGAAGATGTTCACCGACGTTGACTAGTCCGTCTCATGTGATGATCGGACACGGCCTAGTTCACTCGGATCATGTAATACTTAGATGACTAGAGGGATGTCTAATCTAAGTGGGAGTTCATTAATAATTTGATTAGATGAACTTAATTATCATGAACTTAGTCTAAAATCTATGCAATATGTCCTGTAGATCAAATGGCCAACGTTGTATTCAATTTCAACGCGTTCCTAGAGAAAACCAAGCTGAAAGACGATGGCAGCAACTATACGGACTGGGTCCGGAACCTGAGGATCATCCTCATAGCTGCCAAGAAAGATTATGTCCTACAAGCACCGCTAGGTGATCCACCCGTCCCACAGAACCAAGACGCTATGAACGCTTGGCAGACACGTACTAATGACTACTCCCTCGTTCAGTGCGGCATGCTTTACAGCTTAGAACCGGGGCTCCAAAAGCGTTTTGAGAGACATGGAGCATATGAGATGTTCGAAGAGCTAAAAATGGTTTTTCAAGCTCATGCCCGGATCGAGAGATATGAAGTCTCCGATAAGTTCTTCAGCTGTAAGATGGAGGAAAATAGTTCTGTCAGTGAGCACATACTCACTATGTCTGGGTTACATAACCGCTTGACTCAGCTGGGAGTTAATCTCCCGGATGACGCGGTCATTGACAGAATCCTCCAGTCGCTTCCACCAAGCTACAAGAGCTTTGTGATGAACTTCAATATGCAGGGAATGGTAAAGACCATTCCTGAAGTATTTGCTATGCTGAAATCAGCAGAGGTAGAAGTCAAGAAGGAACATCAAGTGTTGATGATGAATAAAACCACTAAGTTCAAGAAGGGCAAGGGTAAAAAGAACTTCAAGAAGGACGGCAAGGAAGTTGCTGTGCCCGGCAAGCAAGCTGCTGGGAAGAAGTCAAAGAATGGACCCAAGCCTGAGACAGAGTGCTTTTATTGCAAAGGGAAGGGTCACTGGAAGCGGAACTGCCCCAAATACTTAGCGGACAAGAAGGCCGGCAACACCAAAGGTATATTTGATATACATGTAATTGATGTGTACCTTACCAGTACTCGTAGTAACTCCTGGGTATTTGATACCGGTGCCGTTGCTCATATTTGTAACTCACTGCAGGAGCTGCGGAATAAACGAAAACTGGAGAAGGACGAGGTGACGATGCGCGTCGGGAATGGTTCCAAGGTCGATGTGATCGCCGTCGGCACGCTGCCTCTACATTTACCTACGGGATTAGTTATAAACCTCAATAATTGTTATTTAGTGCCATGTTTGAGCATGAACATTGTATCAGGATCTCGTTTAATACGAGATGGCTACTCATTTAAATTCGAGAATAATGGTTGTTCTATTTATATGAGAGATATGTTTTATGGTCATGCTCCGATAGTCAATGGTTTATTCTTAATGAATCTCGAGCGTATTACTACACATGTTCATAGTGTGAGTACCAAAAGATGTAAGGTTGATAATACCACATACTTGTGGCACTGCCACCTTGGTCACATAGGTGTCAAACGCATGAAGAAGCTCCATGCAGATGGACTTTTAGAGTCTCTTGATTATGAATCATTTGACACGTGCGAACCATGCCTCATGGGAAAAATGACCAAGACTCCGTTCTCAGGAACAATGGAGCGAGCAACCAACTTATTGGAAATCATACATACTGATGTGTGCGGTCCAATGAGTGTTGAGGCTCGCGGTGGCTATCGTTATGTTCTCACCCTCACTGATGACTTGAGTAGATATGGGTATGTCTACTTAATGAAACACAAGTCTGAAACCTTTGAAAAGTTCAAGGAATTTTAGAGTGAGGTTGAGAATCAACGTGACAGGAAAATCAAGTTTCTACGATCAGATCGTGGAGGAGAATACTTGAGTCACGAATTTGGCACACACTTAAGAAAATGTGGAATAGTTTCACAACTCACGCCGCCTGGAACACCTCAGCGTAACGGTGTGTCCGAACGTTGTAATCGCACTCTATTATATATGGTGCGATCTATGATGTCTCTTACCGATTTACCGCTATCTTTTTGGGGCTATGCTTTAGAGACTGCCGCATTCACTTTAAATAGGGCTCCGTCGAAATCCGTTGAGACGACACCGTATGAATTATGGTTTGGGAAGAAACCTAAGCTATCGTTTCTAAAAGTTTGGGGATGCGATGCTTATGTCAAGAAACTTCAACCTGAAAAGCTCGAACCCAAGTCGGAAAAATGCGTCTTCATAGGATACCCTAAAGAAACTATTGGGTATACCTTCTACCTAAGATCCGAAGGCAAGATCTTTGTTGCCAAAGACGGACTCTTTCTGGAGAAAGAGTTTCTCTCGAAAGAAGTAAGTGGGAGGAAAGTAGAGCTTGATGAAGTATTGCCTCTTGAACCGGAAAATGGCGCAACTCAAGAAAATGTTCCTGAGGTGCCTGCACCGACTAGAGAGGAAGTTAATGATAATGATCAAGATACTTCTGATCAAGCTCCTACTTAAATTCGAAGGTCCACAAGGACACGTTCTGCACCAGAGTGGTACGGCAACCCTGTCTTGGAAATCATGTTGTTAGACAACGGTGAACCTTCGAACTATGAAGAAGCGATGGCGGGCCCGGATTCCGACAAATGGCTGGAAGCCATGAAATCCGAGATAGGATCCATGTATGAAAATGAAGTATGGACTTTGACTGACTTGCCCGTTGAACGGCGAGCCATAGAAAATAAATGGATCTTTAAGAAGAAGACAAACGCGGATGGTAATGTGACCATCTATAAAGCTAGGCTTGTCGCTAAGGGTTATCGACAAGTTCAAGGGGTTGACTACGATGAGACTTTCTCACCGGTGGCGAAGCTGAAGTCCGTCCGAATCATGTTAGCAATTGCCGCATTCTTCGATTATGAAATATGGCAAATGGACGTCAAAACGGCATTCCTTAATGGTTTCCTTAAGGAAGAATTGTATATGATGCAGCCGGAAGGTTTTATCGATCCTAAGAATGCTGACAAGGTGTGCAAGCTCCAACGCTCGATTTATGGGCTGGTGCAAGCATCTCGGAGTTGGAACATTCGCTTTGATGAGATGATCAAAGCATTTGGGTTTACGCAGACTTATGGAGAAGCCTGCGTTTACAAGAAAGTGAGTGGGAGCTCTGTAGCATTTCTCATACTATATGTAGATGACATACTTTTGATGGGAAATGATATAGAACTCTTGGACAGCGTCAAGGCCTACTTGAATAAGAGTTTTTCAATGAAGGACCTTGGAGAAGCCCACTCGGTAATACATCATCATTATGAGCTCAAGGTGACCAAGTGTCTGGTCACGGGATCATGCATTACGGTACGAGTAAAATGACTTGCCGGTAACGAGATTGAACGAGGTATTGGGATACCGACGATCGAATCTCGGGCAAGTAACATATCGATTGACAAAGGGAATTGCATACGGGGTTGATTGAATCCTCGACATCGTGGTTCATCCGATGAGATCATCGTGGAGCATGTGGGAGCCATCATGGGTATCCAAATCCCGCTGTTGGTTATTGACCGGAGAGTCGTCTCGGTCATGTCTGCTTGTCTCCCGAACCCGTAGGGTCTACACACTTAAGGTTCGGTGACGCTAGGGTTGTGAAGATATGTATATGCAGAAACCCGAATTTTGTTCGGAGTCCCGGATGAGATCCCGGACGTCACGAGGAGTTCCGGAATGGTCCGGAGGTAAAGAATTATATATAGGAAATGCTGTTTCGGCCGTCGGGACAAGTTTCGGGGTTATCGGTATTGTACCGGGACCACCGGACGGGTCCCGGGGGCCCACCGGGTGGGGCCACCTGTCCCGGGGGGGCACATGGGCTGTAGGGGGTGCGCCTTGGCCTACATGGGCCAAGGGCACCAGCCCCACTAGGCCCATGCGCCTAGGGTTTCCATGGGGGAGGAGTCCAAGTGGTGGAAGGCACCTCTAGGTGCCTTGGGGGGAGGGAATCCTCCCCTTGGCAGCCGCACCTAGGAGATTAGATCTCCTAGGCTGTGCACCAACCCCCCTTGGCCCTCCTATATATAGTGGGGGAGAGGAGGGACTTGACACACCAGCCCCTGGCGCCTCCCTCTCTCCCCGTTACGTCTCTCTTCCTCGTAGTATAGGCGAAGCCCTGCTACTGTGAGCCCTGCATCCACCACCACGCCGTCGTGCTGCTGGATCTTCGTCAACCTCTCCTTCCCCCTTGCTGGATCAAGAAGGAGGAGACGTCTCCCGTCCCGTACGTGTGTTGAACGCGGAGGTGCCGTCCGTTCGGCGCTTGGTCATCGGTGATTTGGATCACGTCGTGTTCGACTACATCATCACCGTTCTTTGAACACTTCCGTGCGCGATCTACAAAGGTATGTAGATGCATCCAATGACTCGTTGCTAGATGAACTCCTAGATGATCTTGGTGAAACGAGTAGGAAATTTTTTGTTTTTTGCAACGTTCCCCAACACTTCATGCATATTTTAACTTACAAACTAAGCATCACATGTAAAAACTTAATATATGAAACTTGCTTAGAATTTTGTGTAGATTAATAATGTATCATTTTCATCCATGTCTAAAATGTTTAAAATGCTGTTTGTTTAATCTTGCTTAAATAACTTGCTAAAATGCTTTATTTCATAACTAATTAACCGTAGCTCCAAACCTAACAAACTTTATATGTAAATGGGGTATAAAAATGCCTAGTTTGACATGGTGTACTTGTTTTGCATGTTTAACAACCCTAAAATTGTGTTTGGGGCAAAACAGTACCAAATCTATAATATGCATATGGGGATTTACCGGAATTGTTGTTCGTTGCTTTCGGCCTCATTTAAACTTGACGAGATAGGTAGTTTTATTTTGCTTCACCCTCTTGCCATGCTAAAAACATTTAATATTGTTGAGTACATAAACAAGATCGAGCTAAATAAGTCACGTGGTGTTTCGTCAATATGCAACGGAGTTGCATATTGAGCTCCACTTAATTTGTAGAATTGTTTGTGCACTTTGCCATGCCATGCCTCATTAAACCGGACATGCATCATACCTGTTTGCGCACCGTGCCATGCTTATGTGGTGGTTGTTTACCATGATTGTTTGCTTCTTTCCGGTGTTGCTTCTTCGGGTTGGTTCCGATAATGTCGCGTTTGTGAGGATCCGTTCGACAACGTCCGTTTGTCTTCTTCTTGGACTCGTTCTTCTTCCTTGCGGGATTTTAGGCAAGATGACCATACCCTCGAAATCACTTCTATCTTTGCTTGCTAGTTGCTCGCTCTTTTGCTATGCCTATGCTGCGATACCTACCACTTGCTTATCATGCCTCCCATATTGTTGAACCAAGCCTCTAACCCACCTTGTCCTAGCAAACCATTGTTTGGCATGTTACCGCTTTGCTCAGCCCCTCTTATAGCGTTGTTAGTTGCAGGTGAAGATTGGAGCTTGTTCCATGTTTGGAACATGGATATTTTGTTGGGATATCACAATATCTCTTATTTAATTAATGCATCTATATACTTGGTAAAGGGTGGAAGGCTCGGCCTTATGCCTGGTGTTTTGTTCCACTCTTGCTTCCCTAGTTTCCGTCATATCAGTGTTATGTTCCCGGATTTTGCGTTCCTTACGCGGTTGGGTTATTATGGGAACCCCTTGACAGTTCGCCTTGAATAAAACTCCTCCAGCAAGGCCCAACCTTGGTTTTACCATTTTCCACCTAGCCTTTTTCCCTTGGGAGTCGCGCATCCCGAGGGTCATCTTTATTTT